>NW_009953316.1:1602344-1635765 GCF_000747805.2 Chaetura pelagica
TATCTGTTCATTGACACTTGCAATTATAATTGGAAGAGAAGTGTACCTGTAATGCAGAAATAGGACCCCGACTGCATTTGGAGCTTTTTTGTAGACAAAGATTGCTGTAGGGTCAATGGATTTTGCCATCTTCTGTTAACACTGCTTCTGCAAGACTGAGGTTGTAATCACTCACTGGCTGCAGGATAATTCCTTTATCCTTTGATATGATATGAATATTATGTAAAGTAATGACTAAACTGTCAGGGATGCAGAGTGTACATAGATTTTTCTGTCCTTTTGTTTCATTCCTTAAGGTAAACAGATGCTCTTGGCTTAGAAAAAACCCAAAGTGATCTGACAAGGAGCTTGTATGCCTCACATGAAAATTGGAGCACTGATTAATATTGTTGCCTGTAGCCTTGTGATATGGACAGTTGAAATTAGACCTTTGCAGTCATGGTGTTAGCTTGATGCAAACTCTCTAATGGCATAATTTCAGGTTGAAAATTCCTGCTGCCTGTTCTTTGTATTCATCTCACATTAATTGAAATAATTTTGCCACTGAAGCGTGTTTCAAACCTCTGCATTTAAATTGAAATTTTAATTCCCTTATTGTTTGGAAAAGATGGCTGAAGATGCCTTGTTACAGGTTTCATTATCACTCAAAGCTCTCCAGCTGCTGGTTCTAATGTGCAATGACTGAGTAAATCTGAGAAGATTTGTTAATAAAAGAATGACAGCTTTTCCCAGTAGTATGAACACAATGCAGAGGTATTTTGTGACAGCTTACATTTGGATCCAGTTAAAAATTTTCAGTGACATCTTCTTTGCTTCTGATTCTGTCTCTACCTAAACTAGCACAGATGATCTTCAAATATCATGTGTTCATGTTCTGTGTTCCTCCAGCATCTTGATAATACACACTGGTGAGCAGAGCTGGTAGGATCAGGTTTTGTCTTTTGTAGTTGCTTCTTACACAGTTTGTGTTGAAAGAGCCTAGTTTCATCCTCCTCTGATTTGTGAAGCTTTGGAGAAATCAGGAGAGTTCAGAACAGACAGAACTCCTGTTTGAGATGAAATATATTTCAGTTATCTTCAGTTTCTGTATATGCTTTTTTAAAGTGTGAGTTGGTCAAAGTATATAGTGTTTTTATAAAATGTTGTCATTTTGATAGACCATGAAGTGTTTACTCTGATTTATTGGTGTGGGAGTACAGTTCTCTTTCAGGTTGGATTGTGTCAGGTAACAAAACACCGTGAAACTGCAGTAGTATCTCCAAAGGAGAGCAGTGAGAACAACTGCTGTTTCCAGTAATTTTTTGTTAGGTTGGCAAGATGGAAAAATCAAGGTAGAAAAAAGGACATATGAAACCCTCTGAGTTATCTTCACTTTTAAGCTTCACATTTCCCTGTGTTGCAAAACTACGAACTGAGGTAAAAGTGAATTTTACTCATGAGCACATCTTCTTCCTTCAGACAGCATGTCTTTGTCCAAAGCAAGAGGAAGCTGAAGTGGCAGTAATTAGTTTCTCAAGAAGCAGGCCAGGGAATGCTCCAATACCCACTTCTTTTTCAGTGTTAAGGATTTCTGCTTCAGTTTCCTTATGTCAGGGAATTAATAATATATTTCTCCTGATCTGTTTTTTGGAGTGAGTAATAGCACCAGGCTTTTCTCAAATTATTTTTTCAGTGTTAACTTGCATTGTTGCCAGTTGGTTGGGCTTCTAGAGTTGAGCTGGTGGCTGTTGTTGCTGCATTCAATGCACAGACTTGGTGTGGCACCCAGCTGCACAGGAGGGGAGATTGGCTTGCAGGTGAATTAGGACATGTTCAGTTGTGCTGATGTAATGCAGTTAAAGCAAATTTAGAGCTGACAGCCTTGTGAAGCATTCAGTTTACTCTTGCTCAGCTCCCTAGACTAGGAGCTGAATGGGGTTAATTTTTTGAAACATGAAATTCAAACTTTATGGCAGGAACAAAATCTTGACATGAGCCAGCAGTGTGCACTTGGAGCCCAGAAACCATGTCCTGGGCTGCATCAAAAGAAGTGTGGCCAGCAGGTCAAGGGAGGTGATTCTCCCCCTCTACTTGGCTCTTGAGAGATCCTCCTGCAGTGTCCAGTTCTGAAGCCCCCAACACAAGAAGGGCTTGGAGCTCCTGGAGAGAATGCAGAGGAGGCCATGGAGATGATGGGAGGGCTGGAGCAGCTCTGCTCTGGAGACAGGCTGGGAGAGTTGGGGTGTTGAGCCTGGAGAAGAGAAGGCTCCAGGGAGACCTTAGAGCAGCTTCTAGTACCTGAAGGGGCTCCAGGAAAGCTGGGGAGGGACCTGGGACAAGGGCATGGAGAGATGGGAGGAGGGGGAAGGGTTTCCAGCTGGAAGAGGGAGCTGGAGCTGAGATGTGAGGGAGAAATTCTGGTCTGTGAGGGTGGGGAGACCCTGGCCCAGGTTGCCCAGAGAAGCTGTGGCTGCCCCATCCCTGGCAGTGTTGAAGGGCAGGTTGGATGGGGCTTGGAGCAGCCTGGGCTGGTGGAAGGTGTCCCTGTCCATGCAGGGGGGTTGGGACTGGATGATCTTTAAGGTCCCTTCCCACCCAAACGTTTCCATGATTCTATGAATGTACCAGTCTGACACAGAGCTGCTGACCAGCTCTACTGTCTGTGTACCAAAACATTTGACAGAAAATTGTTTTTAACTAGATATTTACGACAGAACTGGGCTACTTAGTGAGTGAGAACATGGGCATAAGTTGAAGATGTTTATTAAATAGAAATGCTGTGCAAAAATGATCATAAAGCTACTGAGGCAGCCAAAAGAGAGGTGGTAGGAGAGGGAAATAGAGGAGAGTCTAACCATGGGTAACGTAGTTTTGAGAATAGTGTATGAGGTCAGGGAACCTGGGTTGTTGTGGGAAGTGGGAATCAAACAAGGAGCTTAAAATATTGACATGTTCTCTCAGGAGCAAAGAGAGGATATTACTCTGTGTGCACACCTGTGGATTTGGCCTCTACTTGCTCATCCCAGAGGAAATGTGTCCTATTCAGTAACAGTGTCCCTTGTCTTTCCTGGCACTTCAGGTTAATTCTCCAGAAGGCATTTGGAGTGATTAACACCTTCCTAGGAAACATGGGATGGTTGTATCCCTGGGCACAGTTGCTGAGGAGAGTTTTAACTTTTGTAGCTTGAATGTAGCTACTGCCTGTAGCTTTCCCTTAGTATAACGAGGAGAGTCTTTCAATTAAAAGTACCATATAGTGAGCAGACTTGTTAGACTATAAGAAGTCTGGAATAAAGAAATAAATTTAAAAATTGCAATTCAGTTCTTGGCACGTGTTTTATTTCCTGTCTGTTGTTCAACTGGAACAAGGAAAATCAATACAAACAGTATTTCGTTTCTGCATTTCTTAGTGTAGAGCTGGGTCTCAGGTACTGCTGTGGAAGAGTTTTATATTTTGGAATTGATGCCATAGGTAGAAATAAAAGACTTGTGTTGGTTTGAGGTTCTCAAAGTGCTTTTATTGCAAAAGTGAAATTTTGGCCCTGCCTGAAACTTTTTCTTCTAAATTGTAGAAATTGTAATATTTTCCCAATACTTCATGACTTGAAGTCTTTCTCTAGCTACCATTGTGTCTGGTCATTGTTGACCTCATTGATTACAGGGAAGTTTTTTAGAGAATGGAATTGGGAAACCAGGATCTGAATGATTGTATCTCACTTCACATCACCCACTGAGGTGTGGGCTCATGCTTAAAGGGACTGCTTTGTTTTTAGCTTTTAATGATTGTCAAACCTAGTGATTTCTGTTACCTGTGTGATTGAGGTATGGATGAGAGAGGAGGCAGCTTTGTTTTTATTAAGTTGATGTATGCATAGGCAAATAGGGTCAAATCTAGTTAGTGGCTGGTCACTAGTGGTGTTCCTCAGAGCTCAATTTTGGGGCCAGTCTTGTTCAATGTCTTTATCAATTATCTGGATAAGGGGATTGAGAGTCTTCTAGGGAACAAGTCATGCGAGGAGTGGCTGAGGGAACTGGGGATGTTTAGTCTGAAAAAAAGGAGGCTGAGTGGAGACTTCATTGTCCTTTACAACTGTCTGAAAGAAGGTTCAAAGGTGGTGGGTGTTGGTCTCTTCTCCCAAGCAAATGATAGTAGGACAAGAGGAAATGGCCTGAGGTTGTGCAGGGGAGGTTTAGATTGGATATTAGGAAGAATTTCTGTTTAGTAAGAGTGGTCAGGCACTGGCACAGCCTGCCTATGGAGGTGGTGGAGTCACCACCACTGGGAGGTGTTCAAAAGTTGTGTAGATTTGGTAATTCAGGACGTGCTCTAGTGGCCTTTTTTTGGTGGTTGGACTTGGTGATTTTAGAGGTCCTTTTCAACCATGACAACTCTGTGATTCACACAGAGGCATAGAAATACTGAGATTTCTTCTTTCTGCTGCTCATTAATTTGAAATAATGTCCCCTTTACTCAGTTGTTAGGATTTATTAGTGCTATTTTTCTGCCCTCAAGGAGGATTGTAAAGCTTTGAGCTTGGTAGAATATTTAAGTTCCTTACACAAGAAGTGTTGGTGTTGTGTATTGTTAGAACTTTATTCAACTGTTTTCAGTATTTTATCTTTTTTTTTTCACTTCAATTCTGGTTTCTGGCCTTTATATTTCAAAAAAGAATATTGCTAGGCCTAAAGACAAGAATATAGAAACTCTCAATTTTTTTTTTCCCCTCAGTGTACTTATCAGTAACCTTCTCGTTTTTATCCTGTCATTTCTATTATCTGAGTCAGTCTGTTGGATCCAACTGGAAGTGCCTGATGCTGCTTCATTTGCATTGGCACATGCTTGACCTCAGCCCCTCCACTCTTAGCTAATGCACCAATGAGCACTGATATCTCTGGAGTGTTGTTGTGTGACTGTTAGCTCTGCTAATAACAACCATTCATTTGAGCTGATGAAAGTTGATTAAATGAGAAAACATGCAGTAATGAAGGTGGAGTAGAGGTTTCTAGCATCTTTCTGTGGTGAAAGTAAGCTGCAGCTACATGACAAGACACTGTTGTTAATAAAAGAGAGGCATCTGTAAGGTTCTGATATATGCTTTTGGGAATGGGCATTTCTGAACATGAAGTTTAATCCATCCTGATGATAGTGTAGATGCAGTGATGAGAAGTTTTTTGCTCAAGGCAGTTGCTTCTGCCATTTAATGATGCATCCTTTCTTGAGAGTGCTCTCCTAACAGCTTGAAAGTTGTGGTTTAGTTTACATGTTGTTTCCTTTTTAACTCAGGAACCTGATAGTATTTCATACCTTCAGGTTAATATTTCTCTTGTCATTGATGTTGTGTGTAATTGTTTTTATTAAGGCATTCTATGGACTTTATTCTGGGAGCCATTTATGTTTGTATCTCTTCATCTAGGAAAAAAGCTGTTTTCCCAGTGATCACTGTTTCTTTTTTAAACTCGATTATACAGATGTAATTCCATCCATAGTTAAATATTGGAACAAACACCTGGAGAAGTAGTTGAAATTAGGGTTATGGGGCAATACGAAATAACCTCGATTAATCTGATTGAATTTTAAAAAATGCAACTTAAATGCTAGTGAACGGTGGTGGGTGAGAAGCTCTGATAAGTATAGGTTTTTGTAAAGCATTTGAAAAACTAAGGGTGAATTTAACCCGCAAGTTCTCCACTGAAGCAGGCTGATTTAGGTCTGGTGAAGATGGCAGAAAGCTGCCAAGTAACCTTCAAAATGGGGTGACACAAGAATCTTTGTCATTTAGACCTAGAGGAAGAGTTACTCTGAGCAGCTCAGAAGTGCAGATGTATGGACAGTGTGTCTGCTTAAGGAGGAGGCAATGGTTGTTTTCTACTGCAGTTTAGTGTCACCTTTGAATTTATGAATTCTATAATAAAAAATGTTAATAGAGAAGGAGCTAATTGAAAGGAGTGAAAATCCCTTTAACAAGAGTGAAAATTTTGAAATGTCATCTTGAAGACAGCAAGAGAATCAATTTGGGAAACTGCAGGTTTGCATTGAAAGGAAAATCCTGGTGTTTTACTTGGATGCATTAGGAGTTAATTGTTCTATGCACCATTCATATGGAGAGAAGACTTTTGGGACAGAGATCGTCCTAGAACCTACTCTTTTCACTATGGCAGTTAAGAGTAACTGAAGATGCATTAATTCCAGACACACAAGTATGGGGAAGAAATAGGGAAGAGAAGCCTTTTTTATTAGTTGCTTCCACAATACCAACAACTGTCTCACCAGTCCAGGGCAGTGCTCCAGTGATGTGGAATACAGATGTCTGTTCAGGGTCACAGCAGAGGTGGTCTTGGGGACAACACTGATGCAGGGGGTGCTTAGAAGGGAGGGTGAGGACAGAGCAAGCAATAGCAAGATCTTCCCAAAGCTCTCTGAGGTTCCAATTGTCAGTCTGCAACTTTTGATGGAAATGCTGGTATGGGGAAAGGCTGAGAGACTTGGGGCTGTTTAATCTTCAGAAGAGAAGGCTAAGAGGGTGACCTTACTAATGGCTATAAATACCTGAAGGGTGTGTGTCCAGAATGGGCCAGTCTCTTTTCAGTGGTGTCTGTGATAGGATGAGGGGCAATGGCACCAAGTTACAACACAGGACGTTCCACCTCAAGATGAGGAGACTTCTTTTCTGTAAGGGTGACAGAGCCCTGGGACAGGCTGCCCAGGGAGGCTGTGGAGTCTCCTTCTCTGGAGACTTTACAGACCTGTCTGGATGCTTTTCTGAGTGACCTGCCCTGGGTGTTCTTGCTGCAGGAGGGGGATTGGACTCAAGATGAGGAGACTTCTTTTCTGTAAGGGTGACAGAGCCCTGGGACAGGCTGCCCAGGGAGGCTGTGGAGTCTCCTTCTCTGGAGACTTTACAGACCTGTCTGGATGCTTTTCTGAGTGACCTGCCCTGGGTGTTCTTGCTGCAGGAGGGGGATTGGACTGGATGATCTTCAGAGGTTCCTTCCAACCCCTATAATTCTATGGCTTTGTTTTGAGCAGCACTCAATTTGAGGCATGGAATTCCATTAAACAAATTTACATTGTCACTCTAAAGGGAAAAGTCTTGGGCAATTCTGGGATGCCAATAGATATTCTGATTTTTCCCATTTTGGGCAAGACATTTGAGTCGACTGTTGTTGAAATTCACATTTTGTGTAGAAGTCCAAGTGAGCAGCTGGATAATCCTTTTTCATGTTTTTTTTTTAGCCACTCTTTTCCCTAAGCACTGCTTTTGGTTTCAGCACTTTATTACTAGGAAGACATTGATGAATTACAGCAAGTGGAGGGGGAAACAGAATGATTGATGGGTTACAGGAGTAAGGCAAATTCAAATTAATTAAATTTATGGAGTTGGAGGAAAGGACAGCAAGTGAGGAACACAATTTTAGAAATATTTAAAAGTTTATAGAGGAAAGCAGTGAGATTGGGTCATTGCCATTTAAACACTTCAGAAAAAAGACTTTTGCACTTTGTCTTCATGTGTTTATAACAGGTTGATTTTGATTTCTTTCCTAAGGTAGGGGCAGTGGTCTTACCAGCAAGCAGCACAAAAGAAACTTCTATCAAATGGAACACAATGAAGTCAGTATTTTAGTATTAGGGCAATAGCTGTGCCATCTAATAGGCTTTTCCCATACCCATAATTGGTAACAGACATTTTTTAGAAGGGGTGAAAAGAGATAAGACTAGAGGATGGAGTTCGGAAGCAAAATTGTGGAGTTCAGCTAGCTGGGATTTGGTTCTCTGGAAAACAGTCTCCTTCTCTGTTAAGGCATTAAAGAAGAATTCTGTTACTCCTTGGCCATCATGCACACATTGTTACTGTGGGGCACGGGGCCTTGTGCCACCTGCTAGTGGCCTCCTTGTGTAGAAGGGTCACGTTGGTGACTGTGCTGGTGGGACTCCTGATGGAAGGTGCTGTGTCTGAGACAACAAACCCCACAAATGAGAAATTACCCTTTTGCTTTGTTCTCATATGCACATTTTCCCTCTCCTTCCCCCACCAAATGAGCTTCCACTGAGTAATTATCTCAGAATGAGCTGTTTTCTTGCTACCTGAGCACTTGGTTTTGGGTGTGTAGCTCAGTCTTTCAAATATCTCCCCACTTCTGCATCAGTCTCCCCCTTCTTGCATTATTTGGTCAGCATGTCCTCTTGGCTGAAGAAGGGGTGTGACCTCAGCTATTCCAAAATATTGGAAAGATAGAATCTTCTTTAGTCTTAATTTCTTTATAGCTGATAGCTTTTAGCTTGTTAATTATTACAAGATTGTTTAAAGGTGAAGAAAATTGGTAGCAATTTCTTCCATAATCTTAATATCTAGTACATTAATCAACACTACTAGTTAATTAGCAGTATTATACAGCTATTCATTATGTCTCACATCCTGTGCACCTTTTCTCCTTTTCCTGTTTGTAAGGGGAATGAGGCAGTGACAGGATTAGCTACCTCTGCTCTGTGTTCTCTTTATCTCTTCCATACCTTTTGAGCAAGTGGCTCCCTACTTTGGGACCATCTGGGTGTTCTTTAAGTTCATTCATCTCAGCTCATTGATATTCTCTGGTTTGTTTGGATCCCAGTTCACACTGGGCTGTGGCAGTTTGGTAGCAAACAATTCCCAGTCTTCAGGTTTCTCAAGTGCTTCTTGGGTGCAAGTTTTCCATGTGTGCCATTATTTGGATATCCTGCTCTCAAAAGAGACATATATTCAGTTTCATCTTTGTTCACCTTGCAACCAAAATAGTGAGGAAATTTACACATGGAGTACAAGCTTACTTGACAAGTCTTATGTCAAGTTTTTAAAGAAATGCAGTTTAAAAGCAATGTTAATTGGTTACTCATTGTGTTTCCAGTAGTGGAGGTGCAAAGTACTCAAGAATCTTCTGCTTTATGGATGTTGGCCCCTTCCACAGGGGTGATTTGGAAAGGCTAAGAGACCTGGGGCTTCTGAGTCTAGAGAAGACTTGGAGGGGATTTATGAATATTTACAAATATCTGATGAGTGGGTGTCAAGAAGGAGGGACCAATCTCTTTTCAGTCGTGCCCTGTGACAGGAGGATGGGCAGTGGATCCAAATTGGAACTTAGCAAGTTCCACCTCAACATGGGGAAAAACTTCTGTACTGTGAGGGTGACAGAGCACTCGGGCAGGCTGCCTAGAGAGGTTGTGGAGTCTCCTTCTCTGGAGACTTTCAAGACCCGTCTGGATGTGTCCTGCTCTGGCAGGAGTGTTGGATTTGATCTCCAGAGGTCCCTTCTAACCCTGACCATTCTATGATTCTATGAAAGCTGAGAGAGGTGGGACTGCTCAGCCTGGAGATAAGTCTGAATAAGGATCTTCAAAGTGTATATGAATACCTGAAGGGAGGGTGCAAAGAAGATAGAGCCAGGCAATAGACATAAACTGTCCAGGTTCCCTCTGGACACCAGGAGGTGCTTTTTACTGCAAGGCTGCCTGAGCACTGGCACAGGTTGCCTGGGGAGATTGTGGCCTCTCCATCATTGGAGACAGCCAAAAGACATCTGGACATGATCCTGGGCTGCTGGCTTTGGGTGGCCCTGCTTGGACCAGGACTCAGGAGGTTGGACCTGATGTCTTTCAGACATCCCTGCCAACCTGAACCATTTTGTAATACTGTCCTTCTGTCCATCATCCATGGAAAAGGTGGACATTTTTCAAGCCAAATAGCTTAAATTTTGGGTAATTTATTGCTAGCTAACACAAACTTCTGGTCAGTCATTTGGGTTTTGAGGTGGGGAAAAAAAGAACACAATCAAAAATGACTTCAGTAAATACATGTTCTCACATTTGTCGAGGTGCAATTTAAGTCAACACCTTTACTGCCCTCCTTTTCTCAACTCATTTATTCCATGCTCTATGCTCCATCTGTCAGAGTTCCTCTGAAATGATGGATGGCACAAGGTCAGTGTCATGTGTAAGGATTTGTCTGCTGCTTTGCTTCTTACTGGTTTTCTCTGTAGCACTTTAGTTCTTCAAATTTTCTTCTGCTATACTTTACCTTAGAGGGCCTGCTCTGACATGAATCACCCACGAACTGCAGTTTCTTGGAATGGTCAGGGTTGGAAGGATGATCTGGAGATCATCTGGTCCAACCCTTCTGCTGGAGCAGGATTTCCTAGAGTAGATCACACAGGAACATATCCAGGTGGGTCTTGAAAGTCACCAGGGATCGAGACTCCACAACTTCTCTGGGCACCCTGTCTTAGTGCTCTGTTACCCTTAGAGTAAAGAAGTTTTTCCTGTGCTCCAGCTTGAACCTCCTGTGCTCCAGCTTGTGCCCATTGCCCTCTGTCCTGTCACTGGACATCACTGAGAAGAATCTGGCCTCATCCTCCTGACATCCCCTGTAGATATTTATAAGCATTGTTGAGATTTCTTCTCAGCCTCCTTTTCTCCAGGCTGAGGATCTCCAGCTCTCCCAGGCTTTCCTCACATGGTAGATGCTCCAGTCCTTGAGTCATTTTAGTGGCCTGTGCTGGACTCTCTCTGGTCCTTGTCCTTTTTACCTGGGGAGCCCAGAACTGCACACAGTGCTCAGGTGAGGCCTCACCAGGGCAGAGTAGAGGGGGAGGAAAACCTCCCTCAACCTACTGGCCACACTCTTCTTGATGCATCCCAGGATGGCTTTGGCCTTCTTGACTGTGAGGGCACATTTTTAGCTCCTGTGTGGGTCACCACAGTCCCTCAGAGGGGTCCCTCTCCAAGAGTGTGTTTCCAGCCACTTGCAGCTGCTGGTTTCTTGAAATATGTTGGAACAGGGGTGCTATGTGGCACTTGAAACCACAGTGAGCCTGGAAAATTCCTTGCCATTTGTAATTCAGCATCCCTTAGGTGCATTTCTCTTAGGGTGGAGGATTGCTTCTCTAATGAATCATCTACTCTTAATTTTTTTCAGTTCTGGGGGTGAAGATCATAATTTAGTTACATTCTGCCTTTTTGCCAAGTGTGGAGTCCCAACAGTTGGAGCATGAGCACCTTCCTGTTTCCTAAGCAAACTTTTCAGGTCAAATCCTCATCTCATGCAAGTCAGGTGCAAATTGAATTCAGTGAACTGCTTGTTTTCATCTGGCTGCACACATTTAAGCCCTTTTTTAGTAATTTTCCTTTCCTGTACCATTTGAAAGTAAGCTCCTTGTAAAAGCAGTAGATCAATTCTCTTTTTAAATGTCAGCATTGTCTTTATTCATCCAGCAAGGCAGCTGAAACCTTCTGCGTTGCTGCTATTTATTTGCTATTTTATTCCAAGAGTTCAGCTTTTTCCCTTTTGTCATCCTGAGTTTCTATATTACTTGACTATTTTTCCTCAAATTGTGACCTACCATAATGTTTTCTTTTAACCTTTCTCAGTTGTTTGCTCATGTTTTCCTATCTGTTGTCTGAAATCAGATAGGCTGGTAGTCCAGATGGAAATAATTTGGTTTCCTAGTTTGAACAACTACAATTTGAGTTGTTTTTTTTTCCCTTTTGTCATCCTGAGTTTCTATATTGAAGGCTTTATCTCTGCTCATAGTCTTCCAGGAATATGGAGGTCTAGAATAAAAAAATTCTCTTCACATCTATTTTAGAATACTTTTTGGAAAATCAAAATAATGTTAAACTTCTTAAGGGAATATGTAGGTTTAACTGCAAGCAGATTGAAAAACTTTGACCAAAGTCAGGAACAAAAGAACTTTAATGAATATCCTGCTAGTTCGTTGCAAAATACTGTATTAAAACCTTCCAAACTGGATGTTATGATAAGCAAATGTTGAGCTACATATTACTTTTAAGGCAATTAAATCCTATTATAAACTGACTGTGACCTTTAAAAAAGCTGCATAGTAGTTCTGGTGCCACAGTTATTTTCTATAAACTTGTGATTTTTGGCTCATAGGAAGCAGAGCTCTTTTTTCAGGCTTATTTCATTGATCTATTTTTTTTTAAGGGGCCACTGTTTATTATTGTAGGTAATAATAAGTAGAAACAGATAAGTGGATTTTGACATCAAAAGTAATTATCAGATTATTGAAGCCAAGTTCTATTGTAACCCAGGCCAATATTTTAATTATTTGACCAAATACTTCATACTAATTAGATACTAATAAATTTATTGAAGTGAGTCTTTCAGTGGGAGAGACAGAATTCTTTAAAAGCTTTTAAAAAATGTTAGTGGTGTTTACCTATCTTTTAAAAATATCCTCATGGTAAATTGGCTTTTTATACCTTCCAGCTCTTTTGCTGCTTTTTCTCTCTGCACTCCAACCCCTGCCAAAAGAAATGTTGGGGAGCTCTCTTACCTCTAATAATCTTTGTGTCCAGGTAGTCAAACACCATGCTATTATCTACCCCAAATTCCCATCTTCTGAAAAAAAAAATCCCTTATTTCCATGTAGCTAATCCAGGTGGGTGTGAGAAAGAGACTTGAAGGACCCTCAGGTACTTCTTCTGGACCCTTAAGCCACTCAGAGTTCTCTGCTGTATGTCTAAGTTTCTGGTTTTCTGGAACAGGCTGCTTGCTGTTCCCTTCTCAATCTTAACCAGAGTCTTGTATTGACAACTCTTCCCCTCTATGTACAGTTCTCTATCTCGTAGTCATTTTGTTAGTGTGAGCAGCTCACAGTAGGTGAAAGGAGTATTTAAAGCCAGGTCGCTACTTGGGAAATCTAGTCTAAGCTGAGGGAAGAAAAGAAAGGGGAGAAAAATCTAAATGTTTTGTATCATGTTTAATCTTGGTTATCTTACACTTAGGACAGAGGAGAAGGAGCAAAAAGCAGAAGTGGTGTATTAATTGCACCCTCAGTTCAGTGTATGGGAACAATGAAGGGGCAACAAGGTTCAGTTCCTTGAGTGCTTTCTTGGATAACAGAGTTGTGCTAAATCACACTGTGTCTCATTGCTTGGATTTGCCTCTATTTGCAAGAGTAGCCAGCAGATCGAAGTAAGGGACTTGTGAGGCTGCATCTGGAGTAACATGGTCAGTTTTAGGGGCCCCTCTACAGAAATGTTTTAAGATGATGCTGCAGTAACTAGGTTATTTCAGCCTGCAGAAAAGTCTTTTTTTCCTGTCTGTGACCATCTAAAAGAGTTTGAGGGAAAATAGAATCTCACGACTTCCCAAAGCACCCAAATGAGAGGCAACCATTACCAATTTCTGTGGGAGAAACCAGCTGGACATAAGGGCAAAATTCTTCTCTGTGAGAGGGGTTAAACACCAGGAGCAAGAGACGAGAGAGGCTGTGAATCTCCAGGCTTCCAGTTTTTCAAACCTTGACAGGAGGCCCCAAACAGCCTGATCTAACATGGAAGTTTGTCCTGCTTTGGGCAGGAGGTTGGACTCCAAACCTCCAGAGGTCCCTTCTCAGCTGGATCAATGTATTCTAGCAGTGTTGCAGAGACTGATTGCTAACTTCCAGGATTCTTTGATTTGTTCTAACAGAAAACATTGAAGTCTGTGCTTGCTGCTGTTGCATGTCAGTGGTCATTGAGTGACTGCAGCGTCACTTCTGAGCTACAGCAATTGATTCTTGCCCTAGTGTGAGGGGATTGGGCTGTTGTGTATTTGAGATCCTTCTTTGTTAGGTGTGGATAGCCTTTGGCCTCATCATAGAATGGTTTGGGTGGGAAGAGACCTTCAAGATCATCTAGATCCAACCCCCCTGCATGGGCAGGGACACCTCCCACCAGACAAGGTTGCTCCAAGCCCCATCCAACCTGCCCTTCAACACTGCCAGGGATGGGGCAGCCACAACCTCCCTGGGCAACCTGGGCCAGTGTCACACCACCCTCTCAGGAAATAATTTCTTCCTAATGTCTCATCTAAATCTCCTCTTTCAGTTTTAATCTATTCCTTCTTGTCTTCTCACTCCCTGCCCTTGTCCCAAGTCCCTCCCCAGCTTTCCTGGAGCCCCTTCAGGCCCTGGAAGGTGCTCTAAGGTCTCCCTGGAGCCTTCTCTTTTCCAGGCTGAACACCCTAACTCTCCCAGCCTGTCTCCACAGCAGAGCTGCTCCAGGCCTCAGTCTTGAATGGCACGTGCTATGTGAGGTGGCTCAAATGCCTTAAATTTTAATGTACAAAAGTTACTGTAGGGTACACATGCATGTGGTAGAAGACAGAAACCAGATAAGCTGGGTTCCTCTAGCAATAGACAAGAGGATTATTTATGCTACTTCCCTAAATGTAGAGTTTTAGTTTCCTACCACTGCTTATGTGGAAGCAGTACTTGTTCCAAGTACTGCTGATGAATTGAAAGAAAAACAGCCCAAAACTTGCTATAATGTGCTCAAAGTATTAAAACCAATGTGGAAATATTGCAGCCTGAAAGGTTTTTCTATTCTTAATTGTTCAAAGAGGTAAAATTAATATGAAGAAGTAAAATTAAAATCCTAATAAGTGATACAAATAATTAGAAATGAAGGGTTTCTGTCTGAGGACTCCAGATAATTTTGCAATAAATGAATGGGAAAATAATAGGCACCATTTAAGTATAAAATCCCTTTCTTTTTTTTTAAAGAGGGAGGGAGACAGTTGCCATTTAGAATGCAAAAAGCTTTGTATTGTTTTAGGATTCATGGTAGCAGTACAAATATATTCAACCCCCAACATTTAGATTTCTTTCTAGGTTGCACCTTTTCCTTGATTTCTTCTTTGTGTTTGGATTTGTAGAAATCCAAAAATAAGAGGTTTTCTCCTGAATTAAGGCCCTTCAACTGGAGGGATCACTGCTAACTTGAGGAACTGCAGTGTTTTTGTGGGGGTTTTTTTGCAGAGCAGTATTTGTTCTACTCTGACCTGTTACTTCTCTGTGTGGCTTGTTTCCCACTCACCCAGCTCTTTTTGCCTATCAGGGTTTGGAATGAGAAAAGGTGAAGAACAACTAGTTGAAATGATACACACAAGTTGAGTGAGTTGATGATAACAGTAAATTCATGTCTATGATCTTGAAAGTTGAAAATATTTTAATCATATATTTGGGTCCCTTGCATGATACAGTTACTAGTGGAGTGTGGGCTTAAAATTCTTGTCTTGATGTGAGCTTTATCAATGCTAAACATAGTCCTTGTTATGAATTCAGTTTAATAAGTCTGATTTATTGCTGGTCTTGTTGTCTGTGCTCACCTTATTTTCTTTGGCTGTGCTCTCTGCTGACCCACTGTGGGGATTTCCCAAGTCCCTTTGTACCCTTTACTGTTTCTCAGGAGACTTGACCACCTTGTTCACATGGCCCAGATGGATGCTTGGACTTTAAAGCTAGTGGTAAATTACTTGTGCTTGTTTACAATTAGTCCACAGAGGTGTCATTTTTTCTGCTCTTAATATTAATTTTCTGTTTCTTTTTTCATCCCTCTTTGTAACTCTCCATCTCCCTGCTTCTGGAGAGCCAAGCCATTGGGATGACAGCATGGTTATTTGCTGAAAATTACTTTAAAGAACTAGTCTTTCCCAGGATAGTAGGATTCAACACAACCTTGTCAAGATTTTTATCCTAAAAGTTCCATTGTTAGATACATCTGTAGTATTTGATTTTGTGTGTTCTTTGGAGACTGGGTGTCATTTTAGCTGCTTGTGTTGTCCTTCTGTGGTCAGTTACCCAGCACACACATTAGACAAGTTTTAATCTCATATTTTGCATTTTCAAATTTTATCTGGGGTGTGCTGCTTTCTCTCTTGCTTGTTGCTAGGACGTAATCTTTCTGTAAGTGAAATTACAGAAGGGAAAAATGTTTGCATTCTTCTTTTTATGTATTTATACTTGTTGCCACCTAAACCAGTTGGAGACCTTACCCTGACTTCCATGAACTTGGATTGAACCCCTTGTTACTTCCCAAGCTGTTCTGAAGATAAAAGATTTTCTCTTGTGCTTTGTCTTGATAATAGGTGGTAATGGGAAAAAAAATGTTGGAAAAGAAATGAGTGGTTGAGTAAGGCTCAACTGGAGTGGGGCTGCCTTAAGTTAAAAGGCTTGGAGAGTGCATAACATTGCAACTTGCCTGTGTTATTTACCTGTGGAGTTCAACTACTGGGAAAGTGGCATTTATCAAGGACAAACTTGCAGCTTGTCTGACTGCAAATATGAAGTGTTAGAAAGGCCACCAAAAAAATCACCTGACAAAATCCCAAGAGTAAAAAAGGCAGCTTTTTCCAGAAGAAGAAAGTTTAGTGCATAAGGACATAGAAGTTTTAGGTTTTTTAAGTACAATTCATGGACTGTTCCATTTGTTCCTTAAAAGATGTATTTGAGAGCTGTATGTTAGTCTTAATAATTAATTTTCAGAATAATCAACTCTTTAGGAATTTGGAAGATAAACATAGAGCCCAGTTATCTGAGTAGGAAGCTTTAAAATGTTGTTGCTTGTGTTTTAGATAATACTGTTCCTAAATGTCTTGGAACCTTCTTAATGTCATTTTCCTGCTTGCTTTCAGTTCTTCTTTCACTACATTTTCATCTCTCAGCTTCTCAGTTTGACAAATGTTGTTCCTGATCTTGTTCTTGCTTTGGTGAAATTGCTGACAGCTTTTGGGGCAGGGATGAATGCCTGCAACTATCCTGGAGTGACGGGGGGGGGTTCAAGTGCCTTTGGAATTGGGAAATTTAGGGTATGTCTCTACCTGCCAAAGGAAGAAGATAAAAATTAGCACTTTAACTTCTGCCAAAGGTTTCCAAGCTGTGTCTGCATGCCTGCTGAGCCTGCTCTATTTGCATGTATTCTGCCCTGCCAGCTTTTTTGGGTAGCAGGAAATCTGTTGTTTTCTTCATCTGTGGTGTGGTTTTTGTGATGTGTTGTGGCCAGGCTTGCATAACAGATCATGAAGAGGTACTGGGAAGAGAAGGGTTGGATAGTGCTTTACGTCAAGTGATAAGAGCCCTGTAAATGCTGTTGGAGTGGTGTTGGGCTTAGGAGGAGCCTGTTCTGTCCTGGGTGCTAAATACTGTATCACAGATTCTTTCTCAAGACTGAGCTCTATCCTAAAGACAGGCAGTGTCAGGCAGTGTGTGTGCTCTCTCATCATCCATGCAGAGAAAAGAATTTGATAATTAGGAACTTGTCAGAGTTTTTTAGGAAGAAGGAAAAAGTGCACCTTCTACTTAAACTGCTCTTAATTTTAAAGACCTGACTGCCCTGAAGGTATTTTAGGGTTGTTCCTGACTTGTAGACAAGCAAAGTAATACTTGATAGATATTGTTTTGGTATATTTAATGTTTACTGGTATTAAGGGACCAGACCTTAGCTTGCCTGTCTGCTTGCTGTATCTCTTTGCTTTTCATTTTTAATGCTTAGCTGACAGGTTTGCTGTTAACTGAAATCCTGAAGTGCAAGCAGATGTCTTATTTCACTAACAGTATCTTCAATTATTAGGAAATATTTTTTCCCTCAAATGTGAAATCTGTGCTTCACTCTGTGCAAAACATGCTCTGCTACTGGTTGCTTATAACAGCAGCAGTGAGATTTTGGGAACTGCAGAGGGATTCTTTAGCCTTTGGTGGTTAGTTTCTTTTTTTTGAGTAACTGTGGAAGTGCTGTGTTAAATAGGCATAAAAATAAAAAGTAAATAAGTAAAATAAGTAAAAATAAAAATAAGTAAACCAGGAGAGGTGCAGTTTGGTGTTGCTTTCATGCACTGATTTGTCATTCATGGTGGCTTTTGTCTGTGTTTTGTTTTGGTTTTTTGTCCATGTTTGCCTGAAGTTCAGCAAGGCTAAGTGCAAGGTTCAGCACCTGTGTTGGGGCAGTCCCAGGCACAAACACAGGTTGGATGGAGAATGGGTTGAAAAGGTGGTGGTAGATGAGAAGCTTCATGTGAGCCAGCACAGTGTGCTGGAGCCCAGAAACCGACCATGTCCTGGGCTGCATCAAAAGGAATGTGGCCATCAAGCCAAGGGAAGGGATTCTTCCCTTCTGCTCTGTTCTTGTGGACCCTGCCTGGGGCACCGTGTCTAGTTCTGGGGCCCTCAACACGAGGAGAACATGGAGCTATTTGGGCGAGTCCAGAAGAGGCTACAAAGGTGAAGGGGGGGCTTGAGCAGCTCTGCTTTAGGGACAGGCTGGGAAAGTTGGGGTGTTCAACCTGGAGAAGAGAAGGCTCCAGGGAGACCTTGGAGCAGCTTCCAGTGCCTGAGGGGGCTCCAGGAAAGCTGGAGAGGGACTTTGGACAAGGGCAGGAGTGACAGGATTAGTGGGAACAGTTTTAAGCTGAGAGGAGAATTAGATTAAGAAGAAATATTTTCCTGTGAGGGTGGGGAGACCCTGGCCCAGGTTGCCCAGAGAAGCTGTGGCTGCCCCATCCCTGGCAATGTTGAAGGGCAGGTTGGATGGGGCTTGGAGCAGCCTGGAATGGTGGGAAGTGTCTCTGCCCATGGCAGAGGAGTTGGATCGAGATGATCTTTGAGGTCTCTTCCAACCCAAACCCTTCTGTGATTCTCTGGTTTTAGGATATAAGTGGACAGACTGGTTCCTCAGTCTAGTGCCCATGGGATGGCAGCTGGTCACTATTGAAGTGCATCAGAGGAGAAATGTTCACCTATGGCCTGTTTGTTACTGCATGTATAGAACCCTGTCTGATACTCTGTTGCTTGTATTAAGTATTTTCCTTAATTTCAGCCTTAACAATCAAACATCATAAAACCCCACACTTGGTAGAAGTCAAAATCACCTTAGTACCAGCAATAGCTTTCATGAGTCTAATTAATGACTTTAGATTGTTTAGCTATGGTATAGCAGCCATGCAAGCTGTAAGATGAGGCCTCCTAAGCTTTTTCAGCCATGTCATGACATCACCTTAGGGCAACACAATTTAAGCCATTTTCTCCCTGTTTATAGAACTGGGATTAATATTTTGTTGGTGTTTCTGTAGTGACAAGAATAAAGGCAATCAAATATTGTCAGTATCTTTTTTAAAGTTTCTTCTAGTTGATAATTGTGTTATTTGGGGTGAATTCTGATTTGATTTTTATTTAACCAGCTGTTTTCACTAACTTGTTTTATACATATGCTCAAAAAATGTGAAGACTACTCATGAAATCTGAGTTGTTCAGGTATTGGACCTTTTTTAGATATTTAAGGTTTTTAGGAATGGAAATACAGAAATACTGATTTGATGTTTTCTGCTTTAAAAGGGGGCTTTATGGATAGGATCATCATGGTGCTGAGATGTTCCCCTCATGAAAGAGAGAAGCCCTGACAGATGACAACTTCTACAGGTCAATTCATTCACATGTGTTCTCCTTTCAGGTGTCAGCAGTGGAATCCTTGGAGGGCCCCCTACTTCAGGTGGAGGGACTGAGTGATTTGAGGCTGGAGCTCCACAGCAAGAAGATGAACATGCACTTAGTCCTCATAGATGAATTGCACCGTCACCTTTACATCAGATCTACTAACCGAGTAGGACAACACAACAAGGAGAAAGGGAGAGTAAGGTGGGTTTTCTGTGATGCTGAGGGCAGCAGGTCTGGGAGAAAGAGGACAACATTCTCCCTTTCATAAGTAGAAATTTTCCTGGGAGTGCTATCAACTTAACACCTCAACTTTTCATTTTTGGCAAGCAAATTTCTCATGCTTATGGCTGTGGAGAGCAGTAAACCTCTGAATATGTTGATGTACCTTCAAGCTTGTGAACAGTCTGTTCTTGTTCTTTCACTTTGGCTTAGTGATTCTGTTGGGGGTTTGCTGCTTCCCACCAAATTATGATGTCAATCCATAGAATCATAGAGTGGCTGAGGTTAGAAGGAACCTTCAAGATCATCAGGTTCCAACCCCCCTGCTATGAGCAGGGACACCTCCCACCAGACCAGGCTGCACAAGAGTCATCTAACCTGCCCTTGAACATCTCCAGGGATGGGGCAGGCACAGCTTCTCTGGGCAACCTGTTCCAGCATCTTCCTACCCTCATGGTGAAGAATTTCTTTCTGATATCTGACCTAGATCTCTCCTCTTTCAATTTAAAACCATTCCCCCTTGTCCTGTCCCTGCCCTCTCTGGTGAAAAGCCCCTCCCCAGTTTTGCTGGAGCCCCTTCAGGCACTGGAAGCTGCTTTAAGGTCTCCCTGGAGGCTTCTCTTCTCCAGGCTGAACACCCCAACTGTCTCAACCTGTCCTCATAGCAGAGCTGCTCCAGCCCTCTGATCATCTTTGTGGCCCTTTTCTGGACCTGCTCCAACAGCTCCAGGTCTTTCCTGTGCTGATGGCTCCAGAGCTGGACACATTTATCAAGGTGGGGTCTCACCAGAGCAGAGTAGAGTGGCAGAATATCCTCCCTGGACCTGCTGGCCACACTTCTTTTGATGCACCCCATCAAATAGCATTCTTTTATTATCTGATGCGTGTTCCTTTCCTGCAAACGTCATGATCATGAGACACAGATCAGGCAAACAGAAAAAAACACAGGGAAAAATAGCTCATCTTTTCTAGCAAATGTCCAAGGTTTACAAGACATCCAGCTAACCACAAGGTTAGTACCTGGAGGCCACAAGATTGAAGTGCCTGAGTGGTGTTTCAGCTGTGTTTCCAAGGTGCTTTTTCAAGATGTTACAACTTCTTAATTCATGGGTGCCTCTGATCAGTGGAAACTCAGTTGAAGTGTAGGTGCCTGGCTATTTTTTCCTAATTTTCTGAATTCTAAGTTTGAGGGTAATGGAGTTAGAAGGGAAGGAAGGAAAATAATAGCTGGAGAAGAGAGACAGTATTGGAAGATAACTTTTGCAGAGTAGGAGAGGTAATAGAGGAGAGGAGCCAGCATATGATAAAGATTACAGAGAACAGATAAATTAGTATTTTATTATGAGAAGGAATAGAAAATGCATACCAGAAATGAGAGGAGGGATAGTAAGTTAAATTACATGAATTTATGAAAGAAGGGATAGATTGAAGCTGAAGTTTCTAGGAAGGAGGGTTGCTAGCAAGTCATCAGTCTGTTCCTTACTCATCTTGTTAATTAAAACCAGACACAAAGCTTTGGTATACCCAGACTATGCTACTGTTAATTAATTGCAGTTTGGTATCACTACTACAGGGACCCTTATCTCTTTTCAGATTCTGTGTTGCACATCACTGATATTTAATAACATGAACTGTTGCATCATGGGCAGTTTGGTTGCTTTGTTTTAGTGTGCTGCCCTAGACTGGCTCTTGAACAGGTTGTAATAATGTTTATAATTAGTTGTATTGGTTTTAAGTGTCCTATGTGACCTTGCTAAGCTGGAATGCACAGCTGATCCCTTTAGGTGTGCTCTTGTAGATGTGTAGGGAGTGAAGGGGGTTCTTCTGATGGATGTAAGCTCAGCCCTTGTATTTGAGGTTTCTTTAAGCATTTTGACCCTAATGACACATACTGAGCTCCATACAGGAGCCTGCTTCTTTTTTTTTCTCTTAAAAATGACTTCTGTGTTGCCCTGCCACATCCAGCTTCATGCCTTTCATAGTGCAGCTCCGGCAGCAGGACACACTCCTGGCAAATACCGTGTGAATTTAGTATATAAATGACCGAGTAGAAAATCCTTCCTTTCTGAGGAAGGAGAGGGATGCATGTAGGTGTATGCAGAACAGGAGTTTGAAGGGGAGGAGTGTGGAGATTTTTAATGGGAGCTAGTAAAGCTTCAGTGGTTGAGTAGCTGACAAGAGCCATGGAAACGGGAGCACTTCTTGTCCTCAATGTGTAGTTCTCCAGAAAGATCTTAACGGTTCCATGTTAAATTATCATGTTATCAGTAGCTATTTGTGCTAGAGGTGAATGTGTCTGGGCAATAAACATGTGCAGGCTCCTGTTGTGCCTGTGTCCTGATCATGTTGCTGTGACCAGTCCAACAAGTAGCTGTGCAATTCAGAGAAGCCTTGGGGTACCAAATACTGTGTTTAGTATGACAGTGTCCTCTCATAATTTCTTTTGTTGGCTTTTTCCATTTCACTTGAGTGCATATAAGCACACCCAATCGTGTTCATCTCTGGACTTTTTTGTAAAATTCTTGTATCAAAACTTAAGTGTATCTGTTGCCTAGACTTACAAATTTAATCAAGAAATTATTTCTTGTGAAGTAAGATTGCAAATAATAGTAAACTGCTGCTTTAATTCTTTCCCCTCACACAGCTCATATGTGAAAGATGCCTCTCCTGTGCCTCTGATGGATGTTACTAACTTGTCTACACCTCGAAAGTTCCTTGAAACTTCCCAGTTTGGTACTCCTGGAAGTGCCAGCAGTGAGTATTTAAGTCACATTCATTTCTCTCAAAAATAACTTGTAGATCGTCAACTGATTGTCTAGGACTAATAGCAGGAATATCATCCCCTCCTTATGGATGGCTGCTGATGGGAGATCCTGAGACAAGAAGTGAAGTGATTGATGCAATGTCATGAAATGAGTGATGTGTTCAGGGGACAATTGGCCCTGTCTGCATTTCTTTTTGGGCAAATCATCCTTGCCCCTTCCTCTCCCATCATCAACTTCAATTAAATACACTTGGCTTTCTGTGCATGTTCTTATCTTGATCATGTTGGTATCTTGGGCAGAAAAGATACTTGCAGTCAGTTCAGTTTTCTTAGAGGTCTGCTGCATTATTTAAATGTAGGCAGGTAGGTATGTGGAGATGTTGCTGAAGCTTTTTGCTGTGTTGGAGCCAAAAGGTCAAAGCTTTTCCTTGTGGGAACTTTGTCACTTGGACTGAAGGTCTGACTATAAATAGGAATAATCTAGTGATGACATTTATGTACTTGTTACTAGAACAAACACTGAGCAAAACTGTTTCATTTTGTATGAGGCCTTGAAAGTGCTGCACAGATGGGGAATTAATTCTACAGTTGTTTCAGTAGATTACTAAGTGGGGTTGTCCTTGTTGAACAAATGAGTAATACAGAAGTGACCTACATCTCTTCCCCCCATTTTAAAAATAGTGTCGTTTTCTAATGCAGAGAAACTTTCCTTTTCTTTGCATCCCTATTAATTCTCTTGTCCTTATTTGTGTCTGTTTCTGGTTTGTCTTGTCATGTTTACCTCCTGGACTCTTCTGTTGGATCTTTCTTCCCTTTCTTGCTCTTGTTATTTAGCCCTGTATCTTTAGGGTTGAGTGGTCCCAGAGCCTGAGACTGTTTTTCTGCACAGTGGAGTTTTGTCAGGAGTCATTTGGGACATGCCAGTGTGAATTTTCAGGGCTGGAAACTGCAGCTTGGTTGTGGAAACCTGGAAAAAAACAACCATGTGAAAATTTGGGGAGAGGGGGGAGCAAAAACCAACCTTAAGACTTGCTGTTCTTTTCCCTTGCCTTAAAATCTGCCTTAAGAATTCTCACTTCTACAGGTCTTGTTCTTGCTCTTCAAGCCCAAGGTATCAGGGACTATCTTACCTGGCTTCATTTAACTCTGCATCATTCAATCAACTGCTGGGCAAGTGTCTCTCAGATGCAGGTTATAATAGAAAACATTTGATCAGCATAAAGTATGCATATGGTTTTGCTTCAAGTACACAATGTACTTATGTATATTTTTTCCACCTAATTTTATTTCAAAGTAGCCTTTTCCAGGACTGCAGAGCTACCAGAGACTTCAACACTTCTGGCTGTGCATATTTTGCCTTTATTCATTTAAGCTCTTTGGCTTTTTATTGATGAAACAAAGTGGTTGTGCATATTAATGCATGTCATCATAAAGCACTGACTCATCCAACCCATCTCAAAGATGCCAAAGTTTTGAGTCCTTTCTGCATTCTCTTCCCAAAGGAGATGTTACCTTGTCCTGTAGAACCTTTATAAGGGAATTAAAGCTGTTCCTGCTGCGCTTAAAATAAACAAAACCTTCAGTAATGTTCACCTGGGGACTGTAGATAAGGCAGTTCACCAGGAACGTTTTCCCTTCTTGCCAGTTCAGAGAAATAAATTCACTTTCAAATTATATTTCACTGCTTGAACCTTCTGTACTCTGAAGAGTGTTTATGAAGGTTCCTGCATTGCCAAGTTCTTCCTGGAACTGTGAAATGTGCTCTCCCAGTTCATAGCAAACCCAAGAGCACCTTTTCCTGGGAATACTTTCTAGAAATCTGACAAACTGATGTTGAAGTGGTGTCAATTAATATTGTTATTGATGGCATATGTAAATTTTATGCTGAACAGATGCTCAGAACTTTGGAGCATACTTCTCAGCTCCAAAAGGAAAATGTGGCTTCTAGACCCCAAGAATGTGGTGACTTCTAAGGTCAAGTCCAGTTACTGCTCCTAATTCTGTTTATTCAAGTACTTCTGTGGAGGTGAAAACATAGAAGTGTAGAAGTGTTTGGGTTGGAACGTACTTTAAAGACCGTCTAGTTCCATTCTGTGAACTTCAACCTGCAATGTACCTGCAGGAGTTAGAGCTTTAGGGTCCAGTTTTAAAGGTGGCACTAAAAATGCCATTGTGACATTCTCTGTTCTCACAGTTGCTTCTACTTCAAACAGGCTTAGGAAAGACATAAAAGATTTATTCCTATTAAACTCAACTGAAGATCTGACACCAGCTGGGTGATTTTTCTCTACCGTTGTTATTTTAATAATTTAATTGATCCCCTTACTGAATCAGTTTTCCTGTTTTGGCTGTTTTGCATTTGCACAAATCCAACTGAGGACTTAATTGGAAGGTGGTGGGAATTGAAAGGTCGTGGGAATTCATACAATCATAGAATGGTTTGGGTTGGATCTAGATCCAACCCTCCTGTGTGGGCAGGGACACCTCCCACCATTCCAGGCTGCTCCAAGCCCCATCCAACCTGCCCTTCAACACTGCCAGGGATGGGGCAGCCACAGCTTCCCTGGCCAACCTAGGCCAGTTAGTCTGATTCTTTCCATGCTATCACTGCAGTGCTACTAGTCTGATTGATTCTTTCCATGCTATCACTGCAGTGCTACACAAAGAACAGACTTTATTCCTATCTCAGGGAAAATTTTTCATAGATTTATAGAATGATTTGGGTTGGGAGGAACCTCTCAAGGTCATCTAGTCCAACCCCACTTCAATGAGCAGGGACACCTTACACTAGAGCAGGTTGCTCAGGGCCCAATCCAACCTGCCCTTGGATGTTTCTAAAGATGGGGTTTCTACCATCTCTTTGGGCAACCTGTACCAGTGTCCCACCACCCTCATTGTGAAGTTTAAGAAGGTTTTGCCACTACACAATAAACATTAAGGCTTTTGATGTAACTTTTTGTGTTGGTTTTTGCAGGACCATGATGTCTCACTGATCCTAACTAATGGCTTATGTTCTGCCTGGATGCTCAGAACTGATCTGTGTCTTGTGTGGCTGGGGAAGGGACAGTGAAGGAAGTTATAGAGCCTGTGATGAAAACCACAAGGATAACAGTCACTCTTCCTTTATAATTCCATTAGTTTTTCCTCTAGGCAGTCCCAATGTAAGATGTTTGACCACCATGCACTCTTTTTTTTTTTGTTGTTGTCTCAGGAGGATTTTGAACATAGCTTAGAGTTGCTTTGTGCAATTTTCTCAGAATGAAGTAGTACCATGGATTTGTGTCAGATTAAAATACCTCTGGTTTTGAAATGGTCATGGCCTTAAACTATAGATGGACCTCTGAGCAACAGTTTCAGAGGACATTTGCCTTGAGGCTTTGAGGTTAATTGATCTGAGACCCATTTTCTTCTGGGCTTGGTAATAAGGTGGAGAAGAAAATCACTTGATTTTTTATAGGTTGCATTTCTAAACTGTCCATTTACTCATTGCTTCCATGCATGGATCCAGAACAATGATTCATCACTAGAAATCAGCAGATGTTTCTTCAGGCCTTTTGGCCTTGAACTTGAATCCTTTTCTCTGAAAGGTTTGAAAGCAGAAAGGATGTCATTGTAAAGGAGATAAATAATGGAAAATGTGACATGAGATTTTATTAGGTGCTCATAAAATCACATCATTAATTAAATCTTTTGTAAGGAGGAGCGGCAAATCTTGACTATTCACTGGGATGAAAAACAAGACCCAAGAGTCTTTTCTTTACCTCCTTTATTTAAATGAGTTATCAACACTGGCTTTTCCAGGGATCAGACTGGAGCTATTACAATGCCTCTTGCAGCAGGTTTCTTTCTTGAGAGGGCAGAACTGTACAATTGAGTGTTACCAGTTGGAACTGATGTTTTTATAGGGCATCAGCAAACAGGGATCCATGAGGGAAGTTTCCACATTTGCAACTGTGGAAGTGATCAATCAATAATGCATGTTTCAACTTCCTAGTGACTAACTGGAAAGGGTCCAGAGAAGAGCCAAGAAGATCATCAAAGAGCTGGAGCAGCTCTGCTCCAAAAACAGCACCTGAGGGAGTTGGGGCTATTCAGCCTGGAGAAGAGAAGGCCTTGGGGGGCCTTATTGCAGCCTTATAGTGTCCTTCTAATACCTGAAGGGGCTCCAGGAAAGATGGGGAGGGGCTTCTCACCACAGAAGGCAGGGATAGGACAAGGAGGAATGGTTTTAAACTGAAAGAGGGGAGATTTAGTTCAGACATCAGGAAGAAATTCTTCACCATGAGGGTAGGGAGGCACTGGGACAGGTTGCCCAGAGAAGCTGTGTCTGCCCCATCCCTGGAGATGTTGAAGGCCAGGTTGGATGAGGCTTGTGCAGCCTGGTCTGGTGGGAGGTGTCCCTGCTCATGTCAGGGGGTTGGAACTTGATCCTCTTTAAAGGTCCTTTCCAACCTCGACCATTCTGTGATTTAAACTGAGGGCAGGTGTTTGACTGCTGAAACAGAGTCGTGCATTTTCAGATGCACTCCTGCAGTGATGAACATTTTTGAAAATGGCTGAAGATTTCATTAGAGAATGTGGCAAAATCATCACTCCTTTAGGTTGCTGTCTTGGGAGGCTTTTGAGAAACTTTATGTAAAATTTTGCTTCTTCAGCAGTTTTCAGAGATCATTAAAACAAGATCATCAGGGTAGTCAGCATGGCTTCACCCAGGGGAATTCATGCTTGACCAACTTGTTAAAACTTCTACAATGAAATGACTGACCTGCTAGACAAGAGGAGAGCAGGGAATATGGAGCTGATGTAGGCAGTGAGGTGGTTCAAAAAATAGCTGAATGGCTGGACACAAAGCTCAGCCAAAGGAATTCTCAAGTTCAGCCTCTGGAGAAGGCCCATTTCAGGCACTGGGACATGCTGGGAAAGCAACTAGGCAGGAAAAGGTCTTGATGGACACTGAAGTTCAAGATAAGCAGCCAACACAGTACCCTTGTGGCAAAGAAGGCTGAAGGTATCTTGAGCTGCATTAGACCGAGTATTGCCAGCAGGTTGAGGGAGGTGATCCTTCCCCTCTACTCAGCACTGGTGAGGCCACACCTGTCATGCTGGCTGCACTGCTGGGCTCCCCAGTACAAGAGAGGTATTAGACATACTGATGTGAGTCTATCAAAGGGTCATCAAGATGATTACGGTCCATCTGTTGTAAGAAGAAAGGCAGAGCTGGGATTCCTCAGCCTGGAGAAAAGAAGGCTGAAGAGGGATCTTAAGAGTGTATATAAATACCTGAAGGGAGGCCACAGAGGACAGAGGCAGGCTCTGTTCAGTGGTGCCCAATGCTAGAACCAGCAGCAATGGGCACAAACTGAAACAGATTCTCTCTATAAACATGAGGAAACATTTGGCTTTTTTAATGTAAAGGTAACCGAGTATTAGCACAGGTTGCGCAGGGAGATTGTGGCATCTCCATCTTTGGATATATTCAAAAGCCACCTTGTCATGGTCCTGTGCCACTGGATCTGAGTGGCCCTGCTTGGGCAGGGAGGTTGGATCTGATGACTGCCACAGTCCCTTGCCAACCTCAACCATTTTGTGTCATTCTGTGATTTAGTGTCATCTTTGAATGAAATTAAACCATGGAAACTACTTTAAATAATGAACAATACTGAAATTGAGGTTTCCAAGAGGTCAGTTGAGCTGAAAATACAGAATCTCTGAATTGTTTTGATTGGAAGAGACCTTTAAGATCATAGACTCCAACCATTAACCTACTAACTAGTTCAAGTTGGGTGTCAAACTGATCTGGGAAAGCCTCAACCAGGCTTTCTCAATCTAGTATTTCTGTTGTTTGCATGACACTGTTTATAAGAGTTGATAGCTGGGATTGGATAACAAAGCAGTATGTTGAAGCTGTTTTTTTAGCATAATTTCAAATTGAAGTTTTAAAGCTTCATTATGTTGGGGAAGGGCAACTATAATTAAAATTCTAAAATATTTATTTGCTGACATCACATTTCTCTTGCTACATTCTTAAGGAGGATGGGGAAAATTGCAGCTTGCTGCTACTGAAGAAATCCAGTAGAATTCTTTAGTCTTTTCTATATGTATTATTTATAATGTATTGCAGTTGTTCTTAATTAAAATAAGACTTTCCTTTTATTTTTTCTGAATCACTAAGGAGAAGAGGTTATTGAAATCAAAATAGCAGACCCACAATTTAGAACCATTTATTGTAAAAATAATTGTTGCAAATATCCACAGAATAACTTTAAATTTCATGCTGTTTCTACAGAAACCAAGTGCTTATGGTGTGATTGCTGATCCCTCTGAGAAGGGCAGTGTGCTCTGCTGATGTGTTTCAAGTAGAATCTGGTGACTGTAGAAAGCTAGGAACAGGTTCTGACAGTTTTGTGCTTTTGTCTTGATACAAATGAATAACAAAGCCATTCTTATTTTCAGTTTAAGAGTAAATACAGATGAAGGTTTCAGTTCTGGCAGCTGTTCTGTAGGGACATCTTCCTTCCCCCATGGAGCTCCTCTGCATGTGGGATTATAATTTTAAAGGTGAACTTCTTTACAAATGTCTGTCAACTTTGATGCCTTTTTTGACGAGGGAGGGGACAGGAGGGGCTGATTCCTGGGCCAAAGCTTTGTGGTCAAATAACCCCTTGATGACATTAAAGGGCAGAAGGAGATGTTTGAAGTGGGGAAGATGTAGGAAAAGAGGAACATCTTCAGTTGCCAGGGTTGGAATCTTGTCAGATCTGACAGATAAATGGGCCCCCAAAGCTACCCAGGATACCTGTTTAATAGGCAGAATGTGCAGGAAACATGGTCCCTACTGTTTTATCAAAAGACCAGATCTAACAAAACTTGTTGCCACTCGATATTGAACTGTTCTCTTTGCTGTTGTTTGTAAGAGATGTAAATCAATGTCCTGATGGTTTGAGGGTGTTCAAAATTGGTTTGCTTTTTTGAAAATGGAAGAGCGTTCATCTCAGTGTGCTGGCAGATGTTCTCAACAAAATTGCTGCCTTTAGTCCCCATAAATGCTGTCCTCACATTTGGGTACAGCAGGATTTCTTCCCTTTTGGGTTTTTATTGTGTTATATTAAGAAAAATGTACAGCCTGCTCACAAAGAGGCTGTAGCATGGTCATGGAGACCTGTCCTCTTAAGAGGTTATTTAGGCTGCAAAAATTTTTGCATTAAACACGGAACAACAAGGTACTGGGGTTATTTTTTAAACACTGAGTTAAAACTTTTCTTCCTCAAGCATTTCTAGTGCTGTCTTTCCCACAGCTTTGATTCCACAGAGCCAGTTTGTCACCTTTTTGCCTGGCACATTGTGTTTTTTTGAAGAACAAGTAGCATTAACAAAGTGGGTAGACCATATAAGCAGCTCAAAGTGTTTTGCAGCCTTCTGTGTTGAAAGGTGTGTGATAGCTGAGTGTTAAGCAGAAATTCATGATTATCCATTTGTTAACTTCTAATTGGTATTGGCTGTGGCCGGCAGGTCAACAGAGCTGATTCTTCCCCTGTGCTCTTGTGAGACCCCACCTGGAGCACTGTGTGCAGTTCTGGAGCCCCCAACACCAGAAGGACATGGAGCTGTTGGAGAGAGGCCAGAGGAGGCCACGTGGGTGCTGGGAGGGCTGGACCAGCTCTGCTCTGGAGACAGGCTGGGAGAGTTGGGGTGTGGAGCCTGGAGAAGAGAAGGCTCCAGGGAGACCTTAGAGCAGGTTCCAGTGCCTGAAGGGGCTCCAGGAAAGCTGGGGAAGGACTTTATAGCAGGGTGTGTAGTGATAGGATGAGGGGTAATGGTTTTAAGCAGGAAGAAGGTAGATGTAGGTTAGACAATAGGAAGAAATTCTTCATTGTGGGGGTGGTGAGAGCCTGGCCCAGGTTGCCCAGAGAAGCTGTGGCTGCCCCATCCCTGGCAGTGTTGAAGGGCAGGTTGGATGGGGCTTGGAGCAACCTGGTCTGGTGAGAGATGTCCCTGCCCATGGCAGAGGTGTTAGAACTAGATGATCTTTAAGGTCATTTCCAACCCAAAACATTCTATGACTCTATCATTACTTACCTGTGTTTGAAATACCCCCTTATATTATCCTTGCTTTATTTTTAATGAGCACATTCTGGGTGTTTCTAGTTACTTGCTATGTAAGTTGCCTATTGTAATAAAAAATGTGAGAGGAAAAAGCACTGTTTTATCTCTCTGTTGATGACTTAAAACCTGATGTTATTCTCTATTGTGCCCTGCAGTGACCTCATGGGGTCTGTGGTGACCTCACTGGGAGTGACCTTGCTCTTAACCACTGTTGATGGTGCTCTGGGTTGAAATGCAAGAGTGTGAGAGCAGTGAGTTTGGTTTGAGCTAGAGGTGCCATGTTTGGGATCATACTGGTGGAAAGAAACAGTCTCTGCTGTGGAGGTTGGTGTTAGCTGACACTGAAATGTGTTGTCTGTTTATCGTGGTGCTATTTATAAAGTGGCACCATATGGGCTCTTGGGGACACTGTTTTCTTCCATCTAGTGCTAACTTACACAGTGTTGATGCTCTTCTGTTCAGTGTGTCATGGCTTTAGGCAGCTACAGGGCTCATGCTACTTGTGACGTGCCATTTTTCCTTCCTGCCATGTCATTTAAGTCCTTGTGGTGGATCTTTTGACATTTATTCAGGTTTTTGGAGAAGTTTGGATTTAAATGCAAAAAGAAATCTGTTGAGCAGTAGAGAGCAGGGGAGTCATCTGTCATCTAACAGACCTTATCAGAGTTCAGTAGCAGCAGGATGTAACAGCTGTTAGGGTTTTAGTTTCTGTGCCAGGCTGTGGTGGGGTGGGGGGCACAGCTTCAGCTGTGAGCTTCAGGGCTGGTGGTCCATGTTCTGCTGCTCTGGCTGGTAACGAGCCAGCCTGTTGATCTCCCTGGATGCTTTCATTTAGTGGAGTTTGCCTTGAAGGCTCTGACTTGGAGTATTTGTTTTCACCCAGTCTTTACCAGAGTGATGCTTTTGTTATTGCTGGGTGTTATCTGTAATTTAAGAAATGTTGTTTAATGAGCATAGTTATGCATCGTACCTCTTGCCTTTCTCTTCCTTGTTGCTTAGCAACAGAGTTTCCCCCTGTGCAATCCCTGTTACTTCAGGAGGACTGTATCCACAATATCCTCTCTGGTTCTTCAAGCTTTTCCTTTCTGGAAACCTTGCTGAAAGATTGGAGTAACTTTATCAGCCCCTTGACAGATCTAATAAGCAGAGCAGGATAACATCAAACCATCTTTCACTTTGGCAGTGTGAACTTTGGAAATTCATCCTAAGTCTGTTAAACCTGAGAGTATTTATAAGGAAAACTCCTCTCTTGTGAAGAATATAGTGAAGAAAAACAATTTTGTTAGGAACACAGGGCTTTTAGCTTCTTGAAGAACATTCAGGGGATTTGTAGAGGTATAATATCTTCTCTTTTCTGGGTATCTTAATTGCATGAACCTTCCTGTGTTTCTTAACAAGTCCATAACTTACACAGTGATCTCTAAATCAGGTGTTCAAGCTGTTGTGTCCCTGTATAGGGAACCCCCAAGCAAATATCCACTGAGGCTGAGAAAACTGGGTTTGTTCAGGCTTGAGAAGGGAAGGCTTTGGGGAGACCTTATGACCATCTTCCAGTACTTAAAGGGTGGCTGCCAAGAAGATGGAGACTCCCTGTTGACAAGGAGTCAGATGGAAGAGACAAGGGGTGATGGGCACATGTTACTCCTGGGGAGATTCCCATTGGGCATGAGGTGTATTTTCCCCCATGAGGACAGTCCAACATTGGAGTAGTCTCCCAAGGGAAGTGGTGGATTCCCCCAGATGGGACAGTTTGAAGTCTCAGCTGGACAGGGTGCTGAGCCACCTCAGATCAACTAGAGTAGTACCTAGAGAGGTTGGACCAGATGATCCTTGAGGTCCAATTCCAACCTGGCATTCTATGATCCACTGCTTTTCCTCCAAATTTGAGTTTCTGGTTTCCTTGTTTATTCCTTGGTTGCTCCAAGTGGTAGGAGTTCTGTGAAGGCAAAGGAGTTTATATGCTGCTTCTATGTGGTTCTCAGTCATGTTTTTAATAGTTCAAATCATGGATTATGTCTTAATAAATCTATTCCAGTGCGGGAAACAAGCCTTCTGGAAGTTAAAGAAGATACGGAACTGGATCCAGAGGAGAACAGCACTGTCTTCATGGGCATACTCATCAAAGGGCTGGCCAAGCTGAAAAAAATCCCTGAAACAGTGAAAGCCATCCAGGATCGCTTGGAGCAAGAGCTCAAGCAGATTGTGAAGCGCTCTACAACCCAGGTGGCAGACAATGGATACCAGAGAGGGGAGACTATTTCCCAGGACAATCAACCTAGGTAAGGATATTTCAGCCACTGAAACTTGATTGCTGCAAGAAGTCTGGAGAAGGCTGTTACATCTGTTAGTTGGCATTTGAAGGAATGAAAATGTTATTTGCAGTAGCAGATGTGAAATGGTGGAATTATTGGAAATGCCTATGTCTGACTTAAAGGCTGGTGTGCCTTGAGTACCTGAAAGGTTTGGGAATTTAACACATGTATTCAGGAAGGGAAGGCATTGTTGCTTCTCAGCTGAGGATCTGGGGGCGGGAGATACTTCCTTCTGTGCTCACTAGAAGAGAATCCTTTGGCTGAACAGATGTTTGAAATGCAGATTTGAGGGTGGAAGCACAGTAGAAGCCAGCGTTATTTAACTAGCAAGAAGTGCATAATATTAAGTACTTGAGTTTTATTTCGTTTTTTAACCTAACCTTTCATTTAAAGCAACTTGACAACAGATTGAGTTGTAATGTTGTTGGAGTGCTGGTATGTATGGTGTAAAGAACACTTAGTGCCAAAACAAATACTATCCTCTTGTGTTGCACTGAGTCATGGCTTTGCACTTGTGCTGATGCCAAAGAAATTGAAGATCCTACGTAATACAAGCTGAAAAGAGAAGATTCAGCTCAGTTATTTCAAGTGTAGCAGAGGCCAATTAAGCTGATGCAGGTGCAAAGCTTTGAAATCATATATCAAACTAATTATATCAGTAAATATATGGCCAAGTTTTTAATTAGTTTGCAGCCCAATTTACATTCATGGCAAGGTGTGGGAGCCAACAGAGAACCGTTCCTGCTTTTCTTCATGTTACACTAGAACTGGTCTTTGCAAAGTAGGACTTTATAAGGGTTAACTC
>NW_009953316.1:1636454-1648666 GCF_000747805.2 Chaetura pelagica
TAAAGTGCAAAAAAGTTGAATGGGTTCTGGCATGTTTTTAATGGTAGTTTGTGAGCACTTAGGATGATTCCCTTCCCACCCAAATCATTGCATGATTCTATGTATCTTGGTGTGAAGAGTACAAGGTATTGTAGAAGAGGCTGTGTTGATTAGTTTGGAGTACTGCTGTGTCTTAATGAACCTGTGGGTCCCTTTTGAATTGTGGAAGGTTCTTAAATTTAGAAGAATAATCTGGATGTCTGTCTACTTGAGGGCCAGGTTTATGGGACGAGATTTTATCAGGAATACATTGCCATAGCTTTACTCTTAGTTGAAATTCTGGCCCAGGAAGAGGAGGTGTACTGATAATTTGGTATTAAATGCATTGATTGGATTCAATGTACTTTACCCTATGTGTTCATAATACACTTCTGTTTTATATATACACCAACAGTCTGACCAGACAAAGGACATGATTGCTGCTAACATGCAAGAATTGTTATTAGTGACCTCATTCAGGTGTCAGCAGTCACTCTGCATCAATTCATTCTTCCTTACTGCCCAGACAAGAGGAGTTGCTTCCGGGTGTGTCACTGTCTCTCAATGTATTTACCACATTTCTCCATGAAGGGGTTATGAGATGGCTTTGACAAATTGCCTGAACTAGGCTCTTGTCACCCTCTGTATGTGTTCTGGGTAGGTCGCTCAGTGCTGTAACCCCATATGCATAATATCTAGGCCATATTATTTTATGCTGTTTTGTCTTGTTGGCTGCCTGACACAGACTGTGTCTGTCTCTTTTGGGTCACCTTGGTTCAAAAATGACCTGACAGATTTAGAAGACTCTTAGAGAAAAGAAAGTTAAGAGATGCAGGCTAATTTGAAAACAGGGAGATATGGGAATATGATGTGGTTGAGGATGGACAATGTAATGGGGTGGCAGTTGGCACCACTGAAGAATATGGATGGGGCAGATTTTGTGTCTATTGGTCTGTAACATAAGGATGGGAAGACTCTGGAATATAAAACAAAAAAATTATTTTCAGCATAATATTGTTTTAGTAATGGCTCTATAAACAAGCTGATAATGTGATGTCAGGCTCAGCTAAGGACAATTAAAATGAATTTGTCAGACTATCCAGCTAGTTTGGTTCTGCCAAATTGTGCTTTCCTGATGCAACAAGGAGATATATAGATAACTGCATTTTCATTTGTAATGGGACATAAGTGGAATTTGAGTTTGCACTGATAAATTTTCTCACTGTCTGTAGTTGATTTGCTCCCGTAATCTTGCCTCTCTCGGCCTCCTTATGTTGGTTCTTCCAACATAAAATTGCTCATTAATACAAGTTCTTCTACATCTGTTTTCCCTCCTATTTTTGTCTGGCTTCTGGTTGACCAGCCACTTGTCCCAGCTGCCCCTCTGTCACTTGCAATGAGAAGTTCTGTGTATCTCTTAGGGGATGATGAAGCAACAGTTGCCTCTCTCATGTGAGGAGCACTGGGCTCCTACCAAGGGAGGAACATGGCTTTTCTTCCACACTGGACTTTCCCATATTGAAAATACTGCTAATGTTTATAATAGCTGTCTTTTCTGGAGCTGTCTTTACCCTCATGTCCTGTATACTTCTGTTTATCCCCTTCCAGGGCCTTAAATTTCTGCACCTGTTTTCCTTCATAGTACCAGCAGTGCTTTTCTTCAGACATTTGTTGGTGTTCTTAAATAGGAAGACAACTGATATACTTACCAGTTTCTTTTGGCTTGCTTTAATGTCATAGTTCAATAGTTACATCAAGTGTGGCAATGTTAGTGTCCCCATGGCTCTTAAGAATGCCATCACTCCTGAACACATTTTTACTATGATGGACATCTGGCCACTTGACCTTTTCTGCCACGCCTGACTGTACCCTCCTAGTTTTAGGATCAAAGAAACATGGAATGGTGAAGGTTGGAAGGGACCTTATGGATCATCAGGATCCAACCTCCCTGCTATGAGCAGGGACACTTCTCCCCAGAGCAGGCTGCACAAGCCTCATCCAACCTGGCCTTAAACGCCTCTGGGAGGAGGATATCAACCACCTCATGCTTATGGCTGTGGAAAGCAGAAAAACTCCAAATATGTTTATGTACCTTCAAGCTTGTGAACATTCTGTTCTTGTTCTTTCACTTTTGCTTAGTGATTCTGTTGAGGTTTTGGTGCTTCCCAGCGTATTATGATGTCAATTCATGGAATCATAGAGTGGTGGAGGTTAGAAGGAACCTTCAACATCATCAGGTTCCAATCCCCCTGCCATGAGCAGGGACACCTCCCACCAGACCAGGCTGTACAAATCTCATCCAACCTGCTCTTGAACACCTCCAGGGATGGGGCAGCCACAACCTCCCTGGACAACCTGTTCCAGCGCCTTGCTACGCTCATGGTGAAGAATTTCTTCCTGATGTCTGACCTAAATCTCCCCTCTTTCAGTTTAAAACCATTCCTCCTTGTCCTATCCCTGCCCTCTCTGCTGAGAAGCCCCTCCCCAGTTTTCCTGGAGCCCCTTCAGTTGCTGGAAGGATGGTAATGAGTTCTTCCTGGAGCCTTCTCTTCTCCAGGCTGAACACCCCAACTCTCCCAGCCTGTCTCCAGAGCAGAGATGCTCCAGCTCTTTGATCATTCTTTGATCATCTTCATGGCCTTTTTCTGGATTTTTTTCCAACAGCTCCATGTCTGTCCTGTGCTGAGGGCTCCAGAGCTGGACATGTGGTGTCTTACCACAGTAGAAGGGCAGAATCACTTCCCTGGCCCTGCTGGCCATACTTCTTCTGATGCAGCCCAAGACACAATTGTCCCTCTGGGCTCCAGCACACACTGGTGGCTCAAGTCCAGCTTCTCATCTTTTACCACCCCCAGGTCCCTAACCAGTGGCTCTTTCCATTGGATTGAGGTGTTGTTCTATTTGAACTGTGCAGTTGACATCATTGGTGGGTGAATGGTATGTGTGACATCCCTGAGAGCTTGCTGTGAATGAAAAATTCTGGTGTATTAATGACCCAAAGCTGATACTATTTTTTTAAACAGTAGCCACCTTCTCTCCTTTGCCAACTAGAGGTCCAGTCTAGGCTTGCCATAGGCTAATGTAGGTGGCTTTAGCTACAGAGAAATGCCAGGCCACTTTTACTGTCTGGTGGTAACAGCCAATGTGTTACAGCTTCCAAATTACTCCAGTTAACTTTCCAGCTAATGAAAGTGGAGATATTCAGTACTGAAATGAAGTGGCCAAGGCATGAACACACACCTTGTTAGTGATGAACTAACACAGAAGTGTGGTGGTTCAGGATTGGGTGCAACTCTGTTTCTGCTGCAGATCTTCTGTCCAGCTCTGGAGATAGAAATTTCTGGTGGGAAAACATAGCAAGCATATGGTAACTCTTTAGCTGCAGCAGTGAAATGTGATGGAGCCTGTCTGTCAGAGCTAGAAGTATCTGACATATGGATTTAGGAAGTGTTATCTTCACATTTTGTTGGGGTTACATGTGTACTTGAGTTGCTCATTAAATGGCAGTGAAATTCATCAGATTTTTTCTGAAATAATAAGATGATGAGTCATTCCTTATCACAAAATATCCAGGACTTTGCAAAGGTACATTAATCACAGTAATTGGGCAGTCAGGAAGCCACAGGGAGAGGTAAAGTTAGGACACTTAAAATGTAGTTATAGCTGTAGCACCTTCCATGTAGTAGTAAAATCTTGATGACTGAGACAGTTGATGAGCCTTGATGTTTTAGGTTCCTGATCTCTTGCTGTTTAAAACCTTCCATAGTACTTATTTCATAATTAAAAGTTACTATCTTGCGTTCTGTTTGTATGGGTAAGTTCATTTTTAGCTACTTGCAGTGTATTTTCTTCTGGGTGGAAAAGCAGGTAGTCTCCCTCCCTGTCTGCAGCTCTATCTAGGAACTGAAAATGGTCTCTAATATCATGGTACTGAAGTGTAGTTGCTGATACATTTGTCTTTCCTGTACCCCCAAGTAGAACATACTAAAAATGAGCAACTCTGATGTAGTGGAGGGAGTGAGAAGGAAGATCTTCAAGTATTCAGGCACCAAACCTGAGCTGCTGCCAGCTGAAGTTAGCCACCTGAAGCTCAGAGGGTTTGAAGCTAGGTGACCTCCCAGCTTGCACCCAGCTTTTGTCACAGAACAGGATTTGAAGTCAATCTTCTGACTCCTGGTCCACTGCTCTGTGCTTTTATGATTGTCTACCTATGGTGTCTTTTGGAAATTGAGTGCTGGTTGTCTTGATGGTTTGCAGATTACTCCTGGAGCTACTAGAGCTTCTCTTTGACAAGTTCAATGCTGTGGCTGCTGCGCACTCCGTTGTCCTTGGACACCTTCAACAAACAGTGGCATCTCCTTGCAGCCAGTATGATGGTGACGTCAAGCTCTATGACATGGTTGATGTGTGGGTGAAGATCCAGGATGTCTTGCAGGTAAGAGCCCTTCAGGTGAGCACATTTTTAGCTTGGAACAGCTTTTATAACCAGAATACCAGAGAATACATGTGATCCTCAAGAGATAGATGTGCTTGAACTTGTCCTAATTTGTGGTAAGTGACCACATAGTCTGTTCAGCTCCAGAGAGCTTAAGTATCAGCAAAAAAAAAGTATCTGTGGATTCCTCCTTATGGTGTATGGAAGAAGCTGATTTGTTTTGCCTACCCAGTGATTTTTCAGAAGCTTTCAAACAGTGACATTTTGGTTCTGTGTTACCATGTCATGCCTGTCTGAGGAAGCATCACAGCTCTAATCACTTGTCTTCTCTTGTCATTATGGCTTGGTTAGTCAGTTGAGACACTTGCTGCTGGCATGTTTTCAGGGAGTTCTTACTTGATTCTTATTCTGAACTGTAGCTTACTAAAGCTGTACCTTGCTTAGGCTTTATTCTGGTACCATGGCTATCACCTTAGTGTCTGAGACTCACAAGCAGCAGAGCTGTCATCTGTCTCATGTCTGTTCTCTCATCCTTGCTGTGAGGCCAATGTGTGCACATTGGAGTTGATTTATTTTGGAATTGCCTTTATATATAGCACACTGAGGTACAACTCACCCAGTATTTGATTGAGGAGGTCAAAGAAATGAGCCTGGCATTATTTACCAGAGGTGGCTTGATTTATGATGGTCATTCCACCTCTGGCCTGTTCATGAAAAATGTTCTGTCTCCTACTCTAATACAGTTCTTCACTGTAGGGCACAAGTCTATTTAGCTGTTGCTCTAAAGGTTTGTTTGACTGTGCAGTGTTGCACACAGGGGTTTTTTGTTTACACAAATGCAGTTAACTTTGTGCATGGGGTGAATTTAGATACTTGGACATGATAAATGTAAAGTATGGGCCTTTGAACACAGCCACAGTCTCCTTACCCGCTTATTTGTCTTTCTAGAGGAGTTAGTATTTTTATCAAAGAAATTTTGGTTAGTTTTGTCCATGATAGATTTTCACCTTCAATATTGTTCTTGCAAGTACTTGTTTGGGAATGTCCAGTCAGATGAATGATGGTTTTTTTAACCAAAATGTCAGAGTTGAAGCTGTATGGCCCTGTTAAAGGGAAGGATGAAACTGAAGCACATGAGGAAGGGCTTGACAAGAGGTACCTCCAGTCATCTTGTTATTTGTGTGGTCTGGATAAACTTTAAGAGCTTTGAGTTCTGCAGATTTTGCTTCAGGAGGACAAAGCCTTGGGAGTTAAGGTACTGCAAAATTTTATCTTCATGAAAAGAAAGACAAGGCTGGTAATTCCAAATTCTAAAGAGCAGCGACTGTTTGTGATAATGCTTGGGGAGATTGTGGCTGCCCCATCCCTGGAAGTGTTCAAGGCCAGGTTGGATGGGGCTTGGAGCAACCAGGTCTAGTGGGAGGTGTCCCTTCTCATGCAGGGGGTTGGAACTGGATGATCTTTGAGGTCCCTTCCAACCCAAACCATTCTGTGATTCTATTCCTCATGAGTGGTAGAAATGGGAATGACTTATACTGGCTATTCCCAACCAACTGGTGGAACTTCTATCCAGAAGTGTGTGTAGGTGTGCACATAGAGTGAATGTGTTTTCCATGGGAGAAAATGTTTGACCAAGCTTTCTATTAAATTGAGTGTGAAGAAAAACATAAGCCACTTGTAAATGTTTCATTGCTGGTGGTCTGAGAGCACAGATGTGAGAGCAAGTCAGAAAAGCTTCCAAAAAAGCTTTTACCAGAATCACAGAATGGTTTGAGTTGGAGGATGATCTGAGACCATGACAATTCTGTGGTTCTGTGAAGGTCATCCAGTTCCAACCCTCTGCATGGGCAGGGTCACCTCCCACCAGCCCAGGTTGCTCCAAGCCCCATCCAACCTGCCCTTCAACACTGCCAGGGATGGGGCAGCCACAGCTTCTCTGGGCAACTTGGGCCAGTGTCTCACCACACTACAGAAAAGAATTTCTTCCTAATGCCTAACTTAAATCCCCCCTTCTTCAGTTTTATTGTGTTTTATAATACATAAATGCAGCACTTTAAGATCCATAAACTCTTGCTGGTTAAGGGTAGGAGATGAGCATTGACTGACAGGGAAAGGAGGAAGTCTTCCATTTCCTTGTTCAAAACCTTGTGGGTTTTTTATATATGAGTTTCAAAGCAGTAAATTTGTTTTTTGCCTTTACCTTTAAGCCCAAAATTATTCCTATCCTATTTTTCTAAATAAGGATGAGTGTTTGAGAGGAGATCACACATTTGTGGCAGAGGGAGCAGAATAATGTTTTAAGTGCTTATTTAAATGTGCCTGTTGTTGGGGGAGGATGGAAATTTGGAGGAAATGGCTTTGTGGTGGGGTGCATCAGGGAAATGATGGAATTCTAGCAGATCATGATTAATGAAATTCATCAGGCTAGAACAGTATCATGTCACTCTGCAATTCACATGGCTAATCTGCACATGTACGTTGTGTCTCTGCTTGTGGAACACGTTACAGCAAGGTTATCTCTTTAGAGTTCTGTACAAAAGCCATAATGTGCTCTCGTGGTGTGCTGAAAATTGTCCTTGGAGGGAAATGTGAGGGAGTTGTTTTCAGCAGCTTGTTTTTGTTGCTGGATTTCTGAATGCTACCTAATAACTGCACCAAGGACTGCACTGTTAAATTGGTGACACAGAGTTGTGCAGTGTTGAGATACTGAACATGCAGATATTATATATTTTGACCTTCTTTGAGAATGGGAGAATAATACTAAACTCATCAGGAGAAAGACAGTGACCTTTTAGAGCTGGGTACACGAGTGCTAGAGAACAAACCAACCAAAAAATCAGTTTGTCAAAATATTAGAGCAGCCTTGTTCAGGAAAACACAGTTTGAAGTTATTTACTTGTAGCAGAGCCAGCTTGTAGTCGTGTGGCTGTACCAACAGGAGAGATCTGAGGCTTTTTTAAATGTTAACTTGGCATTTAGTGCATGTAGCTAATTCAGCTCTTCAGTGTAGGAGTGGGTGGAATATCCTTCTGAAGAGCATAATTACTGTAGGACAGAGTACTCGTCTGGAGAGAACTGGGAGCTGGGTTACAATGGCAGTTGGCAATGTACCCACATGAATAACTTGGCTTTTTCAGTCTAGGACAAATCTTAGCCCAGATAAGGGCTTTTCTGTCCTGTTCTGTTAGTGTCAGGGGACTGACAGCTGGCAGACATATCATAGCAGTCGCTCATACTTGGTGTGATGGTTTTCCCTTGCTGTTATCTATAAGCACAGAACTTTTAACAGTTCATTCACCTTTTTTTAGCATGGTCTTTTGATACTACCATGAGAGATCTGTCCCTGCTGAATATCAGTGTTCATTCAACTGCTTCAGGAATGTCACCATTCTAGTGAGAGGATGATCACCCTGTCAGGTGTTTTGTTTCAGTGCAGAACCCCACTGCTGGAGGAAATGCCAAAGACATTTCCATGTGTGCTCAGCATCTTGTTGTCAGCTTAGGCTGGTTTTATTTGCCTCCAAGGAAGGCATCTTCTTTTCAAGTGTTAGTATTTGTAGTTGAGGGATCTCAATTTTTTGAGAGGTCTATATGTATTTTCTTGCTGCTACAGAAGAGAGGGATAATCACATATATGCTCTGGGATGTACATGGTATCTTTAGCAGGCTGTCTGGTGGTCTGTCTATTGAGAAGACACTGACAATTATTACTTTCCTTTTTTGGGGTTTTCTGTTTAATGCTTTCAAATGTTTTCCAAAAATGGTGTGATTTAGCAGCCTAAACATTGCTGAAATACCATAAGGAAACTGGAGCAAGAGAATTTAAAGCCTACTCTCTGCCCACGCTCTACTGTTCTACTGCAGAGCTGGAGATACCAGAAACTGTTGGTTGAAAAAGCCTCTTTGCATGTGATGCTCTTCCATCCAGAGGCTGTATGACATACCTTCCCTTAGGAAGAGGAATGGCACTTGAGTGCAGGATCTGAGGAGGGAGATCAGGTAGTTTTGCAGTACATGGCTAGGTCTTGTGGCCAGAAACGTGAGCCATCTCTGAAAAGATGCACTTAAATTGTCTTTGCTATGACATACTTTTCTGGGAGTCCTGCTAGAGCTTTCATGGCTATGCTGCTGTAAGCTGAGCCACCCTGTCAATTTAAGTGAATGCATGGAAAACATTATTGGTTCTCTTAGGCAAACAGGTGAGGAGGGGAGAGATAGTGGAGTTCAGCAGTCTGAGTGCCGGATTTGCCCTGCTACATCCTCATGGAGAAGGTGCAGAGGATTCAGCTCCATGTCAGGCTCTGCAGATCAAGTCAGCTGTGCTGTGATCCCATTTTTTCTTCTGTAGGCCTTTTTTATTTTCCCTATGTCAGTCCCCTACAGTAATCTAATTTGAAGTAGTTGAATTGGCTGCAGATTTTCTGCTGGCTGCCTTTTCTGCTTGCCCAGGTCCTTGAATGGTGTTAGTCTTGGCACAGGAGTGAGCAGAGGGAGCACTCCATGAAGAGGGGAAGTGAAGGGTTTATCCTGCAACTGCAGCTTTCATCAGCCTAAGCTGCTCTGTGGAGTGGCACATCAAGGTACCTGCTCATGGGGGAAAAGAGATGGATTTTGCTCTTAGGCTCAGCACAGGTCTGGCAGCTGTGCAAAACAGGTACTAAAATGGCCTGTGATGTTAAGAGCAGGAGCTTGGGAATGATGTCCTGTTGTGAGCTCTGAATCTCTCTGCACTTGGAATGCTGACTCTTCAGTTAAGTGTGTCCTGGAACAGGGAACCAAATCTCTTTGCACCTTTGCATTTAAAGGATGAATGAACTATTTGTGATACACTTAATACTTGGAAAGTAAAATACGAGTCTTGAATAGGTGAGAGGTGTTAGTGTTAATAATCCATAAGTACTGGTTGAAATGTCAGAGCAATATATGAAATTGCTGCTGCATTTGAGAAGTTCACCAGGCAATATTTTGAACGTAAAGCAGTGTTATTTTTCAGAAAATCTCTTTACAGGTATGTAATGATTTTGTTGTTGTCCTCAAAATGTGCCTGATGGTATTTCTGCTTCCTTTTAAATGGACTGAAACTTGTGGAACTGATGCCCTTGGGCTCCTTATTGGTTTGTCTCATTAATGCTTAATCATGGAAGTGATTTGTCTGCAGCTTTTGAAAAATACTTCCAATCAATCTTGGGTGCATGAAGACGGGAGAGAGAACATTGTACTTCTTAGGATGCTCGTATTTTAAAATGGAATTTAGATAATTAGGCTAAGTCACTTGGCATTTTTCCTCTTTCTCTTTTTGAAGTGAACTCAGAGCATGGATTAAGAATTCCAGCACAGTGAATGTCACATCTTTTTTCTGCAAATATGTGCTACTAAGAGCGTGGCAATTTCTGTGCAAGTTACTTGTCCAGAAGAGTCATCTTTCTGAATCTAAGAAAGGATGAGATTATTTTGCAGGCAGCAATTTCTTTGACTTTTGATCTTGTCAAGAAGGTACTTTGTCTTGCCTTCCCTTGCTGTTAAAATGTGTTATAGATTTACTTCAATGTATCTAATAATTCCAGTTGGCTCTACATTTTGAATCCAAGTAATTTGGTATCTTAAGCATTTAACAAGATGCACTTGAAGATGTTGTATATTGTCTTGATTAAGGTGTAGTCCCCAAGTGCCAAGACATTTCATAACATTTGGATGGATTATGGAGCTAGAAGGGCAAGGAACTACATATCAGTGGCATAATGTCCTTTTAAAAACAAAGAATATGAAGTAGAAATGTACAAAATATATATTTTTTTCCTTAACTGGATGGTTGTGGCTAAAGTGAAGGGTGTTTAAAACTGAACTGCTGTGGTAACAGGTACCTGGAACAAGTCCAGAGCTGGCTGTGAACATTGGATTATTGTCTTTCCTGGGAATGGTCCTTGGTATCTGAACTGTGCTGTATTAGCCTGGTGACACAGCAGAAGTTGGTGTGAATAGAACTGCATTAGCAGCTTTTGTTTTGAGAGTCATTTTTATCCCAGAGCTGTTGATCCAAACTATTTCATAAACACTAACGTTTGCTCTAAAGTTCAAAGAGATAAAGCCCTGCATAAAAATGAATTGTTTGAACAGTTCACAGCCACTTGTGCAGCTTATTGCAGAACAGGTCACTGAGCTTATGGTTTGAGAGATTTTAAAAAAGGTGAGTTTATTTGATGAAATGTTTGCAGTTATGGGAGCAAAGAAAACATTCACCCTTTCCTCTCCATGTTGTAGAGCAGCATCAAGTTGCCCTTTAAAGGGCTCTTCATTTCACATGGATTTTCCTTTTAATAGTTGAGCATAGTTATCAAGTTATACTTTCAAAGAATATTTGGAGCTTATGCTTAAATATTTTAGGTAGCTAAATCCACATGAGTGTAAAGCATATACTTAAGCTGTCTTCTGAAGGAGGAAGGTGCACAAAGTCTTGTAAAGCATCCCATCAGTAAATAATGCCAAAAAAACCTGCTTAGCCTAGTTGTGAAAGTATAAGTCAGCTCTGCAAGGTGTTAGGCTGAGAGGAAGTCTGTGTTATACAGAATGGGGGAATAAAATGTTCCCTACTTCAGTATTTGGCAGTTGGAATGAAACCTGTGCCTTTCGAATCCTGGGCCATTTTCAAATGCTTTCTAATTTATACAGCTTGATAGCACAATTTTTTGCAGCTTTTCTCAGGGGATGTCACTTGGAAGCCTGTCTTTTGCAAGCTGCAAGGTTGTTGAGAAGGTTATAAAGTGGCCATCACACCTGCAGTGAAGTCTGTGTTGCAAATTGCCAACAGGGATAGGGGTATTCTAAATAAAGTGTGCAAAGTTTTCAGCTTTGTGGCTCTTCAGGTCAAGAAGGACAAGGAACTACTGGGCAGAGTTGAGAACAGGGTCACTAAGATGATTAAGGCATTGGAGCATCTACCATATGAGGAAAGGCTGGGAGAGCTGGGTTTGTTCAGCCTGGAGAAAAGGAGGCTGAGAGGGAATCTCATCAATGCTTATCAATATCTACAGGGGTGTTAGGATGATGGGGCCAGTCTCTTCAGCAGTGTCCAGTGACAGGGCAAGGGGCAGTGGGCACAAGCTGGAGCCCAGGAGGTTCAAGTTAAATGTAAGGAAAAACTTCTTTACTGTGAGAGTAACAGGGCGCTGGGACAGGCTGCCCAGGGAGGTTGTGGAGTCTCCATCTCTGCACACATTCTAAACCCATCTGGACATCTTCCCCTGTGAAGATTGGACCAGATGATCCTTGAGGTCCCTTCCAACCTCACAATTCTGTGTTTCTGTGCAATCTGCTCAAGGGGATCCTGCTCTAGCAGTGGGGTTTGACTGGATGACCTCCAGAGGTCCCTTCCAACCTCACAATTCTGTGTTTCTGTGCAATCTGCTCAAGGGGATCCTGCTCTAGCAGTGGGGTTTGACTGGATGACCTCCAGAGGTCCCTTCCAACCTCACAATTCTGTGTTTCTGTGCAATCTGCTCAAGGGGATCCTGCTCTAGCAGTGGGGTTTGACTGGATGACCTCCAGAGGTCCCTTCCAACCTCACAATTCTGTGTTTCTGTGCAATCTGCTCAAGGGGATCCTGCTCTAGCAGTGGGGTTTGACTGGATGACCTCCAGAGGTCCCTTCCAACCTCTAAGATTCTCTGTTTCTGTGATCTTTCATTTAACTATTTCCCTGGATTCCTGAACAATTTTGCTAGGTCTGATGTGCTTTTTTTTTTTTTCCTTGTTATTTTCAATTT
>NW_009953316.1:1648679-1743193 GCF_000747805.2 Chaetura pelagica
TTCCTGCTGCCAGCTAGAATGAGAAGAGACTACAAGTAGTTCATCAGCATTTGTAGACGTGTTTTATAGGACAATAAACCCACATCTCGTTTGATGTTCTGAGCTTATTCACACTTAGTCCCTGTGTGACTGGCTTTAAAGGCAGCAAGTCCTACTTTTAGTAGCATCATAAAACTACTGTGAATGGGAAAAGGCCAAATACTCCTCACGTCCTCACTGCATGGAGTCTCATCTGACAGCAGAGCAGGAGGGCTTCATGCAGGCAAATCCCTGCTCCTGTTGGAGAGCAGCTGATATCTGAGGGGAATGTTTGGAAAATGTTTTGCCTAAAAACCTTTCTGCTCCCGTGCTGTGTTCTTGCTGTGTTTGCCATGTGTGACATTTACAGAACTGTAACATGGAATCTTTTTAATTCTTGAAGTTTAGCAGCTCTTGCTGTTGCTTTCCTGTTATGAGATCTCATCTGTGTTTCGGGGGGCCTGCATGTTTTGTTGTCAGTATTTGTGATGTAGGAAACTACAGAATTGTATTAGAATAGAATAGACTGGTCTGGTGGGAGGTGTCCCTGCACACACAGGGGGGTTGGAACTGAATGATCTTAAAGGTCCCTTCCAACCCAAGCCATTCTGTGACTCCATGAGACTATTTCCATTGGAGGGGACCTACAATGTTCATCTAGTCCAACTGCATGACCAGTTCAGGGCTGACCAAAGGTTAAATCATGTTATTAAGGGCATTTTTCAAATGCCTCTTAGACACTGCCAGGCTTGGGGCATCAATCACCTCTTCAGGAAGCCTGTTCTGGTGTTTTGCCACCCTCTCAATAAACACTTCCTAATATCCATTCTAAACCTTCTCTAATGCAGCTTTGAGCCATTTCTATTTGTTTTATCACTGGATCTCAGGGAGAAGACTTACCCTCTTACCCTCCTTAGAAAGCTGTGGAGGCCCCTCACCCTATTTTTCTGCAAACAACAAATCTCAAGTCCTCAGCCACTTGTCACAGGAGGTTCCTTCCAGCCCTCTCACCAGCTTTGTTGCCCTTTGGATGCACTCGGGGACCTTCACATCCTTCTTAAGTGGTGGGGCCCAGAACTCCACACAGTATTTTAGGTGAAACTGCACCAGTATTGAGTACAGCAGAACAACCACCTCTCTTGACTGGCTGGTTATGCTGTGTTTGCACCCCATGATGCAGTTTGCCCTCTTGGCTGCTAGGGCATGGTGCTGACTGGCATGAGCTCTGCTGTTGTAAAAATCCTTTCTAAGATTTCCCTTTCCATTATTGTATTTTCCTTGTTTTTTGCTCAAGAACAGGTGTTTGCAGGTGACCCCCTTAGGACTGAGACCATAGGCATTAAGAAGCTCAGCTCTGCTCAGATAAAAAATGTCAAGGTTTTATCTGTGATATTCAGCAGGGACTGCAAGGATATGAATTTATTTTCTTTCTCATTCTTTTTGCACACCAAGCTACTTGCCTTCTCCTGCTCTCTTTGCACATGCATGTCCCACTTTATACCTCGTTCTTCATCTTGATTCCTTCTTTCCCTTTCTTCAGCACCCCACCCTTTCCCAGCCTTACTCCAGGGTCCAAGCTAGTGTGCATGGAGATGGGTGTCATAGAATCATAGAGTGCTTTAGGTAGGGAAGGGACCTTTAAGGGTTATCTAGTCCAAACCCTTGGCAGTGAGCAGACACATTTTCAACTAGACCAGGTTGCTCAGAGCCCCACCCAACCTGGCCTTGAATGTTTCCAGGGATAGGGCAAGCACAGCTTCACCTCTGCTAATGTGTCACTGTCCTCATTGTAAATTTTTTTCCCTTAAGTAGTCTGAATCTCCCTCCCTCCGTTTAAAACCATCATTCCATGTCCTATTGCTAGGGGTCCTGTGTGAGAACCAAGGCTGTAGGTGGGACAACAGCAGATCCTTATCACTTAGAAAGGTGAACTGCAAGTCTGTGCACTCACACTTGGAAGCTGTTGCTGCTGGAGCTCTGGGCACACAGGCATCACTTTGTCATGTGTTGTATATCACTAGCAATACACATAAAACATCTTAGGAATCATCTAGTTCACAGCATGCTTCTCATCAAAGTAACTTAGTCAACTCATCTCACCAGGCTGATGTCATTCTGTATTTTACACATGGGGGAGCTGATGTTTGAGTGAAACAAACGGAAAGTATTGGAAGTATTTCTGTTATTTCTGGTGTGCCTGGTTTAACAAGGGGTATGTTGTGGGAGGTTTTGGGGTTTTTTAACTAAAAATATCTGAGACTTTTTGTTTCTCTTGACATTATGGATGCTCTGTACCACTGAGAATCAAGACACAAATATGCAAAGCATCCAACAAAAACTGGAGATGTCTGTCACGCTGATGATTTGCAGGCTTCAATATTTGTTACTTGCTTTATGGTTCCTCTGGCCAGTTGCCTTTTGAAGTGGTTTTATTTAGGAAGACAGCAAATATCTTCCAGTGATTTTTGAGGAACATGCTTATCAGGTTTATATGTGCACAAGTAGATGGTGCAAAGTCTGACTATAGATAATGAAGAGGAGTCTGAAGTGGTTGGACTGATGTTTGAAGGTATGTACAGGACTGGCAGGGCATGGTGAGAAAATATTTAGGCACAGGATCAGCCTTTGTTTTTTCTTAATTTCTTAGATCACATTTATTCTTAAGCAGTTTCTGCTGTGCCAGGTTTTCACCAAGTTATAGACAAAGAACTCGACTGCAAGAGAGTATAGACTGTGCTTCTGTACATATTGTGCAAATCATGGAGTGGTTTGGGTTGAGAGGGGCCTCAAAGGTCATCTAGTTCCAACCCCCTACATGGGCAGGGACACCTTCCACTAGACCAGGTTGCTCAAAGACCCATCCAACCTGGTCTTGGGCACTTCCAGGGATAGGTCTTCCACAACTTCCCTGGGCAACCTGTTCCAATGTCTCATCACCCTTACACTAAAGAATGTCTTCCTAAAGTCTAACTTAAATCTCCCCTATTACATTTTTAACCCACCTTGATTTCTTGTGCAGATTTGTGCTGCCGTCACTCAGCTTGAGCTTCTAGGCTGGACCAGAATCCTCTTCACTTCCACAGTACAAAATTAACTTGCCATATTTATAGTTGATAGATCAACTATAGAATGATCAAAGTTGATGAGACTGAATGTTGAGAATTCCTATTTCATCCAGCAAATATCAGTGATGGGAGCCTACTGCAAGGCTGCTGGTAGCTGGTGGTCTGTAGACCAGCCCTTTCCTTCTCCCCCTTTCTCTTCCCTGTTTTTTAAATATGGGTCTGCAGTAGAGCCCTTTGTGTAGCTTCAAAAATTGCAATGGTGAAGACCCACTTCAAGAACAGGGAAAACCCATATCTATCAAAATACAGTATAAATATGCAAACCCAGCAGCTTTATTCTAGAATCAACATTTTCATTGTTGCTTGTAAGCAAATGTCTGGAAAAGGCAGCAATGTTGTCCATGCTGGCAACCATGGAAACCCATGTTCACCTGCAAAAAGGGGGAGATGAGGAATTAATTAAATGTGGCCTGTATCCAGTCATTCTACTCTTAGTATGTAATCAAATACCTCAAAGTTCTTTGAGGTCCTTATTTACTGGAAAAGCCTTAGGAAATGTGTGATTGGTGTACTCTTTGTGAAGCTGAGAGCTGGAACCTGTTTAAAATAATAATGTGCTGCATTGTTAATTCATTCTTTCTAGTAATAAAAGCTGGGCTCCCTCTGCTTTGCATTTCCTTGACAAAACATCAAAGAGAGTAGCACTAGGAGAAGAATATGAAAAATGTGTGCTTAGCTCAGATACTGTACTGCTGAGTGATGTGGTTCTGGTCCTTTTATTTACTGCTTTAATTTACCTTTAATTTCTAGGATTACAGCATGGCTGATCAGTTCTTACCATGATTTCTAAGGGTAAAGTGTAGTTTCCCAAAGCTTTTTTTTGGTGGCCAACTTGGTGTTGGTACCTCCTATTCCCAGAGTACTAGTGGCTGAAGGGCCCTGTCAAGTGCTATAAAAATAACTGTGGTCAACTCAGTGTTTGTTTTTCTGTAGTTTTGACTCAGCCATCCTATGAATTTCTGTGATGGATGAGGTGTTCCAACAGAGCCAAAGGCATATAGGATCTAATTCCCTTGGCAATCCAGTAGGGCTTGGGCAACTAATTGCTTCAGATTCTTTTGAAAATCCCAGATCTAATTTTGCATTATAATAACATTATTGTAGAGGAAGGTAAACCTCCAAGAAAAAGAATGCTTTCTGAAACTTTTTTTTAAATAGACAAGGGAATACTTGTCTGGTCTTACTGATGGTTGAGTCTCTTTTTGTTGAACCTTCTTTGGAAAAGGCTTGGAGCAGAAGGTCAAACAAAAGGCTGGAGTACAAGGGGCTGGTTGCTGTCTTTTCCAAGGGCTGACCTATGGCCTTGTGCAATGCCCAAGATGAAAGTGCAAACAGGACTCCTGTCTGCCACGTGGTAAATCCATTCTGATTGCAGAAAGGTTAATTGTGTCATTAACTTTCTCTCTTAGGCTTAAGCAGTTGGAAGCTGTTGCATATGAGAGGGAGAACAATTCAAATCAGTTACACCTCCTAGTGGGTTGGTAAATAGATAAATCAGAGTGGTCCCTTAAGCATAATATCAAAAATCTTTCTCATTTTACTCACAAAGGACAGTGAAATAAACCAGTAGATTTACACATGATTAGCCAGGGCACAATAAAAGGATGATCTCACTTTAATACCATGATTTGGTGTTATATTCCCTTGCTGTTTAATCAGTCTGTCACGTGCCTGGTGCCCTGTTGGAAAAACTGTTTCCCAGCCACGTTACCTGCCTGAGGGATAAATGATGGTGCCTTTGAACTCCTCTCTCACACTAACCTCTCTTGATAATTTGCCTTAATTCACAATAGGATCTTTCCTTTAGAGCTAGTCTTGGTCCTCATGCAGAAAAATTAAGATATTATCAAAGATCTGTGGACACGGCAACTACAGTGGAGAGTGTTCTGAAATCACTTCATAAAATCATAGTCAGAATGGTTTGGTTTGGAAGGGACCTCGGAGATCATCTAGTTCCAACACCCCTGGCATGGGCAGGGTCTTTTCCCACTAGACCAGGTTGCTCCAAGCCCTTGAACACTTCCACGGAGAGGGATCCATCCACAACTTGCTTGTAATCTTTCCTTAGCAGTGCTGCAAGTATCTCCCTGTTATTATGTACCTTGCATTTGACTAGAGATTGAGGTAGTGATGTTGTGCAGTTTGTCTGCAGTGAGGTATGGGACACAGGTCAACTCTTGCAGTTCCATCTATGGAAAGCAGAAGATTAAGTATCTGAGTTGGTTTTCCTCCCAAGACTGCATTGCTTGTATCTCTACACTATTTTGTGAACAAGGAGCTGCAGATTTTTCTAGCTAGCATTATTTTCACTCTAGAATCTTTAGCTTCATGGAAAGCAGAAGATTAAGTGTCTGAGTTGGTTTTCCTCCCAAGGCTGCATTTCTTGTATCTCTACTCTATTTTGTGAAACAAGGATTTGCAGATTTTTCTAGTTAGCATTATTTTCACTCTAGAATCTTTAGCTTCTCTCTGTGTTGCAAGGTGAGTGCAGATGCAGAACTGTTTTTGAATGGCACTTTGGTTTCCAGTTGGACATGAGGAATTTTCAAGTGCTGTGTTTTTGAATCATAATAATTTTGGTTAGAAAAAACCTTTAGGATCATTGAGTCCTACCATACCTGAACTCTGCCAACCATTAACCTAACTCTACCAAGTCCTATGCTTAAATCATCATTCCCAACAACCACATCTAAGCATTCATCTCACCAACACATGGATTTTTTTCATGTCCTGTATGCATTGCAGTTCTTCAGGGCTGTACATCCAGTGTTTGGGCAATTAGAGGATGGATTCTTAAGTATCTTTCAGATAATCTGCACTTTTGCCTTCACACTCAGGGAGCATTGAGCACGTGAAGGATTCCAGGGGATGGGACACTTGTATCAATGGTGAAAATAATTTTTTGTTGTGGTTTTGATTCTGCTTTTGTGTGGGAATGAGCTGAGGCCCTGGAAAATACCACATTGCAGTCTAAATTTGAACATCCTCCTGATTTAGTTTCATAGTAGGAAGTAGCACTGAAGGAGAGGGAATTCTGTCCCTGACTTGTGTGGCGTGGTTCAAGACAGGGTTGTTGCACCAGGAACCTAGTTAGTGCTTTGCTTAAAGTAGAGCTGTGTGTCTCTTTGTGCTTGTATTAATTATGAATTTGTATTTTTGAAATCTTAGCATCTCAGAGATATTTGAAAGGATGAAGCAAGTCTCTGCATGTCTGGGCAACATGTACTTGAATGGATCTGAATATATGTAGATCAGAAGATGTGATCTGTGGGTATCTGTATGACAGCTTAAGTCATTCACACCTTAATGGCAGCTGCTGACTCCTTTAAATGCTTTGAGGTTGTAGGTTGTGTAAAGCAGGTTAGAATCTGTTCCTTGTGTTCTCAAATCCCACTTTCCTTTACTAACATCATGTTCTTTAGTTTAATTGTCTTCAGAGACTGAGTTGGAGAAGCATTTTGTTACTTATGTTTCTTATCTGTTGTTATTCCTGTATTCCCTTATATGTCCTGTGTTTTCTGAAAAGCAGCTAGATTTTAATCTGAATTTTTACCCTGAAAGGGTTGAATGTATTCTGTATTCAAACACCCCCAGAAGCAAATTGATTTCCTAGTTCTTACAGTCCACCTAAGCATGTATTGACATTCTCTGCAAAGTCATTTGAACAAAAATCCAAACATCAAATACCCGAGTGAGGGGATTCTGCAGGTGCAGATGAGCATGAGATTATGAGACTTATAGCCAAGGTCACAAAACTGTCTTCTGCCTTTTTTAGAATCCTTTAATGTAACGTTGAGTGGGTCCTTCATTGTGTGCTGTAACTGGTGCTACACATTCCCAGCAGTTCAGCCTTCTGTGATTAGCAAGAAGTGCTAGCCTTGTGTTTTCTGTGAGTGCCTTTTTTAAGGCCAAGGGTTCCGGTTGAAGGTTTTGTTAAACATTCTTCTCTTTTGCACTTAGTTTTGCTGTGAGCTATATAATTAACAATTTTTTTGAAGATGGAGTTAAGGTTCACATATTAATTGATGGTATAGAAATAAGCTCCTGTGCAAGTTGCAATAGTTTTTCATGGTCTGTGGAAGATTATTGCATGATCTACTAGGGGCTTGTTCTTGTAATGCATAATATTGTGCTGTAGTAATGAACCTGACAGTCTTTGGCTTGATTCTAAGAGGTTGTGTAGAAGGAACATGAATCCCTTGAACATCTCTGAGCTGCAGCCCCTTGAGAACTGGATCTCTCTGACTGCTGAAGGTTTAAGTTCTGGAAAACAAGAGTAGACCAGTGAGCAAATACATTCAAGGCAGAGCAATACCTTTATTGCAATAACTTTAAGGGATCTTTTTTTTTTCCTGGCTGGGGACCAGACATTAGTATGTGGCTTTTGTAGCCTAAACTGAAGACAAAAAAGTACATGTCATGAGAAACAGCCCAGAGGACAGTTCTTGGGAGTGATGGTGGACGAGAAGCTGAACATGAGCCAGCACCGTGTGCTGGAGACCAGAAATTGGCTGTGTCAAAAGAAGCATGACCAGCAGGACCAGAGAGGGGATTCTCTCCCTGTTATCTAGTCTCATGAGACTCCACCTGGAGTACTGTCTAGTTCTGGAGGCTGCAACACTGGAAGGACATAGAACTCCTGAAGAGAGTCCAGGTGAGGCCACAAAGATAATGAGAGGGCTGCAGCATCTCCTCTGGAGACAGGCTGGGAGAGTTGGGGTGTTCAGCCTGGAGAAGAGAAGGCTCCAGGGAGACTTAGGGGCTTCAGGAAAGCTGGGAAGAGACTTTTGACAAGGGTTTGTTGTGAGAGAATGAGAGGGAATGGATTAAAACTGGAAGATGGGAGATTTACATTAGACATGAGGAGGAAATTCTTCACTGGGAGGGTGGTGAGGCCCTGTCCCAGGTTGCCCAGTGAGGTTGTGGCTGCCCCATCCCTGGAGGTGTTGAAGGGCAGGTTAGATGGGGCTTGGAGCAACCTGGTCTGGTGGGAGGTGTCCCTGCCCATGTAGGGGGGTTGGAATCAGGTGGTCTTTGAGATCCCCTCCAACCCAAACCATTCAATGGTTCTATAAAAATCATCCATGATCAGTTTTAAGAGTCTAGAAGAAAAGAATGGCCCTTATGGCACCAGCTGCTTTGAAGGACAGATGATCCAGAGGCAGCGTGTGATAAGCAGTTTAAGATATTGGTCAGTTTATTTCCTCAATATAGTCCTGATTTATCAGTACCCAGATAATTCCTGTATCTGCACACCAACCTGCTGCACTGACTGCTGAAGTGATGTGCAACTGTGTGTGTGTTTGGCAAGGGAAGAACAAGGGAGTGGGTGGTATTTGAGTGGGGTTTTTTTGTGCTTTTACTCTTAGAATAACCTCTTCAGTGGTGAGTGGTGTAACCAGACATAAATGGTCCTGTTGCCAACTCATCCAGCTCAGTGTAGCCACCATTCAATATTAGCATGATTGTTACAATGTCATAGTATCACTCTGGTTGGAAAAAACCCTTCACGATCATCGAGTCCAACCACCACCCCAACTCTGCCACATCCACCACTAAGCCCTGGCCCCTGGCACCACATCAGTCTTTTTAGATGTCTCCAGGGATGGTGGATCAACCACCTCCTCGGGCAGCCTGGATCACCAAGTCCAACTCCTGCCCCAGAACAGGACAACCCCAAAGTTCAGACCGTGTCCCTGAGGGTGTTGTCCAAATGCTTCTTGGATGTTGTCAGGCTTGGTGCCATTGCTGCCTCCCTGGGGAGCCTCTTCCAGTGCTCCACCACCCCCCGGGGCAAGAATCTCTTCCTAATGTCCAGCCTACCCCTCCCCCTGCACATCTTCCTACCATTCCCTTGGGTCACTAGAAAGAAGAGGTCAGCACCTGCTCCTTCTCCTTCCCTAATGAGGAAGCAGTAGCTGCAATGAGGTCTTCCCTCAGTCTCCTCTTCTCCAGGCTGAACACACCAAATGCCTTTAACTGCTCCTCATCTGCCTTCCCCTCCAAACCCTTCTCCAACCTCGTGCCCCTGAATATATTACAATGTAAAACAGGAGTGAAGAAGCAAACTTTTTCCAATAAGTTATGTCAAGTGGACAAAAGATCTTTAGAAGAACTCCTCTACTTCTCAGCTTTTCAATTCCTTTCTCTAGTAAACAGGCCTCTTTCCCACCCCTGCCGTTGTACCTCATGCATTCCACCTGCTGGAAATGCCTTTTATCTTTCCACTGTTGCCTTGGTTAAGATTCTGGAAAGCTAAAAGTTCTTGAAGCTGTGCAGAGTAATTAAAATACTCTAGGGGTACTGAATAAAAACTTTAGGAGCTCTAGTTATTGGGTACCATGATCTGCTTGAAAGGGATCTTCATGGTATGAAGGGAGGTGCAGTAACCCAGTGAAAATGGTTATGTTGAACTGATAATTGTTGCAGGGATTGTTGCTCCTTTTGCACTTCAGAGTGACAAATTTTATGGGTTTTGGGGTGTTGTCTGTGAAAGGAGGAAAGAAACAGGAATGGCTAGTCCATCCAAGGGGGAAGCTGGGTAATTTTGGGGTGGGTATGGTTTTTTTTTAGATGTACTGGGCTGTGATAGAGTTCGTAATTGTTCTTTTTTGCCTTAGTAAAGAGTCTGATGGTTGTGTGAAAATAATATCAGTCCCAGCACCTCAGTAAGATCCTGATGATGCTGGCATTTATGCACCTGCTTAATTTCGTTTTGCAAGTAAAGCCAGCAAGACTGCCTGGGAGACTTCACTTAAATTATGTGCTGGCTTAGCAGAATGAAGCTGACTTTGTGTACTTAATGAATCTGAAATGATTTCCAAGAAGTTTTTGCTGAACCTCAGCTTATTTTTGCAATTGTGAAAATGGCTCATTAATTGGTGGGAGACTGACCATCCCTTTGGACAAAAGAAGTTAGGTCCAAATTACAGTTTCTCTTAAACAGAGCTGACTTTCTCATTTTAATCATCAATAGAGTGACCCCAGGCAGTTAAATTTGTTTTAAAGGAGCTTTTGGGTTTAAAATGTGCTTGCTTTTTTTTTTCCTCATCTGCCTCGTTCTGTCTCTGCATTTTCATGGATACACAGAATGGTTGGGGTTGGCAGGAACCTCGGGAGGTTATCTGATCCAGCCAGGTTCCAGCTAAAGAGCTGGGGCTGTTCAGCCTGGAGAGGAGAAGGCTGAGGGGAGACCTTCTTAATGCCTCCAAGGATCTCAGGGTGGCTGCAGGAGGATGGAGCCAGACTGTGCTCAGCAGTGCCCAGGGACAGGGCGAGGGGCAACGGGCACAGGCTGGAACATGGGGAGTGACATGGAAATGGGAGGGAAAACTTCTTTGCTGTGAGGGTGACAGAGCCCTGGGACAGGCTGCCCAAGGGGTCTGTGGAGTCTCCTTCTCTGGAGACTTTCAAGACTCACCTGGATGCAGCCCTGGGGAATGTGCTCCATGCAATATTGCTTTAGCAGAGGGGTTGGATTGAATGATCTCTAGAGATTCCTTCCAACTCTTGACAGATGAGTGGATTCTCTATCCTCCTTCCTCAGATAGGGCCACTCAGAGCCATTTTTCCAGGATCATGTCCAGACAGACTTTGAATGTCGCCAGTGTTGGATTCTTGGCAGCCTCCTTGTGCAACCTGTGCCAGTGCTCAGTCATCCTCACAGTAAAAAGTGATTCTTGATATTCAGAGGCAACCTCTTGTGTTTCAGCTTGTGCCCATTGCCTCCTGTCCTACCAGTGTGCACCACTGAGCAGAGGCTGGCTCTGCCCTCTTTGCACCCTCCCTTCAGCACTTGACACATGTTGAGATCTCCCTTGAGTCTTCTCTGCTGTAGACTGAGCAGTCCCACTTCTCTCAGCTTCCCTAAAACCCAAGAGTGTGAGAGGCTGAAGAATAGCTCCTATGCCTTCATGTTAACATTTCTGGTACATAATTAATATAAAACATTTGTTGTCTTTTGTGGGGTTTTTTCCCGGTCATATTCTTTCAGATCTTTATTCTTCTGTGGTCTGCTTGAGGAGAAAAAGTGCCCATGTTATTTTTGAGTGTCAGGTAGATGCAGAGGCTATTTAGTAGCTATTTTGCTGTTTAGTTCACTTAATTTCTTCATTCCCTAAACTCCTATCTTCCCCAAATTTACTGTTCTGGTCTGTCCTGCTGCATTATTGTCTGGAACACTTCCTATTGATTTTTTTTTTGTGTGTTGGTGATGATTTCCTTTTCTGAACACAGTTGTGAGGAGCTGAAAGTAATTTGGCCAGAGAAGGTTTTGTCCTTCCTGAAATCTAGGGGACCACTTCCAGTCTTTTCTGTAACCTGATTTAAGAGGCTTGAGATTATTATTTGTTGAGTTGTCATTTTTTTAAGGTCACTTTTTGCATTCCTATCTGTTTGGTAGGCTTTGTTTTCAGCACAGCATGAAAAGCTGTCCTGTTTTTTATTTTGTTTAGATAAAATCTTGTGAATTAAATTGAATATTCCACTTTGGGGTTCCTCTACAAACCGTATACTTGGAGTAGAAGAGCAAAATATTCCATTTAGTCTTTGTCTGCTCAGTGAAAACCTTCTTGTGACTACTTGAAGGAAAAAAGAACATTATGAGGTGGAGAGAGATTTATTTGTGAATATCGACCTGCAAGTCCTGAGTTGCAGAGATAAGTGATTAATCCACATGCCATAATCTATCAGAACTTGAATGGGTTCTTGTTAAACATTTCATTCCTAGGTTAGATGTAATAATTTAGAAATTATCTGGTATTATCTGGTGTTTAGGCAGACAGAGCAGCAGCTGGGAAGGGGCTTCAAGGATGCTGCTGGCTTTTTGTGTCTGAGATTTGCATGGATGAGGATATCAGTGTTGTCAGGGAGGTCTTGATCTACAATGTGTTGAGTACTTTGGCCCTAATCCAGGAAAGCAATTAGATGTATGGCATGATTGGAATCATTCACATGTTTTAAGTTGTGTGTGTGTGTGCCTAAGTGCTTTGCTGGCTGATGGCCAGGCTGCCCAGCACCTTGCAGGATGGAGACAATATTTTTGTAATAAGCTAAGGTAAAGCCTTTCTCAGAAGGTGACTGATGCTGATTTCCATATCTTCACTGGGAAATAGCCCAGCCTGAATCTCCAAGGTTCAGAGTAGCTCGAGGGAGATTTGTGCTTCTTGAATCTTTCTGTCACTTCTGGACTATGAGGATAATGAATAAAGTTGTCATTTATATTCTGCTATTTGTCAACTTGCAAATGGGGTGATCTGTGGATAGCAGTTCATTATCTGTTTAACAAAATCTGTCATGTTGGGGATTAAAAATGTCATTCCTCAAGAAGTGAGGGGTTGGATATACTAATGGAGCCAGGCACCTGTGTCAGTGCTATATTGTTTCCATATGTGGATGGATAACAACATTTTCTCCTATGTCTTCAGCCCTACCCATATTAGTATGCAGTGAAAATGAGGAATTGATTTTTAAGACATGGGCATCTAATTGCTCCAAGAATTTGAGTGTTCTGTGTTCTTGCATTATCCTCATCAAAAGCCAGGCTGTCTGCACAGACATGTTTGGAAGCTCCCAGTGAAATTGAATTCCTGTCCTGCAGGAAATCACAGGCCTACCCAGAACATAAATAGGCAAGAGTAAAAATAGGAGTAGAAGCACCCAGGGTTATGTACAGCAGGTACTCAAATGGAAGAACATTGTGGAAAAAACAGAAGAATCTGGTTTTTTTTACAGTGTGGCTTTTTTTCTGTCTGATTTTCCAAACTGGTAGACTCTCCCCACAAAGTGAAGAGTTCTTGAACCCAAGGGTTATTCATCTCCTAAGACATATCATGTTTAAGGCACTTCAGAAATATTCAGATAACAAAGCTAACTTGGAACATGGTATGGGCTGAGGCAATTTGATTGAAATGGAAGGTTTTGCAGAAAACCTACTACAGAATTTAAGTAGCAATTAAAGAAGGCATGAGATACCTTCTTCCTAATAAAATCTAAGATCACACTGCTCAGTGAGCTACCAGATTAAGGGCACAGAGTGAAGGGTATTTTTGGCTTATACTTTAGAGAGAGCAAGTGATGTGTTGTTTTTTTTATAGAGGAAAAACTGAATAAAGGTCCCTTTCAGCAAGTGGAACTTAAATATTTGATCTTAAAGTTAGGGCACTGTCAAAGAAAAGAGTGAATTCTAGCATTTTGTCTTTGTTTCTTTACAAATGAAAATGACTAAAATACATGATAGCTCCTCAGAGTTGGATGAATGGGGAATGGAGCCCCAAACATAGGAAGGACATGGAGCTGTTGGAGAGAGTCCAGAGGAGGCCACGGAGATGAAGGGAGAGCTGGAGCAGCTCTGCTCTGGAGACAGGCTGGGAGAGTTGGGGTGTTGAGCCTGGAGAAGAGAAGGCTCTGGGGAAACCTTAGAGCAGCTTCCAGTGCCTGAAGGGGCTCCAGGAAAGCTGGGGAGGGGCTTGGGACAAGGGCAGGGAGGGATGGGAGCAGGGGGAAGAGTTTCCAGCTGGCAGAGGGAGCTGGAGATGAGATGGGAGGGAGAAATTCTGTGCTGTGAGGGTGAGGAGACCCTGGCCCAGGTTGGCCAGAGAAGCTGTGGCTGCCCCATCCCTGGGGGTGTTGAAGGGCAGGTTGGATGGGGCTTGGAGCAGCCTGGAATGGTGGGAGGTGTCCCTGCCCATGCAGGGGGGTTGGATCTAGATGATTTTTCAGGTCTCTTCCAGCCCAAACCATTCTACGACTTTATGATATGTGAATGCATCTAGTTCTCATGGTAATTCAGGAGGGACTATTTTCTTAAGAAAACTGGGTGGTGAGAGATATTTAATATTTGTCTTCAGTAGTAAAGTAAATATTTGCTATCTAAGTATCCCCATCAGTGAACAAATCGCTCACAAACAACATATTGCGAGAAGGTGCATGAAATTACAGAACAATTAAGGTGAAGCAATTGAATGAAAAACAGATACAACGCAATATTAAAAACCAACTTAAAGAAAAATTAGGTGGTCGGATTCCTTTGTGATAGAGAAAACCAAATTATAGTGTTATGCAAAGGTGGGGAAATGACAAATGTCAGTGGGAATCTGTAAAGCTGTTTGTAGATGAGGCATGGAAGACAGACTTTTTGTAGGAGGTGGAGGAACATGCCTTTATTTAAAGAATTCCTCTGTCTAGTGAGATAAAAATTCAGAGTAGAAAGGACCACATGCAGGGACAAAAATACTGTGCTGTAAAACTGAGGTTTATTAGCAGGTTTTATTAGTCTGTGAATTGAGGAGTGGAAATGGAGTGTAGTAGTTTTTATTTTAAAAACATCAGAGACCAGCACTTATTAAGAAAATGGGGGTGGCTGCCATCCTCTGTTCCTGATGTTTAAGTTGAGGAAGTGGAAGATTCAGAACTTGTTGATGGAGACCTTGTCTTTGACTGGTTCTTCTAATGGTTGGTTCAAGAGCTCCCAGGAGGACAGAAGTGATTTCTGGTTGAAATCTCAGGTTGCTGTCAGACACACTGTGCCATAGCTAGTTCCAGATGAGGAGTTTGTGCTGCCTTTCTAGAGTGTACTTATATTAAGCATCTAGAAGAGCAGATTGAGTATTAAATAATAAAATGGACAGACCAGGAGGTGAAGTAAAAGGCTAATTTGCAAAGTTCTAAATAAGCAAAGAAAGTGAAACACTTGGCTAGCTGCTGGTTTTCAGTTGTCCTGTCTGGATTATGTTCCTTTGGAGCTATTAGATGAATGGGATGGCTGCCAAGGTTGGAGGTGTGTTCATTTGATGCAAATAATTGAAAATGTAGCAATCAAGCCTTAGGAAAGCTAATAAACTGAAATATTTTTTTAGAGAAGTCAGTAGGAGGGAAGTGAAGATGGCCACTGTGGGTTTTAGGGATCAAATATGTTTCGTCTCTTCCAAACACCTGCAGAAGACACTGTGATTTTGTTAAGTTGTACAAGATTATTTGCTGAAAAGGAAAACATTACAGGAAAGGTTGATGATTTCTCTGAAACCAGGCTTTAGTTTTGAGAGTGTAGACAAGGAAGCTACCTGGGAACTCTAGCTCTGCCTGTACATCTTTATCATCAGAAGAGGCTTTAGAAGGAACTTTGAAATTCATTTAGGCTCAGAGGCAGTATGTCAGGAGACTTCTTAGGAGGGAGAAGTATGAAGTCACTGAGATGCCAGAACACATAAGCAGCTGCTCCTTAAAGCTTCCAGCTGAGGAATGAGGTTAAGCACAGTTGTTTTATTTACATGTACAAAAGCTTCTACAAATTATTTCTGTAGGGGAAAATTAGCTCTGATGTCTTTTTAGTTGGTTGGGTTTTTAATTGTTTAAAAACCTGACCTGGAGGTGTAAAGTAACAATCAGGGAAAAATTATTATAATGCAAAGAAGAGAGGTTAGCTCTGTTGTTCTGGTGGTCTTTGTGATGGTTATCAGGCTTATCAGGGGTCTTCAAAAAAAGTTTGTGCAGGAGAACAGCAGATTTTGACATGTGCCTCAAAGACTTGTGTTATTTGGCACAAGAATCATCACAGAATCATATTATGGTTTGGGTGGGAAGGGACCTTAAAGGTCATTTAGTTCCAACCCACTTGCATGGTCAGGGACACCTCCCACCAGCCCAGGTTGCTCCAAGCCCCATCCAACCTGCCCTTCAACACTGCCAGGGATGGGGCAGCTACAGCTTCCCTGGGCAACCTGGGCCAGGCTCTCCCCAGCCTCGCACTAAAGCATTTTTTCCCGATGTATAACCTAAATGTCCCTTCTCCCAGTTTTAATCAATTTCCCCTTGTCCTATCACTCTCTGCCCCTTCAGGCACTGGAAGGTGCTCTAAGGTCTCCCTGGAGCCTTTTCTTCTTCAGGCTGAACACCCCAACTCTCTCAGCCTGTCTCCAGATCAGAGCTGCTTGGATCATTTTTGTGGCGTCCTCTGGACTCACTCCAACAGCTCCATGTTGTTCTTGTGTTGGGGCCTCCAGAAATTGGACAGAGTATTCTAGGTTGTCTCACAAGAGAGGAGTAGAGGGGGAGAAGGACCTTCCTTGATCTGCTGCCCACGCTGCTGGGGATACAGCCCAAGGCACAGGTGGTTTCTGGGCTCCAGCGCACAGTGCTGGCTCCTGTTTTTTATCACCCATCACCCCCAAGTCCTTTTCCTCTGTGCTCTTCTCAATCTGTTGCCCTCCCAACCTGTATTGGTGCTTAGGACTGATAAATTTGTGACACGTTTAAGCAATTAGCAAGTGTGTATTGAGGGGGGAAAATAATATTATTTGTTGAGCTTCCTTGGTTCTAAATTACCCAAAGACAGGAAAGTGGGTGTCATTGATGGAAAGCTTAGTAGCATCTTACTGTGCAAACAGTGATCCAATCTAATGAGATCCTAGGGTACATGAAGGATGAAAATAAAGTTCTATGTTGCCTTTATAGAATGAGTGCTGCAAGCCTCAGTCTGTAGGTCTCTGCTCTGGATTGTCTCTCTTCACCTTGAAGGATATTGCATAACACAAAGGGATTAGGAGAGGTTCAGGGGTGGTCATAGTGCATGTGCAAGTGGTCATCTGGAGAGATTAGAAGAAGCTGGGATTGTTTCCCTAGGAAAGATAAGAAACAAAGATAAGAAATGATAAAATAATGGGTGGGATTTCAGTTCCTGTTCCTTCCTGCTCCAAGAGCAAGGAATAAGGGTCTTCAGCACAGCAGGTTTTGGGTAAGAAGCAGTAGGTTGTTGATGTGACTACAGTTAAATTGAGGAATTGCTTCTTGAGTCAAAATCAATTCTGCCAGGGTCTGTGATCTTCATGATTTATTACCTCTCTACAGGTTGAAAATCTGTAACCAGAAATGGGCTGCAGAATGCAGGCACTTGGGTAGATCTTTGCTCATAAAGTGTGTTGCAGCACTTGGTGTTTCCCCACAAGTTTGTTATGGGCGGATTTACACATGAAGAAAATGAATGAAACTCCTTGTCTGCTTTGCTTGACAAATGTCAAATTAAGATCAAATTGTTGTGATTTAGGTGCTTCTCAGTGGGTTCTATTTTCTGCTTGTGGAGACTTTCATCCAAGTTTGTACTAGCTCTTGTCCTACAATCCTGCTTTCTGCAGTAACACGAATGAGTTCAGTTTTGAGGGCATCAACACTTGACTGAAAAGATGGACAAATCTGAAGAAAATACTGTAAAATCCAGTGGTGCAAAACCTGTGTAACTTAACAACAAAACACTTTTAATGTTTGTTTTGCATACACCTTCTTTGATGCCACTTGAAAGGCCCAAATTGAGTTAAGAAAGATTGATGGGGGTGAGGAGGGATATTGGTTATATTCTTAGTTCTGGAAGATCAATACTGAATTAAGTGTTAGAGAAGTGGCCACAGAAAATCTGGACCATCCAGAGAAAATCAAGATCATATCTTAATGAATAAAACCCACGAGAGTGTTGTTTCTGTGTTGTGTTTTCTGAGTTTTCCTCTTAAAGCCCTGGATGATTCACACTTGACTGACAAAAGTTTCACTTTGGACATTTCTACAGGTTTGGTGTAGATATGTGCCCTGGTTAGTGCTGCTTCTGAGCAAAAGATGGTAGGACAATCAATGTATAGGGATTTATAGAGGCCAGTGGTTATGGGAATGACCATGGGAAATGCTTCAGCCAGGGCTATTGCTCTTTGTCCAATGACTACATGTCCCTGTAAATGGTCCCTCCCCAGCTTTGCTGTAGCCTGTTCAGGCACTGAAAGGTGCTCTGTTTCCTCAGAGCCTTGTCCTCTCCAGGCTGGGCAACCCCAGCTCTCTCTTCCTGTCTGTGTACGGGAGGTGCTCAGCCCTCTGGTCATTTTTGTGGCCCTTCTCTGGACTTGTTCCAACAGGTCCATGTCCCTCTTGTGTTGAGGGCTCCAGAGGAGCCTCAGATACAAATCCCAGGCAAAACATGCAGCAATTATGAGGTAACTTTTACCTGCAATTCAGTAGTTTAATGGTTGGTTCTATTTTGTGACATGAAAAGATACAGTGCTGTCAAAATTCACTGATTTATTTTTTCAATATGTACCTATATTCTTCCCTTCCCCCTCTTTCTTTTACATACTGAGTACAGACTCTGGTTGGACACGAGCCAACCAAGTAGCAAAACTGGGCTGAGTCTTGTCACAGTTTCTTCTTCCCTTCAAGGTCCCTGCTGAATTTATATACAGGGGTTAGACGACTTGTGGTATTTTATTTTTCTCTTATCCACACACCCTCTCTGTCTCCCAACTTGGCCCTTGGTCATAATCATTGTTCTCCCTTCTGCTCCATCATGGCATAAGCAAGACCTTTGTCTAAGGAGAATAACATCTTTCAGAAATCTCAGGAAATTCTGCAAGACCATAAAAAAGGAAAAGCTAGACACAGCCTTGTAAAAAGGGAGTCAGGGAAGCAGGGGGAGAACCCAGGGACTTGTAAAACAGTTGTTTCAACTCTGACTTCTCAAAAAATGTAGAAATCTATAAACTGTTTTAAGTAACAAAATCAGAGGAAGAATTGCTGGTGCTGTACATCAAGCATAAGCTGTCAACTGATTTTATTTCCTTCTGAGAGGGATTGTGGAGGAGAAAGGAGCAGTGGGTGGCCTATGTCCTGGCAACAAAGCCTCTTGCTAGTGTTTAATGTGTTGGCTTTTTTTTTTTCTCATAACTGACTTGGTGAACTATGCTATAGATAAAATTGTAGTGAGGTAGAGTAAACAACTGGCTGGAAAAGGAGAAGTTATGAAGGGTTTGTAATTAAGGGATTTATCTAATGGCTCTTTCGAGTGCTCTGTCTGGGGCTTGGTACTATTCAGTGTTTTTGTTAATGTCTTGAATAATGCAGCAGAGACTTGTAAAGTGTGCAAATACCATGCTGGAAGGTGGGGCTTCAAAGCATGTTGGAGAATACAAGTAGGATTTGGATAATCTTAATAAACTGATTTTGAAAGGAGAGGTAAACATTTGGCTATTTCCTTGTATGGATGTGAACTGCATTGCTGGTTGTGTCTCATCTTTGGCCAAGGCCTTGTGTGCTACATAGGGTCATAAATGGGATGTGATTAGGTTGGAAGAGGGGAGATTTAGGTTAGATATTAGGAAGAAATTATGGAGTATGAGGGTGGTGAGACACTGGAACAGGTTTCCCAGGGAGGTTGTGGATGCTCCCTCCCTGGAAACGTTGAAGACCAGATTGGATGGGGCTCTGGGCGACCTGGTGTATTGGAAGGTGTCCCTGCCTATGGCAGGTTGTGACTGGATGATCTTACAGGTTCCTTTCAACCCAAACCATTCCATGATTCTATGAATCACTGTGTCGCAATCAAACTCTTTTCTCCCTTTTGGAGAAATTTGAAGGGACTGAGGGTCTGCATGTGGTGTCCCCCTCTCTCAGAGGAGTGACCAGCTGTGGGAAAGCAGCCAACCCTCCCCATGCCCACAATAAATCCAGTTGATGCCGAATGTAAGGGTTACGAATTAAGCAGTTTATTTAAGGGATTTAACAGAATTTAGGGAAAGGAGGTTCAGTAAGGGCAAAGAACAGTAAAGGATGACAAAAGCAACTTGAGGTAGAACTCCAACAGTTACTGTTTCCCACCCAACAGTACTTGTGTGTGTGGGGGTGGAAATTGAGGAGAGGGGGAGGAGATGAAGGGCAGGCCTGATGCTGACTTTTCCCCTCTGTGGGGTTGTGAGATGCGTGTGTGTATGTTGGCCAGGAAGAGTGAGGAAGAGGGGTGTATCAAGTAAATCCTTTACCACACTCCAGAGACAGCAACAATGTTGTGGTGTTCCCACCTGGAGCCTTTCTTCCCCCTTATGGAAGGCAAGTTGTTGTTTAGTTCCTGAGGAAGGGGAAGACAGGGAGCCTGAGGAGCAGCCGTTTTGAGGGGTTTAGGTCACTGCTTCATGAGGCAGCCAGTTGCTCCAGAGAGGGGAGGGATCCCAGAGGGATGCTGACCCTCACACTATGTCACAAAAAGAAGTCTGGTATTGCCCTGCTGAGTACCAGAGGAGCATGGTCTGCAGGACATCTGGAAATAATCCTGTTATAGACATTGTTGAAAAGAATTCAGGTGTTGTCCTATGTCCTCTTTGACCATATCAAGGAAGAAGCCAAAGAATAGACAGGGAATTCAAAGGAGATCAACCAGCATGATCAGAGATTTAGGAAAAAAAAATGACTTGAGTTAAAAAGGAACTATTCAAGATTGAGGGAGGACTCTTACTTTCAAATATATCAAGGCAGTTGAAAAGTGGAGGGGAATCATGTTTTCCGGGGTATGATCTGATAGGAAGTACTGAGCTTAAAGACCAGCAAGGGAGACAAGAGCATTTTGTGTCTTTGTCTGACCTAAAGGCTGATGTGTATAAGGAGTGAATGATTTAGGGATGTTATATTGTTGTTGTGTAGCATCCTTAAAAACTTCCGAGCATCTGTCAGGCATGACAACATAACTGGTTTATTGGGACATGGGGATGGAGTAGGTGATCTCTTGAGGTCTCTTCCAATTTTCTGTGATTCCAGGAAAATCACTGGGATTATAGTCCTGCCATCCACTATGATGGATGAAATGCTGGAGAGTCAATCCACCAGCTCTCCAGTTATCAAAGCTTTGAAACTTTTGTCTGTTTGATTTAGTTCTAAATACTGCCTTGCAAGTTGGGATTTGGAAGAACAAGACATTGCAATTAAATGTAGAATTAACGAAAGGGGGAGGGCGCGCGTTGCATTTAACTTCACACTTGTGGTTTAAGTGCCAGAATTAAAATCATCAGCTCCCTGTGTGGTCTCCTTATTTGTAAGAATTCAAGTGACATTAAAATTGGATTAGTAATGAGCTTTTGGTTGAAGGACCAATATTAAAATCAAGGGAAATCTGAAGGAGGAGGGAGGGGGAGTGGTGGTTTCCTTGTGAAGTCTCTGTTGGCAGTGACGAACTGTGCATGTGTTTACGTGGATGCACATGCATCTTCCTCCTCTGAAAAGCTGTATCCTCATCTCAGCCATGTACCAGAGTTTTACTTGCCCTGATTTATCAATTATTTACACTTGGGCTGTGATGCATTTAAACTTTTTCAAAAGAAAGGTATATCTTAGGCCTCCATTTATGACTGATAGGATCGGAGCGAAACACAGCAGACTAATGGAAGGGAATAAGAAGGAAGCACTTGGGAGCTGCTGGCTCATACTTGACAGTGATTTGTATGTCTGCAGGTTTTAAAGTGCACAGTGTATTTTTAAATGTGCCTGTTGTCTTTGTTTGACTGTGACCTGCTCTCACCTATGGAGGGATTGCATTTCAAAGGCTAACTGTGGTCCCAGATTTTTTTACCCTTCCTTTGAGCCACCTTACAGATGCATCTCTTCTCAATGCCATTGTTGTCTACATCTCAAAGCTAAGACTCCAACCAAGACCAGATCCCTAGTATGCTTGACACTGAACAGATACTTAGCAAAAATGCTGTGTTAAATGTTGCCTGAGACAAGGAAGATGACTTGAGAAAGAGAAGAAACAAAGGTTGTGCTGCAAACTGATGCATGAACTGAAAATGCTCTGGGTCCCTGATTCCTGGTCCAGTAGATTTATTCCATCTTGTGTGGTCTCTTTTGAGCCTCCCTGTTTTATCAGTTGTAAAGAAAAGTGACAAAACTCCCGACCACATTATCCAGCTGAGTAACCAAGTCCTCTGTCCTTCTTCTCTTTTCTGTCAGCTTCTGTGGATTGTGGTTTTTGTAAAATTTTATTTGGTTTTTTGATTTGTTTTTTTCATTTGAAGAAATTCTTAGTCAAGTGATGCTGAACACATTAACAGGATGAGGGAGAACTCTAACACCTCATATCTATTGAAGATAAACTTATTGCATCAAGAAATAGGTAAATCATCACTACCAACATTATTAGATTGCAGAAGACAATAAATTTAGACTCTGTGAGTCACAAATGTGTTAAAAACCCCCTCACAAATATCTGAAACAGACATAAGTCAATACAGGTTTTGCCTATTTGCTTCTTCTAACTCTTGTTCATGGTTACAAATTGTCAAGTAGTTTATCTTTTTAGCTAGATATGTTACATGTACCAAGGCATAACTGGACACACTTACCTACAATGGCATTAGTGAGCCAGGTTTGCACATCTGACTGCAGTCGTGTGCCATGGAGGATGGGATTGGCAGATTACAGTTTGCTAGTTTAAAAATCAATGCTCAGAAGCTTGAAATTGTACCATAGTATTATAGAATGGTTTGGGTTGGAAGGGACCTCAAAGATCATCTAGTCCCAACCTCCTGCCATGGGCAGGGTCATCTCCCACCAGACCAGGTGCTCTAAGATCTCCCCTGGAGCCTTCTCTTCTTCAAGCTGAACACCCCTAACTCTCTCAGCCTACCTCCAGAGCAGAGCTGCTCCAGCCCTCCCATCATCTCCATGGTCTCCTCTGGTCTATGTCCTTCCTGTATTGAGGGCTCCAGAACTGGACACAGTACTCCAGGTGGGGTTTCACAAGTGTGGAGTAGAGGAGCAGAATCACCTCCTTCAACCTGCTGGCCATGCTTAAATTGTAGGTAATCCCTTTATCAGTTTTGTTGAATTTGACAGTCTTCTCTTTTTTCATGGGAATTCAAGAAGGTTGTTTTAATTCTTTCAGTAGCATGAAGCAATGGCTGGTGTCTGAGCAGTGTTCTGAGTGAACACTTTCACTTGTTATCTCTGAAATTTAGGAGCGGGAGACAATTGGTGCGGGGGGGGGAGGGAGGGTTGATTGAATCTCAAAGGACAGAATTTGCCATGGTAGCAGCAGCTTTTTTTTTTGAGGAAGCCAGCACTTTAATGGTAGCAAAACTGGCAGAGCACTGAAAGGGGTGGCAGCCATCTGCTTTATCCTGGCTCCACCCAGTGGCACTACCCTGCCAGTTTCACACACATTGTAAAGGACTTCTGCATGTATCTAGGATTTTTTTCTTGGTACAGGATTTAGTGTTGGCTTTTGCAAGGGTTGAGCTGTTGTACAAATGCACTCTGCCTTCTTCCTCCTGTCCCAGACACTGCAGCTTTTGTTTGGACTTACCTGTCTCAGTCTGTTCAGTACGAGACCAGTAAAATGAATATTCAGATAGTTTGGAGCCAGAACAGGAACATAAACTCAAATACCCAACCCTCTGGACTGGATTGCTTACTGATCTGACACATTGTTCTGGTTTCCTTTCATTTTCTCAAAACAAACAAAACAAATTCCCACCTTTATTGTGCACTTGCAGTACAACTGAATAATATTATCATTAAAAATTGACTATATGACAGTAGCCTGAGGATATATTCATGTGAGCTAGTATTTCAGGAGAAAGGACCAGGCTTGGGGATTCCTGAGGAGGAAAATACAGATAAAGTCACATTCTTTATCTCAAAGAATGAAATAGAGGTGTTTTGCAGTAAGGTAGTGAAAGGCTGGATGGAAAAGTCACAGTGCTGTTCAGGAGGGGCTCCTGTCTGAGCTACAGTATCAGTACATTGTTTGCTTTAGATCCTATAAAAACATAAAGTGATGGGTTTTGTATGGCTCTTAGCTTTAAAATGGATTCCTGTTGCTATTGCATTTACACTTTCTTTTGGCAATCTGAGGGAATGTTTTTACTGAAGGAAACAATGACATGCATGATTGGTTTGGATATTGGAAGCCACATGGTGATTCCAGAAGCATTTACGCTTTTCTGAGTAAACAAAAACAATAGTTGCAGGTCTTGCTGGAGAAATTTTATCTAAAATAATTTGAACACTTGCCAAATTGAATGTGTTTTGTCAGAGCACAGAGTATTGTCAGTGCAGAGAAGTACTTTGGAAGTTAAACAGGAGGGGTTCAGCACTTTCCAACCGGAGGTCTCAGGTGGGATCACATGTGAGTTGTCCTGATGAGCGGCTCTCAGCAGAGTCCTTATAGAAGAGTAGAGCAGCACCATCCACCAGGCTGCAGGGAAGGCAGAGGTCAGCTGGCACTGGTGTTGGTGTGCTCACAGTCCCCATGCCATGTCCCTTTGTGTGGTGCCACTTGCCAGTCCAGACTGGAGGGCAGTTAAGTGGGTGCCACAGCTTGACAGGCAAGACACTGTGGTGCCAAACTGGCCTTTGCATATGCTGGTTTGATGCTTAATGTGTGGTTAAAAACAGCCTTTGTTGAGCCAAGAGCTTTTTAGACTGGCTTTAGGGAGAGTCTGTCTTTTCTATTCCAGGTTTCATTCTGGGAATCAATTTGTTTTTTTTTACCTGCCTCTAATATGGGAGGAAAGACAGTATCTACCTGGGAATTGAAAGCCCCTTGCTTCTTCCTGACATTCCTCATCCCTGTGTAGGAATTAATTTCACTCTTCCAACTCTGTCCCTTTAAAGCAAGGAGTAGGAAATGTCTTGAAGGTCACATTCCTCCTTGAAACTAATGATGATGTTTTTCCTAATCCCATTACAAGGTCCCCAGTATCATTAGATGCAAGCGTTACTGTTTAGCTTCATTTGATAAGCTGATGAAAGGGGGAAGAGGCTCCCTGATGCAGAAAGGCATTCAAGTATCTACTGTAATGGAACATGTTCAGAAATGTTATAATCTGCTTAACACTGGCATTTTGGTGGCCCTGTGCTGTACCTTTTGTAGAGCAGCATAAAAGGCAGAAGGGATAGTGATCCTGACGGGTCCTTTAAAAGGCAGGAATGGCTCGTGCACAAGAGCTCTGAAGAATTTGAATTTTGGTGTTTTTTTTTCCCCCAAGCCTGAAAATGGGAATCTTGTCTATGCTGTGAGCTCCCCCCTCTGGCATCAGGATATTTTTTATATTAACGTCAAAGACCCTGAAGCATTACAGAAAGATGCATTTCTGGGGTAAGGTCAGGGACAGTTCTTGCTACAGTGTGATATTAAGCCTCCAAAACCAGAATGCTGCCAGCATTGCTACACACTTCCACCCATTTGGGAATGGGAGGAATATAGAACCATACTTATTGTAAGTTGGACAAAGAGGGTGTCTAGTTCTGAAGTCATTTCAAAGATGTCAAGTGGCCTTATAAGCTGGGCTTGAAATGGTGGCTGCTGGGTTGATGTCAAAGGGGAACATGCCCTTTTATCAACATCTTGGAGTCACTGGGCTTGTTCATACAAGCTTGTTCACACATGGGCTTGTTCAGCCTACATTTGCTGCCTGAGTATTTAGCTGTTCTTTTGTATAAACCCTTCAGACAACTCATTTTAGGGGCTGTTTCTCTCTGTAAGGTGCTTTGCCTCCAGGCCACAGTTGTAGATCCAGATGCAGTTGGATCTTCAAGGACTTGGTCAATTAGAAAATGCCAACATATTTTTGAAGTCAGGGAAACATTTTTTGTGAGCCTGGTGGTTGTTCACCAGGGCTGTTTAGTGCTGTCTTCTTATTAATGCAGTTGAAAAGGCACAAGATCTGAATGTTTGAGTTAATTTTGACAAATGGGCTTTTTTAAATGAGATGTCATAGCTGTTCTTGCAGGATCTGTTTAAAAGCCTTTTATATATAGTAAAGCAACAACACTGGGTTTAACTATAGCAGATTTCCCTTTTTTAAATCCACTTTTACTCCTTTTTATGCTTGACACAAGTTGTTAAATGGCTTGTGTGGGTAATGCCTCCTGTTACAGCAGCAAATCACGAAGAGGTGGATGGAAATTTCCTTGCTTGTCCTCCTTTTCAGGTGACTGAGATCAAGTTTTTAATTGATCTGGAAAGAGATGAAGCAACTGGTGGCTATACAGTTCTCTTAATTAACTTGCATTGCTTCTTACACCATTTCTTTCTCACTAGTTGATATTGCTTAGGGGCAGAATCTGTCTCTTCAGCTTCCACTGTCAAATTTCTTTCGTGCTCTGGTTTGGGAGTATTATGGTTCACTGTACCTGTATTTTCTTGGCTGATTTTTCTCTCTGCACTGGGCTAGCAGTTACTATAGCTGCTACAAAGCTTACTGGGAAAGTACATTCTTCTAGGATCAGGTGCGGTTTGGCGTTAAAATAACTCAGACATAAAATCCAGGTTTAAGTATTTTTTATTTTTTTAAGAAATGGGGGCAGTTTTCTACTAGTTATACAAATATTCAGGTACTTATAGTTTGTTTTTTTCAGTTGACATGTATGATGGCATATGAAGGTGTGTGCTAATTTGTTTGCTGTATAATCAAATTACCTTGTATGTGAAATAGGTGAGCCAGTCTCTCTGGCAGGTGATCCCAGTGTCTCTGTGACCCAAGACAAAGGTTCTCAAGTCCTCTGAGCTAATCCCAGGTGCATTTGCTGTTAGGATTTGAACCCAGTGTTGCATGAAATGTTTTGTAGTTTGTAATGTTTTGCTATAAAGTATCCTCTTAGGGATCCCACTTGGGTCTGGTTATCACGAGAGCTCTGTAGGGAAGTGCAGAATGCACACACCAATGAAGAATTTCATGTATCCCTACAAATCAATTGAAATTGGAAGCTGGAATCCTAGTTAATTGGAATAAATCTTAAGTCAGGTTTCAATGGAGGCTTGGACTTCTGTCTGACTGACGTGTTCAGTTTTTATGTTATGAGTCTGTAGGTTACCAATGTGTAGGTTAGATTAATTACCAGCAGCAGCACGAGGGAGGGAGCACAGAGCTTGTACTACTCAGTCAGTGTGAATGTCCTGGGTAGCTCAGGGTTCAAGTTCAGGAGCAGGAAACCCCACGCCTGGATGCCCTCAGTAGTATTCAGCACCAAAACACGAGCTGCTCACAGAGCTCTGTACAGAAGTACTGAATTTCATCCTGATGAAGTTTTTTATACTTTTGACTGGTGATAACTGATGGGCTGTACCCTCACAGGAAATAAATCTCTGCAACTCAGATTTATGAGGACCCTTATGTTTATTTGGCAGCATGACACTTGTTACAGGGATCAACTGAGTGAGCAGGAGGGAAGCTGACAGGTTGAAAAATGTTCCATCCGATTTCTCAACTGGACTTCTGCAGTTGTGGAGCCATAAAACTTTTCTTCTTGTTTTTTTCTGGAAAACTTGAGTTTGTTAGGGAGCTGAGGACTGGGAGATGTACAGGTGCTTTCTTAGGAAAATATCCCAAGGCATTTTTGTTTTTCTGTGCTTAGGGATATTGCACGTTTTTGTCAAGTGCCTGATTAAGTTTGACATTTGAAAATATAACTTCACGCAGAAGTAAGTACTGTACTTCTGAGTATTTAATTAAGATGTTTAGTTCCTGTCAAGGCTGGTAGTTTCTCTTTCCTGTTAAGGGCAATACATCTTCAACTGCTGAAAATTCAGAAACCTGTACTTAACCTTTAATTGTCATTCCAGTTATGTTGAAATCTGATTAACAACTTTGAAAGTTCAGGAGCTGCGAGTAAATGCAATTAAAGCCCTTTCGGAGTCTGTTACTAAGAGCTGGCATTTAATGAAGACTGAGGGCACACTACTCTTGCCATCTACACTATAGCATAATGTCTTAAGCAATTAGTTAAAGGCATGAAATACATGAAGTGTGCTGTATTATCCAGGAGTTAACATGGTTGGTATTTAAGTAGCATGCTGGCTTCTCCTCCCTCTGCTGCTGCTGGATTGTATGTGCCAGTTTGAGTAGCAGAAGCTCAGATCAGTCAGATTCAGTGTAACAGTTTTCTCCTGTGCATGAGAACTGCACATTTCTTTCCTTAGACAGAGGATGCTGTGAAAGGTGGGTGTATACGTAGACACTAAACGTGGGCAAATAGAACCTCTTTCTTAGTGATTCAAAAATGTTTACTTCACTTCAGTGATAAACACAAGTTTTAAACTGTGTCCTCCCCACCTCCAAAATATGCAGAACCAGGGAAGCTTAGCTAAATTATAATTGCAGAGCAGAAATCTGCAATTACCTGTTCAACTTTTATACTCCTTGACCTTTTCATATGCTACATGAACAAAAGGAAGTCCAGTCAAACTGAAAGACAGCAGGGTTTAATCTTGCAGGAAAACACTTCAGTGTGTGCTGTTGATGAAGCAGGTGGTAATTATGCCTTTCTGGTAAAGTTTGCTGCTTTTTGGTCCATTTTAGAATACAGTTGGCAAGTTATCCATTCTCTGGGTTATGCTGGATTATATATATTTTACAAGTGCTCATCAATCATATCAGAAGAACCATGTGCTAAAATATGTGTATATGATTATATATAAAGATACACACATTTATACTCATAAGTATTTTTCTGTGTAGTCATCAAACACTCGTAGCTATTACAAGTTTCTGCCCAGCAGCCAATTGAGTTATTTGTAAAAAATTCCAAATTGATTTCTTTCTTTCCCCTGAAGCCTTCTGCAAGACTCAATCAAACCCCTCCAAGCTGTGTGAATGTGCAGGTCTCACATGATTCCAGTTGTCGTGCAGATGAAGCATCTGCTTTACTAGGCATCAGGAGGTGGATTTTATTTGGAGCAAATGACTAATCCTCACTGGCTCCCTGCACCTCCCACCTCCATTCTGTTTTGTGTCGGTGAAAAGGGCCTGATAGTAAAATGAGAAAGCAGCCTTGTTCCTTGGATCATTTCTGCTGGCACGATTTGTATTTGCAGAGAAGACTCCTGGAGAAAATAAAATGTTGTATTTTTGTTTTATGACCCAGTTATTCAAATTGACTATTGGAAGCTTAAATAAATTTGTCATCACTATTTCTTTTATTGAAATAAATAAACCAGCAGAACTGCTGGGAAAACTGGAAAAAATGCCCAGCTCCCATCCTGCTTTATGAAGGCCAGATGACTAAATTTCAGTGAAAATGTCTTAACACTAGGGTGGAGATGACTTTCACCATACACCTTTGTGTGAGCCAATACAGGGTTGTTTGTTCTATGGATATTAAAGCCACTAGAGTTAAAAAGCAATTGCAAAGCCCTTCTTGAGGTCTTGGAGAAAAGGCAGCCCCCTTCCAGCATCCCATGCATCACATCTTGCAGAAGATCAGGTCACCTGCTGTAGTCTCTCAGCAGCTTTTTTTTTTAAGCTGCTTATTTTCTGAGCCACAAGTATCAGTTAAGATGAAACTTAAGGTATTGATGCGACACAGGGGAGTGGGGTAAAGTTAGTAATGCAAGAGGCCTTTTATCAGCTGTTTGTCAGCAGTGAGACATGATCTCTCATGCTCTCAGCAGCTGAGAAAGTCAGTGAATACAAACCTTGCCCTGCACAAGGCAGCGTTTGTCTCGGGGCTTGTAGCAGGACCAGAGTTTCACTTTATATCTGTTCAATCAGATAATGATATGTCAGAGGTGTTGGTAAGTCAGAGGGCTAATTAGGGAACACTTGCAGAAAACACAGCTATTTAAATCCTTACCCTGGGCATTTGTTACCCAGCCAAAGTCCCTTTCTTGATGTTGTGGCAGCTTGTGTAAAGGTGGAAAAATGAAATTAATGCTATTCTGTACTGGCTCATTGGAGGAACGTACAGCTTGATGTTGGCAGCTGTGACAGCATGTAACAGTTTCTCTTTTTGCTGTGCTGGCAGCTATGAAACCCAGTATATTAGTATATATGTCTCAGGTGGCTTCAGCTCATCCATACAGTAAGAGCCAGAGCCTGTGGTGCTGAGGTTATCAAGTCCACACATGTTATCAAAAGCTTGTGAAATGAAAAAGTTGGGGTTTTAAACTCTCCAAAGTAATCCGAGCAGGTGTAGGATTCCTTGCCAATTAAAACAGCTTTTGAGAAGTTGTGTTTTTAAAGTAGTTTTGAGGTTAGTTCCCTCCCTCCCTGCCTTCCTGGAGGTAGATGCACATTCACAACTCTACAGTAATAGTTGTGCTAATTGACAATTAGCATTGATAATGAATGTATCAGCTCTGGCAATGATAGTATTATCTGAATAGTTCTGGGGTTATTTTTTACTTCTTCCCAAAAATGAAAAACAAAAGGAATTCTTGCTACTTGTAAAATAATGGAAACAGGTGATGTCTTGAGAGAATTAATTCTGGAAGGATTTTTATTATTATGTTTCAGTTAAATTAATTTCATGGGCAATGAGGAGATTAGATAAAGCAGGTTGTGCAGCATTAAACAGTATTCACAGCACCTAAAAATGAGTTTTGTTCTTTAAGACTTACCTTATTCATAGAATCATAGGATGGTGAAGGTTGGAAGGGACCTTAAAGATAATCCAGTTCCAACCCCCTGCATGGGCAGGGACACCTCCCACCAGACCAGGCTGCACAAGCCTCATCCAACCTGCCCTTGAACACCTCCAGGGATGGGGCAGCTACAGCTTCCCTGGGCAACCTGTTCCAGTGCCTTCCTACCCTCATGGTGAAGAATTTCTTCCTGATGTCTGACCTAAATCTCCTCTTTCAGTTTAAAATTATTACCCCTTGTCCCATGACTGCACTCTCTGGTGAAAAGCCCCTCCCCAGCTTTCCTGGAGCCCCTTCAGGCACTGGAAGGTGCTCTAAGGTCTCCCTGGAGCCTTCTCTTCTCCAGGCTGAAGAGCTCCAACTATCTCAGCCTGTCTCCAGAGCAGAGCTGCTCCATCTGTTTGGTCATCTTCATGGCTCTTCTCTGGACCCTCTCCAACAGCTCCATGCCTTCCCTGTCCTGAGGGCTCCAGAGCTGGACACAGCACTCCAGGAGAGGTCTCACCAGAGCAGAGGGCTGGGTGCTTTGTCCATTGTTTGCCATGTGTGTACTCAGCCCCTATTTTCTTTGTGGTGCAACTTTAAGCAGCAATCTCAGTGCTCATAGAATTCAATTAACTGTGGGGCTTTTTTAATTCCACAATTAGTACAGCATTTTAATTATTAAGACTTTTGGTACAGCAAATTACTGCATAATTAGCTATAGACTAATGTCTTGCATAGATTGCCTCTGCTTTTCTTGCCTTATTCTGGCTCTTTGCTAGTAGTTACCTGCTGTCTCCGGAGCTTCAAGAGTGATACCTCTTTTTGTATGTTTACAAAGTGCATGTTTCAGTAGTGCATCCTACTTGAACTCCCAGCTTTTTTCTTTCAGGATACATTTGGAGTTGCTTTCATTGCCCTTAAAATGATCTATGGCTGGCTATCATCATCTCTCAGGAATGTTGTGCCTCTCCTCCATACATACCTTGTGTGCCATCACCAGGCATCTTTATGCATCCCCCAGGGGATGTATAATAATTGGAATCTGCTCTTCTGTTTTTAACCAGCTTTCCTCATTGAAATCCCATTAGGAAACCTCTCTCCTGCTTTGTTATCTCAGTGTCTGGTTCCTCCTGCTGGGTCTTCAAGGCCTTCTCAGAAGCTGATGGAACTCAGGAGTCCACAGTGTGTCAGTACAGCTGAACTTTGGTCTCTTTGCCCTAGTTACAAGCAACAGGACAAGAGGAAATGATCTCATGTTGCTCCTGGAGAGGTTTAGATTAGATATTAGAAGAAACTTCACTGAAAGGGTTATTAGACACTGGGACAACCACAGGTAAGTGATTGAATCACCATCTCTGGAGGTGTTTAAAAGCCATGTAGATGTGGTGCTTAGGAATATGGTTTAGCACTGGACTCAGTAGAGTTCAGTTAATGGTGGGATTCAATGATCTTAAAGGTCTTCTTGAACCAGAATGATTCTTTGAAATGCCAGTGTTTCTGCAGCTGCCCAGAATGTCAGAGCACTAAGCTGAAAATGAAAATAGCTTCCTTTCAATTGCTAGTGCTGCATAGCAAAGTACAAGAGACATTCTCAGATGCTGAGGGTTTTTCTGGGTTTTTTCTGTCTTAGTTTCCTCAAAGTACAAGTGAGGTAGCTTGAACCTAGGAGAGAAGTCTCCTCTAGCACAGACCTGTTAGTTAAATGCAGACATTACCAGGACCAGTTTTTATTTCCTTTATTACCTCAAAGTGGTATCTGAAGGTGCTGTGCAGCAATGGTACTTGGAACACTGCTGGTTCTTTCATGCAGGGACCTGAGAGCTGGCACTGAGTGGTCTGCTGGCTTTACTGGGTTCCCAGATTATCTCATCTGACCCCTATATAACACAAGCCCTGGTACTTTCTTGAATGAATTTCTGTTTGAAAGAGATGCTTTAGAAAGGCATCCAGCCCAGATTGGGGCAAAAAAAGTCAGTGACATACAGCACAGTGTAACCTTTGATATAAGTGGTTAATTATGCTCTGGATATTATGCCTGACCATTTGTCAAAGCTTGTCCAGCTTCAACTTTGCAGCCTTTGGATTGCTTTAATTTTATTTTTTTAAAAAAAATCCCTAGTGAAGGTGTTTTCATCAGTTCTGTGCCCTCTGCTGCAGGTTTGCAGACTGATCCAGTAACCTCTTAGCCTTGTCTTTGCTGAGACTGAGTTCATGCCTTCTTGTTTTTCTTGCTATAAGTTGTGCCTTCCAGCCTTTTAATAAATTTCAGGCTTCTTTTTTGCATCCTTCCCCTCCCTTTTCCCTGATCTCTTTTTGTGTATGGGGGCCAGGGTTTCAATTGGCTTTCTAGAAGTGAGACCAATACAGAGTGATGCTGTGAACTTTTACTCCTGGGGAAGCTCTTTCTTGGCTTTATATAACCAGTTCCAATCAGGTAATGAACACCCATTGTTACAGTGCGACTGTCTCTTCTGATTATTTTCAGTATTCCCAAATATGGTAGAGTTACAGCTTTGCAACAATAATCCAAGATATCAGGACTTTATTATTTTTTCCCTAGATGTAGAGATTTACCTCTGTTGACATCAAGATTCTTACAGTAGATTGATTAGGTTCTAAATAATAATAATAAAGAAAAAGATATTATTTGATTAATTCTATATTCACTTTATTGTTTACCATTTCCACCCCCTAAAAATGTTGTAATTTCTATAGCTGTAACTTCTATAGCTATTTTATCCAATTCGAGGTGGAAGAAGTTCTGGTCCATTCAGCCCAGAAAGGGATTGCTGCAGCCATATGCATGTGTGTTAATTGGCTGATTAAGCTCTTTCTAATTGCTGTTGCTTTTAAAAATGAAGATGGTCCAAACTTAGGGTGAAAATCTGAAGCTTTCTATCCAATAAAAGCAAAGGGTTCTGGAGTGGTCTAGTATTTTAGCTGGATTACAAAAGACAAAAGGGAAAGTGGAATTAAGATTTCTGGGACTTTGGAAAATCCAGTATCAGTTGCTTCCCCACTTCTGTTTGTATGTGAAGGATCTTGACATATGCCTGCCCATTTTTCTTTCTATAGATGCTGTGTTGGCTTTTAGTGTTTTGCCTTTGTCAGATCCTTGGAAGAATTGTAACTTTATTTCTCCCTGTTTATTTAAAGCTAAATTTGTCATCAGCATAAGAACAACGATTAACCAAGATCTATGTTCCATGAATTCATGTTGCTGGACATGAATTCTATTATTCTCCCTTAATTCTTTTTTAATAGAGTCTTCTATCATCTGTTCTGTGATTTTTGTCCCTGATCAATGTGAGGTGGAGAGGCCAGTAATTATTTAGTCATCCCATTTACCCTTGCAAAATTCAGAGTATGGTGTTAAGTTTAATTTGATTTTTCTCAACACCTCCCCGTGCCCCAAATATATGGAAGCAAAATTTAAATCAGTGTTGATGGTGTAGAGTTTGAAACTGGCATGATTTTTTGATGGAACAAAGTGTTCACACTGCAGCATCCGACTTAATTCAGAGTATACAAGGATGTGAAATATCTTTTACAGCTTTTAATTTCAGGAATAGAACTTATTCAGAGCTCTGTTGTACAAATAGTGAATGAATTTAGCTGTCACCCGGTGGCCAGGTGTGGTTTATTGCCCCTGCTTTGTTCATAGGTCAGTTTTGAGCATGGTAACACATAACTTAGACAACTTCTGGTGGGGCTCAGCCAACGAATAAAAATGTGGATCTGGCGAGTTGTAGGCAGTTCAAGCAGCAGGCAGACATAGAAACTGTTCTGGTTTTGCCCTGTTGCAGTTTAAAAAGACAATGTAGTAGATAGTGGCTGTGATCAGATCAACATGACAGGCTGCACATACCAATATGACCTTTTGGAATCTGAGAATTCAATTAAGCCTCCAAATCCATAAATATTGCTTTTTTAATAAAACATTCTCTATTAATTTTCCTTTCGAAAGAGCAGCTGGAGAAGGGGTGCTTTGTTCTCTTTCTTTCTGTACAGGTTTATTTGTTTGACATTGATGTAAATACACTGCATGGATGGCAGAATCGAATCCTCAAGCAGAAAGTCAAAAGTCCTTGTTAGAGATGAATGGGATGTTGCAAACTTCACAGTCACTCATAAATCTTGCTCTGTGTCTATGTGATTTATGTCTAACAAGGTTTTTGACTGATGGCTTAGCATTTCCTGATCAAGTGTTAGGGAACCAAATCATGGAATCCCTTGGTTGGTTAAGACAAGTTCCTGTTTGCTTTGATAGGCAGGGAAATGTCTGGGTTTTCATTTCTTTTAAGTGGATTTTAAAGTTCTAGCTTGCTGTGGCTTTTAATAAGTTCACAGCCTGGCCACAACTTCTAACACTGAAATACAATACTTATTAAAATCCTCCACTAGGACTGTGAGAGCAGAACTACTGGATAACTTGGACTGGCCAGACACAGGGGATAAATTGAGGCTGATGACATTGGGTGAAGGCCAGGAGTTGCAGAACACCATGAGAAGTGAAAACTTCAGGCTGCTCTTTGCGGCACGTAGCTGGTGTGATTTGCAGGCTGGCCCCCACCTAAATCATCTTGCTAAAAAATTAGAAGAGTTTTCATCTTCATGCTGCAGTTAGAAGCCAAATGTTCTGTGCATTGAAGATCTTTCCTACTTTAACTTCCCTCCTGCTTGGCTGTGTATTGTGACTGCTCAGCCATGCTTACACTTCATTACTTCCTTCTGAAGAGTTTGTGTAACTGTTGAAGACAGGGCACTGAAGCAGAAAGAGCTTTGATCTGCCTAGCACATTTTTTGCCATGCTTCAATTTTATAACTTAAAGATGAACTTAGAGAATAGTTATCAAAACCAGCTCTTTTCTTTTAGCTGCTTTCAGAGCTTCTGACTTTTTTAGAGCCTTGCATCTTACCATCCTGCCCTGCCCATCCAGTAATACTATAAATTAACAATTTTATCTTCTTTTTCCGAAGCTGCAGTGTTTTCAAAACTGTTCTGAATATCTAACCACGAACTCATCTTCTGTTTCTCTGTTTCACTTTTTAACCAACAGGGATAATTCATTACATCCCTACCTCAAACCTCTGTTGCCTTATTGTCATCTTGGATCCAAGTACTGTATCACACCCTTTACATTTCCTACTCCTGGATAAAAAGTGACACCAGAGTCATAGAATCTTTTATAAATAGGCTTAATCCATAAAGGAGAACAAAATACTAATTCTTTCTCTTTTTTTGAAAGAAAACTCAATTAATTTTGAGGGTTTAATTACATTTTTGTGGCGATTTTAGGGTTGTTAATTCAAGTAGAGGAGATGAAATGCAAATACACGAATACAAATAGATCTGGTAAATTACTGTTAAAAATTAAGAGTGATTATTTCTACTCTTAACAATAGGCATGCATTTTAGAAGCTTGTGCTCAGGTAAAGTTTTAATTGAGATGTTTTAGGAGTTGCAGTTTCTTTGTGCTGTTGTGGTTTTTTTTCCTAAGCTATCCTGAATTGTTTCCAATTAGGGGCATGATACCATTTACCTAGATATTTATTGCTATGTAATTTGTTTCAACTCAGACACCAGAGTAGTGATGAATTCCTGTTATTACAGGCAACTCTCTTTGATGGGCTTTGACTAGCTAATTATTAAAATGGAACACATTACTAATAGCCTCTGAGTAGGCAGATTTTTCTGCAAGTAAACAGGGACTTGCTGAATGCACCAACAAAAGTTAATTTTTAAGGGGTTTCTTTCCATCTTCCAGACACAAGGAAATATAAAGTGAATGACTTGGAATCTCTTTCTGCTTCTGTACCACAGAGATGCTTAAAGAGCATCAGGTATCAGGCTACTTAGGTCTTAAAGGGTTTCACTGGGGGGGACTCCCCAATGCCTTCCTGAGTGTATTGGGCTAGAGGAAAATCAGTCCTAAACCATGTTGGCAGAACTGTGGGAATTAATATTTTCAATGGTAAAAGCAGGATGTTTAGTTTGGGAGCCAATAAAGGCCAATTTTTGCAATTTTATCAGGATTTTTTCCAGCATGTGTGACCTGCAGCACATGCACTGCAACACATTCATCAATGTTTTATATTTCTGCGTATAAACATATAGAAAATATATTTTCTATATGTGTATATGGCTATATCTCTTTTTATAAATTGTATATATAAAATATGCTTTTGTAGCTGAACAAATCCATACTGCTAACCTGAATGTTTTTAAGAGCTGTGGTATGTAATCAGTCTGGAAAGGCTAGCCAACAACCCACCCACCATCTCCCTGCTGCTGAATGAATCAGTTTCGGGAGGAGTGGAGACTTGTTGCACGTTTCCTTTGGTACCATCAGGGTTTTGTAGCAGCTTGAGTTGGTCAAGTAATGTAAAATAAGCTTTTACCAAATTAGAGACAGTGGCATAGAAGTCACTTAAATACATGAGGACTGGGCATCAAGAAGGCAGAGACAAACTCTTGTCACGTGTGCCCTGTGACAGGATAAGGGGCAATGGATTCAAAATGGAGCTCAGGAAGTTCCACTTCAACATGAGGAAGAACTTCTTTGGTGTGAGGGTGACAGAGCCCTGGGACAGGCTGCCCAGAGAGGTGGTGGAGTCTCCTTCTCTGGAGACTTTCCAGACCTGTCGGGATACCTGAGTGATCTGTCCTAGTTTTGTTCCTGCTCCAGCAGGGGCGTTGGGCTCAATGATCTTCAGAGGTCCCTTCTAACCCCTGACATTCTGTGTTTCTGATTCTTTGTTTCTGTTAATTAGAAACATTGAGATTTTTAATACATTTTCTAATCTTACAGAGCACCTGAAAATCCCAGGCATTCAAGCTAAGTTATAATGCTGTTTTATTTCAAGTGTTGAGTTCCTCTTCCTTCTGTTGGCAGATGCTGCTGACTGAGTATCTGGACATGAAGAATACCCGCGCTGCCTCAGAGCCATCTGCCCAGCTCAGCTACGCCAGCTCCGGGAGGGAATTTGCTGCATTCTTTGCAAAGAAGAAACCACAAAGACCTAAAAACCCTTTGTTCAAGTAAGTGCTGGGACAATGTTAAAGCTGTGCCTGAGCTGGTTTTGGTCCCTTGAGTACTGCAAAACACTGGCTGCTAATTGGAGTTTTCAGAGTGTGAGAGGAGTGGAAGTTTTGAGATGAGGTTTCAATGCCCAAAGCTGAAGCCTGGATAAGGTGTCTGCTATGGATTCTTTGCTGGTTTTTAAAGTGTGGCTCTTTCCAGGGCTCCTCTTGGAGCTAGGATCCCATTATACAAGCTGCTGGAAAGCATGCAGTGATACATTATGCCTGTCTTTGTCCATGGAGAATTCAGAACCTGTTAAAGAGAGCGATAAAGGAGACTGGACAAAGAGAATTAAGATAACTGTGTAATTACTAGATAGGCTAAGCAGTTAATGATATCACTAACTCATTTAATTCAGAATTCAGAGCAGTAAGAATTAAGTGGTTGGGAGGAGAGTGTAAGAGAGAGGATGAGAGGCTGCATGGCCAAGGGAAGGATTTGGGGGAATGAATTTGATGTGGAAGAAAAGGAAGTGAGGAGTTGCTGGTGAGCAGCACTGTTAGGAGAGGTGGTCTCATTATTAAACCTAGATTCAGGGAAGCTCTGGATTTTCATCTCTTGCCATGACTACATTTGCTGGTCATTCTTTTTGGCCTCTTGGGGATATATAGAAAATATATTTTCTATATGTGTATATGGCTATATCTCTTTTTATAAATTGTATATATAAAATATGCTTTTGTAGCTGAACAAATCCATACTGCTAACCTGAATGTTTTTAAGAGCTGTGGTATGTAATCAGTCTGGAAAGGCCAGCCAGCAACCCACCCACCATCTCCCTGCTGCTGAATGAATCAGTTTCGGGAGGAGTGGGGACTTGTTGCACGTTTCCTTTGGTACCATCAGGGTTTTGTAGCAGCTTGAGTTGGTCAAGTAATGTAAAATAAGCTTTTACCAAATTAGAGACAGTGGCATAGAAGTCACTTAAATACATGAGGGCTGGGCATTAAGAAGGCAGAGACAAACTCTTGTCACGTGTGCCCTGTGACAGGATAAGGGGCAATGGATTCAAAATGGAGCTCAGGAAGTTCCACTTCAACATGAGGAAGAACTTCTTTGGTGTGAGGGTGACAGAGCCCTGGGACAGGCTGCCCAGAGAGGTGGTGGAGTCTCCTTCTCTGGAGACTTTCCAGACCTGTCGGGATACCTGAGTGATCTGTCCTAGTTTTGTTCCTGCTCCAGCAGGGGCGTTGGGCTCAATGATCTTCAGAGGTCCCTTCTAACCCCTGACATTCTGTGTTTCTGATTCTTTGTTTCTGTTAATTAGAAACATTGAGATTTTTAATGCATTTTCTAATCTTACAGAGCACCTGAAAATCCCAGGCATTCAAGCTAAGTTATAATGCTGTTTTATTTCAAGTGTTGAGTTCCTCTTCCTTCTGTTGGCAGATGCTGCTGACTGAGTATCTGGACATGAAGAATACCCGCGCTGCCTCAGAGCCATCTGCCCAGCTCAGCTACGCCAGCTCCGGGAGGGAATTTGCTGCATTCTTTGCAAAGAAGAAACCACAAAGACCTAAAAACCCTTTGTTCAAGTAAGTGCTGGGACAATGTTAAAGCTGTGCCTGAGCTGGTTTTGGTCCCTTGAGTACTGCAAAACACTGGCTGCTAATTGGAGTTTTCAGAGTGTGAGAGGAGTGGAAGTTTTGAGATGAGGTTTCAATGCCCAAAGCTGAAGCCTGGATAAGGTGTCTGCTATGGATTCTTTGCTGGTTTTTAAAGTGTGGCTCTTTCCAGGGCTCCTCTTGGAGCTAGGATCCCATTATACAAGCTGCTGGAAAGCATGCAGTGATACATTATGCCTGTCTTTGTCCATGGAGAATTCAGAACCTGTTAAAGAGAGCGATAAAGGAGACTGGACAAAGAGAATTAAGATAACTGTGTAATTACTAGATAGGCTAAGCAGTTAATGCTATCACTAACTCATTTAATTCAGAATTCAGAGCAGTAAGAATTAAGTGGTTGGGAGGAGAGTGTAAGAGAGAGGATGAGAGGCTGCATGGCCAAGGGAAGGATTTGGGGGAATGAATTTGATGTGGAAGAAAAGGAAGTGAGGAGTTGCTGGTGAGCAGCACTGTTAGGAGAGGTGGTCTCATTATTAAACCTAGATTCAGGGAAGCTCTGGATTTTCATCTCTTGCCATGACTACATTTGCTGGTCATTCTTTTTGGCCTCTTGGGGATTTGGGGGGTTACCAAAATGTACTGTTTTGGCAGCAGTTGCTCCAAGTTCAAATATTCCAAGTTCACAGTTTCTCACAGGATGAGCTGTCTGTGTAATCTTCTGTTATTAGAAGGTTAACTGATACCTGGAGGATTTCAGAGGTGCCTTCTGCTCCTGTCCAGTTATGGGTATTTCCCTCCACCTTTTAGGTTTATTTTAACACTCATGGCTGTTTGGGGTGAGAATTACACTCTTTGAATTTGCTCTGACTTGCAAATACATATTGGAGAAAATAGGAGTGCTCACCTTTTCATGTTGTCTCTTCTGGGGTGTAGCTGGACCACTTAAGTTTGAGGAATAAGGATGCTCTGTTTCACCTTCAGCATTTCCAGGCTGTATATTAGTTTGTCAGCAGAGAGTGAAGGTGGGTATAATTGTTTAAAGTGAAGGTGCATAACCTGAGAGGAACAGGATGTCTCTTCCCCACTCATGGACTTGTCACAGTGTCATTGCCAGCACTGCAGTGACAGCAGCACTTATTGGGGTCTCTTATTTGGTTATCTCTCTTCTGTCAGCTGTCACTGCATCGATGAAAATCTCTGCTGAAATGGAATTTCTCAGTCCACTGAGGGATGTACATGTTTGATGGAGTGTTATTCTTATCTTCTCTCCCATCTTCAGTGCTTTTCATGCTGGGCTGCAGGGCTCCTTTTCTTACCTTTCCATTAGTTCCATCCAAATCAGAGGAACCTTCCACTTGTCATCGGAATATCTGCATTTAATTTCTTGCTTCAGAAGTCTCTTAGGGCAGGGCTCCACTTTGTGTTTTGCTCCCAGCTGGATGTAGGTGTTTGTGCAGTGTCCTGTGGTAGCTGGCTGGAATTTAATTTTTTTAATACTGAGCATTTTTGCTGATTGTGTGTTCCAGCAATAGAGGGAAGAATGAGAACTCCTCCATTGCATCCTGCTTTCTGGAAATCAGTAGCTAACACTGAATCATTGTTTCCCTGTCTTTAAAATCAATGTAATTCTCTAGAAAGAACAATTTGAAAAGAAGTCATGATGTCTTTGGTTGTTTAATGGTAGCTTTAAAAAAAGGAAAATTCAGGTAGTCCATTCACAAGCCTGGCTTGTTTCTCTTCCATAAAATGATCCTGCTCTGGCAGAGGAGTTGGACTCGATGATCTCGAGGTCCCTTCCAATCCTGAAAATTCTATGATTCTCTGAGATCCTGCAGCAAAAGCCTGTGCAGGGCTCTGAGAAATAATCTGTATCACCATCTCAAGGAGAACACTGAGGTTTATTCCTGTCTCTTGCCTCAACCTGAAGCTTGTGTTTTTGGTGCCTGGAGAAGACATCTGGGCCATGGCAATAACATTATGCTTAATATCTCACCAGAGGCAGAAGGCAGTACAGCATAAATGTGAGCCAAGAATTTACTGTTCATTTAGTTAAAGTCTAAAGTGTTTGTTGTGTTGTGATAGGTTATTAGTTCATTTGCAATAATACCAACACTCACAGTCCAAAGCAGGGCAGAAGAGCCTCATTAATAGTAACAACCTTAAGACTATTGCAGAAGTTTTACAAAAGCTTGCCCCTTTTTCTCTGGGATGTCACGTGGGTTTCCAGTGTCCCTGAGGGCAGCACTAAGGCTGATGTAGCTTTCCTTAGCAGAAGGGGGAGAGGGCAAGAGATTACAGCAAATCATGGTCTTGAGGTTTTACCCTTGAGGAGCTGGATGTTCATAGAAGATGCTTTTCCTCCAAGTCTTGTGTCCGCTTTGGCTATTTGTAGGTACTTTAATCCCACTGGCTGCTCCTTTCTGCCTAGTCTTCAGTGGCTGAGCTGCCCAGCACCCAGAACACACAAAGGGGCTGATGTTGCTGGGCAGCTCCTGCCCTAGGTGACAGCCCTTGGCCATGCACGGTGACCTCAGCAATGACTTCAGGCAGTTCAGGCATGAGCCCTTGGCCGTAGGACACTTGTGATCACAGAGACACCAGCTCCAGCCATGGCAAGCCCAGAGCAGTTCTTAGTCTTTGCAGCATCAGGTTGGTGCACAGTCTGTGGCCTTTTACTCTCCAGGGCAAAAATCATGATTATGGAGCTACAATAGTTGGAAAATGTCTCCACTTCTCAGACTGGTCGTTGTGGGGTGTTAGAGTTAATTAATAATTGATTACTCCCTAGTTTCCAGGAGAATATTAGTTTTTAATTTGCACGTATATGCCACTTAGGAATTTAGATTGTCAGCTTATGGCTTTGGCTGGATTTTACCAGGTTTTGGGGCCATTCCCACTTAAATGCCTGGGTGCTCCCAGCTGATGGAGCTGAGGATCATCTCTGTGCTTTGTGGGCAGGTCCATGTCCTGGGTGTTGTGGGCAGAGCTGTGTTGATCTGAGGTTGCAGAATGTGGTGCATCAGTGATGGACCTTTATGGGAAAAATGTGTTTTTGTCTGCCTTGGTAACTTTGCTCCAACGTGCAGGGAAGCTCTTCTTGTTTAGAGCTGACTGGTGCTTACAAGATGGATGCTTCTATGGATGGCTAACTGGCTGTATTATAATTTGTGTTAATTACAGGTTTGAGTCCTCGTCCCATGCTATCAGCATGAGTGCCTACCTGCGTGAGCAGAGGAGGGAACTCTACAGCAGAAGTGGAGAACTTCAAGGTGAGGAAACAGATAATGTGCTACTTTGGATAATTCTCTTTTGCAGAAGCTTGAATATCCCATCCATGCTATGTCAGGGTATTCATACCTCTACTGTGCCACACAGGCTGTCTAAATCTCTCCAGTTTTTAACCTGTTTTTTTATTCTTCCTATACTGTGGAGCAGCAGGATTTCTATTTGTTCCTTCTGCATTTTCAGATAAAAGTCCAGATTTTTTTAAATGCTGGTAAAACAATGGGTGGGATGCAAACAAGGTCACCATGACCACTGCTTTTGGATACTTGGAGCTAATGTCTGCTTCCTTATCTGCAGTTTATTTCCTTGCATCTTACCTTGAGTGTGTTACTTAGCCTGGATTGCTATGGGAGCTAAGCTCAGTCTTCTCATATTTGAAACTGCAAGTTTCTGTTGTGTGGACTTAAGTGACCAATTCCTTGTCTTTTGTGCAACATGTTATCTTCAAGTGTTGCAGAGTGTTTGCAAATAGTGATTTTGAAGAGCTGAACTACTCTTGGTGGTTTGTATTGCTTGTGAGAAGTGCTGTGTTTCCACAGAGAAATGTTCCCCTGAGCATGGCATCATGTCATGGCTTGGGTGATTTTTCCTGAATGGTCTAATTCACAACTGTTGGTTTTGGGAGCAAAATCATGGCAAGATCTTAAGGCTATCATGATAATTTAAAGCAGGACTAAATGATTGTATTTAATCTATTTTAGTTTCTTACTGAGCCAATCATAAGAAAATAACACCTACTCTTCAAATATTAGTGATGGACAAGGGTAGAATTTCACCTTGAAATCTTATGCTAATTTTCAGTTGGCTTTTAATTAGGGATGTTGTGTAATCTACAAGAAAATTCTCAGATTACCATGTTCCTTTCCTTCTTTTATAACTTAGTTGTCCTCAGCAACTTGTGTTAAACCACAAGAGTGTGAGAAGAAGTGATGAGATACACTGTGCTCCTCTGCACAAATTGCTTCACTTCAGTGACTCTACAAAGATGATATTAGTATTGATGATTAAGGATGTAATAATGCACTCCGTGGTGACTATTCAAATACTTCTGGATGGGCTGTGAAGGAAGAATCTGAGATAAAGATGTACTGAATTTGACAGTTGGCCATGTGATATGACAGCATATGGGATTGAAAGAGAGACACGTGTCTTTTAAATTGTGGTGTCACTGTTTACACACATTTGGAAGCTGTTCAGCTTACAGCTCTTTACCTTGTCTATCTCGGGTTCTCACCTTCAAAATCTGTCACATGCTCTTGTGCCCAGGGTGAAAGAAGTTACGTGCTTCAGTAAAGTGTAAACTGTTACATTGCACTGTGGTTTTCATAGTCATTGAATGAGTTGGGACCTCTTAAGGTCATCAAGCCCCACCTCCCAGCAGCGCAACTAGATCAGGTTATCAAGCCTGACCTTGAATGTCTCCAGGAATGGGGCCTCCACCACCTCTCTGGTCAACCTGTGCCAGTGATCCACCACCCTCATTGTAAAGAACTTCTTCCAAATGTCTAATCTAAATCTCTGCTGATCCAGTTTAAGACCATTGCCCCTCGTCCTATTGCTACACCTCCTTGTAAATGTTCCCTCCCCAGCTTTTCTGTAGCCCCTTCAGGCACTGGAAGGTGCACTGATGTCTTGTGGAGCCACGTCCTCTCCAGGATAGACATCCCCAACTTTCCCAGCCTGTCTTCTCAGCTGAGCTGCTCCTATTTTGTTGTACAAGTGGGCAGTAGGATTTAAAGAAGGACTTTTCCTCAGTTAATAACTCTGTGCTTCAAACTGCATGGGACTAATGTTTGCTCAATGCCAGAATTTTGGAGCTGTTGAGAGCACTAACTTTGGAGCAGTGGTGAGGCCATCAGAGCCTGTAACACTTGCCTTAGGATTTTCAGGTCTCCTTGGGAATAGTCATGTTGCCTTCTGACATTTGAAGTTGCTTCCACACCCTGACCAGTTGTCCGTGTTGCTTTAAACACACTGTAGAAAACAGTATTGGCTCACTCCACATCTGTGTCCTGTTCCAGGTACCTTGTGGCTGAGATCTGGTTATTTTTGTGGTCACCATTGCTGTTAGACATTGCTGCTGGGGATTTGTTTTTAAATAGCTCCTGTGTTTGAACTGGGGATTTGTTTTTAAATAGCTCCTGTGTTCAGAACTTGGTATGATGGGTACAAACAGGTTGTGTGAAAAAGTGACTCCTCATTGATACCAGGCAAATCTTGAAGTAACATTTGTCCAGAGTGTGAGACTGAATGTTTCCAAGAGAGGAGGATGCACAAGAGCTGTGCTGATTTCCAGCTGCCAAGCTAGTGCAGGGTTGTAAGGAACAAAGTCTATGAGCTGACAAAGAAGTAAAGGAAAAAATATAGAAACTGGAGTGATAGGAACAAGATTATATTCCCCTTTCTGGATGAATTGGAATAGCTTGAATGTGGGAATAGCTTGAATGTGATGCAATAGGTGACAAAGTCAAGGTAGGGAGTCAATAGGGACAATACAAAAGATGACTTTTCTGAGAAATCTTTGCAGTGTAACCATCAAGAAAAGTTTCCCTTTGAACTTTATGTTAAAAATGTACTTTCCTCTTTTTCTATTATAAGCTGCTGTTCCCTTTTAGGTACCTCATTAATCTTTCTGAATCCCAGACCACAGCAAGATCTGCATTTTGATTTATTTTTTTTTTAACTCCTTTTAAAGAGAAATACAATTTAATTGTTCAATCAGGTTGCTGCAAGGCAGGCATGTGACTCTCTTCTGTGAATGCCACACAGTTTCTCTCCCTGACAGCCTGATCCACAGGGATGATTTTTCAGTGGCAGCAGAAGGAGGGTGTCTTGTTAGGAAATCTTCCTGAAAAGATCTTCAAAGAAACATATGTATTGAAAAAGAACTTATAAAAGTTTGGCTCATGCCAACTTTTTGAAATAAGAATATATTTTAAATAGCCTTAAAATGTGTGAAGATCAGAGTGATGCTTTGTCATTAACCTCTTTCATTTGGATTGAAATAGTACAGTGCATAAAGCACACATTATCCCTCAGTGGGAGAAAGGGACCTGCTGTAAATGACTTAGGCATGGAGGGATTAATTCTGGTGTCTTATTTCCACTGAATCCAGAGGAGGAAGACTTAGGCCAAGTTTTTTTTCCCCTTGAAGTTGGACACACAAGTTGTTTGATGTTTGTCTTTAGAAAGAGGGGGGGAAAAAGCAAGTACACAACTGAAATATCTCTTAGACTAACATAGATGTGCTGCTGCAGGATGTTTCTGGAAGTACAATGTCGGAGTGGTTTCTTCTGGACAAAAGAAGTAATGATCATCATTCAGCTTCTTGTGTTTATTTCTTTGCTAAGAGCATGTCTAGGCCGTGTGCTGGCTGGGAAGCTTGTATTTTCCTAGTTTGAAGTGTCCCTGCTCATAGCTGGGGGGTTGGAACATGATGATCTTTAAGGTCTCTTCCAACCTTAACCATTCTATGATTCCAGATACATGGGGTGTTGCTTCGGAGTCCCTTGGCCTCAGGGAATTCCTGTAGCTCTATATTGTGCTCCTGGTATCCATGGTCTCAGTTTAGTTTCAGTAGAACTGAGAAAAGACATTTTTATACACTGTGAAAAATCTGAAGAGCCTCAAGAGTGCTGATCAGCGTGGAAAATGGCATCTGGCTGCTCCCTTATCTGTGCACAGGCAGGGCCTGGTAGTTCATATCAAGGTCAGTGTTGCTGGAGTTGTACATCTGGGCCATTTTTAAGAATGAAAATGTTAAGTGCTCACGAGCAGCTGTTGTTCCTGCGGATGTTAATGGGCTCTGCAGCTGCTCAGCACCTCTTCAGATTTGGGCTTGTTATTTCTTTCACCCTGGAAGTTCAGTGCACTTCAGCATTAATTAAACTTCTCAGTGTCTTTGCAGAGTGGGATTGGATTTGGATTGTATCTGTGCAAGCTGTAGTATGTGATGCATCTTCCTGGGAAAGACAGTCAGAATTACAGTCAGAATCCCAGAGTCAACTTTCAGTCTTCTTGTAGATCCCACTGACTGGAGTCTGAATACTTGATGTTGTTAATTGCACATACATGGGTGCTTGGGCACAATGTGCAGTGTCCCTTCAGGAGTCACTGTCTATAAGCACTTTGTCCTATTTAAAAGGACTGAAAATATTATTGTGTTGACATTGTGCTGGGGTGGTTTTTCTTTTAAATTGTCTTCTTGTTGTTTGTTTTTTGTGGTGGTGGTTTTTTTGGTTGGTGTTTTGTTGTTGTTTTTTTAGAAATGGTGTCCCCTCTGTTCCTGCTACTTGGGCATCTTGCAGAGGACTTTGTGCTTTTATTGTCACTGGAAGGTAGGACAGTGCTGCTTGTACAATCAACACTGGAAGAAGTGTAAGTGTCTTCACAGAGAAAGTCCTTCATAGAGCAAAGAGTGAAATCCATGCCCCAAAGCAGTGTTCCCCCAACACATTTTGTGTGCTGAACTGAAACAGAAAAAATTCTTTATTTCTTGATTAAGTGATTTAAGCAGTTTCAGACCGGAACATCCCTGTGATGCAGTACACTTCTTTTTCCTTTTGAAAAAAATGGTTGAGGTTTCTCAGCACAAGAAAGAAATAGACCTGTTGGAAAGGATCCAGAGAAGGGCCACCAAGATGATCCAAGGGCTGGAGCAGCTCTGCTCTGGAGATAGGCTGGGAGAGTTGGGGTGTTGAGCCTGGAGAAGAAAAGGCTCCAGGGAGACCTTAGAGCAGCTTCCAGTGCCTGAAGGGGCTCCAGGAAAGCTGGGGAGGGGCTTGGGAAAAGGGCTTGTAGTGAGAGGATAAGGAGGGATGGATTGAAACTGGAAGAGGGGGCATTAGGTTAGATATTAGGAAGAAATTCTTCACTCTAAGGGTGGTGAGGAACTGGAATGGATTGCCCAGGGAGGCTGTTGATGCCCCATCCCTGGAGATTTTTAAGGCCAGGTTGGAGGAGGTTTTGTGCAACCTGGTCTAGTGGTTCCCTGCTCATGGCAGGGGCATTGCAACTACATGATCTTTAAGGTCCCTTCCAGCCTTAGTGATTCTATGATTCTTTTGCTTCATTTTTCTTAAGGTTTAATTTTAGAGGTAATTTTAAATACCCAGGACTCAGTTTCTTTTCTCTTGGTGGGAGCAGCAAAGCATTATATAAATTTAATTCTTAAGCTCCAAAATAAAAATCTAATGCAGGAATCTCTTGTGGATTCTAAATATGCAGCACTCACATATCTCAAAGTTGGCCAGTAGTTTAGCTATAGATATCATATATAAGATCTTTTTTTGCCAGCAACCATATGCAACATTATCTTTCTTATCTGAATGTCTGTTAGTATTGGCTGTGTTTGTCTTTTGGGTTGCAGTGAGTGTCACTAGAAGTTTGGACCTTGGCTGAATGGCCCAGGTGTAACTGCCAGTGCTTGGAATTAACCAGTCTCTGCATGTTTCAAGGATCAAGTGTGGTCCTAGTGAGTCTGGAGGAGGCCTAAAAAAATTAAGGCATATCATGCCCAGCTCTGGCAAAGGATGGCAAATCTCACTGTGAAGCAAAGCTCTATTGGAATGAGAATATAGATACTGGATTTTTTTACCTTATTTCTTTTAAGTAGAACCTCTGAGGATTTTTTTCTTGTTGGCCATAAATAGAAAGCACCAAACATGCCTAGTTTACAAATTGAAGATGGCAGAGTGGGCTTAGGTTCCTCACTGGTGTGTCATTCATCTATTCTCAGTCCAAGGCTGAAAATTTCTCGCCATAAGGTTTTAAGTAATTAAGGAAATCAAAGAGAAACTCTGCTAATTAAGATTTTGACGCCAAGAAATAGCAGTGGAGGCGAATGGTATCTGATATGACAAGGGCACAATGTAAGGCCAGGACTGGAGAAAATGCAGTTATTTGTAGGTGCCTTGTTCCATTTGGATTCACCAAAGAGCAGCCAGAGGGAGCCAGGTTTGTTCACCGGTGACAAAAACCCATCTTGACATTTTGGATAATGAAAACTTGGTTCAGCACCTTTCAGAGACGTGTATGATAATATGTTGTCAGTCAGAGGCAAGGAGGATGGGGGCTGGGAAGCAATGTAATTCTGGTCTGGTTAAAGGAGACGTTGTGACAAGTGGACAGTCCTAGTTAAGAAAAAAACAAAACAGTTGAAGAATCAGCAGGTTGGTTGTGCTAAGGAGGGGGAGATGATCTGATGTTATGAACCTCCTGTCACGCAGCTGCTTTGGTCTCCCTGTGATGTGCAAGGATCACAGTTTGCTTTGAGCTTTTTGGGGAGGTGGGGGGAGGAGACAGGGAGAGAATCTCTTTTTTGTGGTTTGACAGTATTAATGCAATCCTCTAGTTCAGACCTTGTAAGCCCACTTATTATTTCCTCTGCGTGCATTTTTTCTGGTTTAGTAGATTAGCTGCACTGGCTCTTCAAAGGCTATCCAATCAAGAAGGGGTTATTAAAACCAGGGTGCTTTATGACTGAGAATTAATTAGAGCAGCATTTTCATGCAAAACATCCAATTTTTTGATTAGCAACGGAGCAGGGCTGCAATTAACACTCTAGGAAGCTTCAATTTCCAGCGTTTTGATTCTCAGGAAATGAGATTATCAAACTGGGGTCAGGCACTTGACAGCAAAAAGGGGATTATGTGTAAGAAAATGATGTGTTTCTTCATTTTGCCACAGAGATTGTTATTCAAGCTAAGGTGAGTTCAGAGGGAAGCAAAAAGAGGAGGGAGATACCCAAAAATGGAAACAGGAGAGACACCTTTGCTTGATTAGTGCCCTCCTGGTGTGAAGAGGTTTCTTCATCCTGGTGTTAGAGGCAGGCACACTTGGCCTTTGACTCACAACAACAGGTCTTCCTTGCTTTTGTGGGGTTACTTTGCCTTTTTCAATCCATGTGTTTTGAGATTTCTGCTGTGTTTTAGGTTTGGGGTTTTAAACATTCAAGATAATTAGTATCCAGTGGAAGGAGGCAATGCAGTAATAGACATGTCATTTTGTCTCAGTTCCTTTAAGTGACTATATGGTGCATGTGTTACTTTAATCTATTTTTTTGATCCATTGGTGGTATCTTGAACCCCCCACTACAAGAAAGCCATTGAGGGGCTGTTTTCTATGAATTCTGGAGGGTTTTTTCAAGAGGACTTGGCTTTTGGAGGTACTGAGCCATGCCAGTTTGATTCAGTGAGATGTTCATGTCCTGATATCCATTAAAAATCAGTCCGTGTTTTCATGTTTCATTTCCAATTGGGTGTAATTAGCCTAAGTTGCCACTGAGTAATCCGAATTCAGGGCTGAATAAAAGAAGCATCTCTCTCTCTAAAGTGACTTATCTGAATTGAAGAGTATCTTCTTTCCTTTTTCTCTTGAATCATCCAGTGCAAAGCTTTCTGGGCTGGTGTCCCCAGGCAGCAGACCGTGCCATGTCAGTGAGATGTGTCCCAGGCTGGCACAGATAAATTACACTTGCTTTTCTGAAGGACAGTGGAAACATTTCAGCAATAGAATAACTATCATACAGTTGAACAGCTACTCCCCTTAGTGTGATCTGAAATAATATGCTCTTCCTTTCTGTCCATATGAGAGCTTCACATTCTCCTGGAATGGGTCCTTTTGTGTAAAGTTCAGTAATAAACCTTTTATTTCAAACCATTTTGTCTTGCTGTTTAGGATCAGGATTCTCTCAGCTTGGTACGAGCAGGTCTGGTTTCTGACAATCTGCTCTGCTTTGAGGAATATTCATTGCTGCACTGGTGGAAGTGGGATGCAACAACCTGGAAAAAAGGAAAAAGGGTCTGTAGGTTGTTAAGTGGATAGTGCTGACATTGTCTCTTCTAATATTTTAATCATCTGAAGCCAAAATCCTATTTTTGAGCTCTGCCTTTCCTGAGGACATGATTTACTGCAGAACCATCACCTTGATTCATTTAAGGAATAATTTTAGGTTGCTTTCATGTTGGGTTTTTGTTTGCTACCAGGACATTTCAGTGCACTTTGGATTCCCTGGATTTAGATTCCTGCACCTCTCTTATTGTTAATGACAATAATTTATAGCCACTGGAATCAGGGTTTGGCAATTGCCAAGTGCTGAGCAACACCAGAGAGTCAGGCTGTGAAATGAAGAAGGAAAAAACAATCCAGTGAGAATGTGGATTAGCTGAACACAATGAAAAGGCTGAGAGTTTAGCCCAGTGAGGATTAGTTTAGTTAATCCTTTTCTTTTGGGACCTTCAGCTACTAGGTTAACCAAAATTGCAATATGTATCCTTCAAGAGGATACAGACTTTTTGAAAGAGATTTATACCATTTATGTGTTTGTATGATTGCTTTCCTTTGATATTGCTGTGATAGCTTTTTGTAATAAATATGTATTTATAATTTAACATCTGGCCTGTTAAACATTGTAGAATTCTAAGATTCTTTGAGGTGCTTACATTTTATGTTGAAATCTTGCTGACATTCAGATTTTTCAGCAAGTTCTTACTTCTCATACAGACATTTGTACAGATCCATTTCTTTAACACAGGTCACATTCTTGTTACTTTATCTGTTACTTCTTTGTGTTCTCCAACTTAATTAGCAAGACCATAAATACATTGCTGAAACATTGCTTTTATTTCTCCTGCTTAATTGAGTAGCTAATCCTAATTAAGGAAAAAAAAGTCAAACAGAATTTTGGATGTAGGCTGAGCTGCCTTCTTGCCTCTTCTGCAAATTTGATACCTTTCAAGCTGAGACATCTCCAGAAAGCAGTTAGATATCACAGGGTATAGCAAATTACAACACATAGCTTAAGGGTTGAGTGTGAACACAGGAGCTGTTGCTCTTGCCTTGTACTTGTTTAGTGGGTAAAGAAGTGTTTAATCTCTGCCCCTGTCATTCTCCTGCCTCTGATCTGTGTTTGAAGTCCCTTGAAAATGTGAATCCATTGTTTTTCAAGTAGCATGGAAAAATAATGCACCAGGGACAGCCTATATTAGCATTTGGATTTTCTTCTTTGGCTTTGACTGATGGATATATACATTTTTTTTTACAGTGAAGACTTTCTTTGTCTTGATAATGTTGAAATGCAGCTTTACAGTGACAGAGTAGTGGGCAGCTTTAGGAAGCCCTGCCTTCCAGTTGGGTTAAAGCCATTTCAGTGAGCATGAATTAACATTTCCCTTGGCTTGTAAAGGTCACTCTTTAATTGAGATTCACCACATTCAGTCCAAAGCTTGGGTTCAAGGAGACCTCTCCTTGCAAAGGAGGCACAAATTGGCAGCATAATCTCATCAGAGGCTTAGGTTTTATGGTAATAAATCATTCCATTCGATGCTAACGAAACTGCCACGGAGCATAAAATGTGCCAGATGCTTGAAAGACTTCTGTGGCTTCAAGTTGGAATAACAGTTGGAGGATCTGTAGATGTCTTGAGTTTTTCCTAATAAGGAAGAACTGTTGGGAAGAAAGTAGTTTTTACCTAATTAAAAGATGAAAATATTACACGTTTGGTTTTATGTTCCCTGGTATTAATTTTGTCTGATGTGTGAATTGAGTCTGTGTTTGATACTTAAGAAGTTGCTGCAAAAAAAATAGCAGCTTTTGTATATCCATTATACCCTGCCTTTTCTAGAGAGAGAAATGTGTGTTGAGAGGGTGATTCCCTTCTGTAGAATAAAGATGTAACTTTAATCAATTAAGTGATGTGATTTAGAGTTCTGGAGATGCAAAGGGTAACAGTTTCTGAAGGGCTCTTTGGGCTCAGTGCACAAATTGCTGTTGATGTGTGTTCTTAATGTATCATGGGTGGTATTAGAAATATTTTATTATCAGAAGACAAATATGGGTATTTTGCAGGTGAGGAGAGTATCATAGAAGGTTTTGCATCCATTCTATGAATAGATGGATAGAAGTGTATTTTTATGAAGGCTGGAGTTGAAGAAAGAGAATGCTCATGAGAAGCACCAGAGCTTTGCAGCCTCCTGTCAGTGGGCTTTGAAATCTCTAATCTCCTGGCTTTTTGTTGTTTTTGGAGCTTGAATGGAGTTGTCCATTCAGGAGTGTGTGACTGCCTGTGTGTATCACAGTGAATGGTTTGGGATAGCAGGTTCACTGCTGCTTGTAGACATGTTACAGTTCAGACACCTGGCATCTAGATATCATCTAGAAATGACCAATTCAAGATCTGGCCCTTTGTACCCTCCCCGTTTCACTTCTTGGTCTTGGTCTTCATCTTTTCATAGCAGCTCACTAGATCAAGGGCAGTGTCACCTGTAAGGACCTGGCCAGTGCATCAAATGCAAATGAACCTCTTAGCTTTTGGACCTGAGTGGAGAAATTCTGCCTTCTGTTTGCCCTCTTTTCCCTGTTGCGCTCATGTTCTTTCAGGTCTCTGGAGAAATCAGGTGGTGGCATTTCTGGAGTACAGGAGAGGACAGCTCTTCCTTTGGGACATAACATTTTCTTATAAAAAATTGTAGGTTGGGCTGTGGGTTCCTAGGCATCAAAAGTTATTTCTGAACTCTACAAATGTACTAGTAGCTCTGCCTGTCCTTCTGTTGGAGTTGTAGATACCAGAGACATCAGGAATGGTGTGGCCAGCAGGAGTAGAGAAGTGATCGTGCTCCTGTACTTGGCACTGGTGAGGCTGAACCTTGAGCACTGTGTTCAGTTCTGGGCCTCTCATGGCAAGAAGGACATTGAACTTTTGGAGCAGGTCCAGAGGAGAGCTACCAAGCTGGTGAAGGGTCTAGAGAACAAGTCGTATGAGGAGCAGCTGAGGGAACTGAGGATGTTTAGTTTGGAGACAAGGAGACTGAGGGGAGACCTTGATGCCCTCTACAACTACCTGAAAGGTTGTAGGGAGGTGGGTGTTGGCCTCTTCTCCCAGGTGAATAGTGACAGGACCAGAGGAAATGGCCTCAGGTTGTGGCAGAGGAGGTTTAGATTGGGTATCAGGAAGACATTTTTTACTGAAAGAGTGAGACACTGGCCCAGGTTGCCCAGAGAAGCTGGGGGGGTTGGAACTGGATGATCTTTAAGGTCCCTTCCAACATAAACCATTCCAAGATTCACACTTTCAGCAGAAGTCTAATACTACCCCAGATCCTTGGGTCCTGCTTCTCCAGTGGTGATCAGGATCAGATGAGTTGGCTTGTTTTGGGAGAGGAGGGTGCATATGAAGCTTTCTTCCTAATCATTCATCATTTGATCATCCACCAAACAGAGACTGGTCACTCTTTATAGTTACTAATATGCCGTTTTTGTATCATTTCATAACAAGACAGGGAGGGTACCCAAGCTCCATGCTCAAGTGGCATTTGCAGTTTCTCACACACGTGTGCCCCGGGGTCTGAATTAAATTTTGTGCTCTGTTGGTAGATTTCCCAAATTGCCATGTCTCTGTTGCCAGTCTTTTGAGCCATGCAGTCAGAACAGAGGCAGAGAAGTTGTTGGAACCAGCTCTGTTTTCTGTGTTTACTCCGTATAAAACTTCTGCAGCTGCTTGAAGGAGGTTGTTCCAAGTTTGCTGGAGAAAGCCAGACTGATGCTTTTTCCTCTAAATACTCGCTGAAGATCTCATTAGTGTTTTCATATTTCATTCTAATTACTTAATAGTATAATAGCAAAGACTTGATGCTCAGTAGCTGGATTCTTTTACATAATAGCACAAATATTCTAAGTGATTGAGGGCTTAGAGTGCATCTGTGCTCCTCTTTGGGAATTTTAATTGCATTGATCATGTGGTTGTGTTTGACTTAATTGTCATCTTAACAGTAGTTATTGGTTGAGATCCCATGCATAAGCACTGGATTCACTGTACCTCAATGGCATCTGGAAATGTGTGAACAAATGTAATAAATGGCACTTTCTTTGTTTGCTTAATGAATATGTAAGTGATTCTAAATGGCCTCTTCCTTCCACTCTTAACTGTGTATTTCTTTCTTAATGGGAGATATGTTGATATTCTGTGGAAAAGCTGTAATTCCAGTAATAATTGGTTTAAAGAGCACTCAGTGCTTTTCCCTCAGCAAGGTAAGATGCCAATTTGATGTGACCCCAGGTTAAGTAAGGAAGAGTCATGTGTCCAGTGTGTGGTTACAGGAACTCGTGGTGCTTGGGGTCAGTTGCCAGCCATGGGAAATAAGTGCTGGTCACCTTAGAACTCCTGGAAATGTGAGAGTTTAGCTATAGTTGGCTAAAAGTCACCATATAGTTGGCACCATCAAAAGGAAAAAAAGGGCCTACAGGCAAGCTGGGGAAGAATTTCTGATGAGGGCTTGTAGTGATAGGTAGAGGAGTAATGGATTAAAACTGGAAGAGGGTAGATTTAGGTTGGACATAAGGAAGAAATTATTCTCTGTGAGGGTGGTGAGACCCTGGCCCAGGTTGCCCAGAGAAGCTGTGGCTGCCCCATCCCTGGCAGTGTTAAAGGGCAGGTTGGATGGGGCTTGGAGCAGCCTGGGCTGGTGGGAGGTGTCCCTGCCCATGGCAGGTGGGTTGGTTATAGATGATCTTCAAGGTCCCTTCCAACTCAAACCATTCTGTTATTCTATGAAAAATCTGAAGTCTTTAGGAGGTCGAGGGCCTTGATGGTCCATATTTTTTGTGATGCACATACCCAGAAGGGCATTACTACATTTTAAAGATAATTACTCTGCAAAAAAACAATCAAAACCCACTTGATCTGGAAATGTTCCTATTTTGTGTGTGTGTATTCAGAATTCCACCCCAAGAGAGCCAGGCAGTTTTTTTGAGACTTAGCACCATCCTAAAATAGAGATATAACAGCATAAAAGTAGCCTTTGTAAAATCTATACTGTTAAAATATTGAGTAAATGGGGAATTCTGCAGTCAGAAAAATGAGTTTGCAAGATTGAGTTAGAAAAGACAGTGCTCAGTCTTGTACTTTAGATATTCCAGCCACAAAACTTGCCCTTAGGTCATTTGGGTGTCCTTACATTGGACACAAGCTCATGTTAACACATTAAAGCTGGATGTAGCATCTGTGTACAACCTGGCTCTTCTGCAACATCTTCCAGAAGGCTTCAGGTGTGCTGGAATTGTGCTTATAATAGTGTGTCTTGAGAAACCTAATCAGGAGTCTCTGTATTGAATATGAAACTGCCTGAGGCTTGATTTTGATGTATGTGTTCTTCATATTCAAGGACCTAAAGGAGGCCTTTTGGATGATCAGGGTTCATAAGCAAAAGAGAAAGTTCTTAATTGTGAAATGTATTGGTTTTGAGGGGGGGGGGGGGGAAGGGGGAAGAGGAAAAAATCCTCTGACACTTAAATTATCCCGCACCATAAACACAGAGGAAGCCACCTTCTGTCACTGAAAAAAGACTGCATCCTTCTGTGCATTTTTGTCTTTATTTTTACCTTTTTAATCAAGTTTTGTGGAGTATTGTGACACAGAAAGCAAAAATTAAATAATTCACTAACAGCGGCTTCTTAAAGTCTTCTTACTGACTTAAATCAGCCATTAGCTATTTTTAAATGCAGCCTTCACCTCAGAACTGGATGCCAATGTATTTCTTGCAACCTTTTGCTTTCTAATTAGTTCCCTGGAGGAGAAGTGCTGTGATCTCTATTGGTGGTAATAACTGGCACGTGTGTATAAAGAGGAGACGATGTGTTGCGAGATATGTTTCCATGTAAATATCTGACAAAGCTGGGGGTGTTAACAAATGTCCCTTGTCCCTAATTGATGAGTTCAGTGCTGTGTTGGGTATTTCACATTTCTGTGAGGGGGGGAAAAAAAACCTCGACAAAAGCCCTTTCCTCTCTTTGTCAGCTTCCTTGGTAGCTGAAGGAATCCAAATGTTTATTTGGAGGTGTGATAAAGAGGTGTGCTGTGTCTGAATCCCCAGCTGCATTACTCTTACCAACACAGGTGTCAGGCTGTAATTTTTAGTTTCAATAGATGAGTTTAGCATTATTACATTAACCATACCAGACTGAGCACTTATCTCTACTGTTATATTGTGTCTGTAATTACATAGTGCCTCAGTACCAGTGTGTTCTCTTAGAGCCTGTCTGGAATGTAGAATAGTGTGTGGAAGAGAAAAGCCAGGGGTGTTTTCTACTGAAAATATTTATAGCATTTTTCCTTCTTGTTGTTTCGTTTCTAAAAGTCCATATAATTGCTCTAGGGCTTATGTTGGTTTGTGCTATAGTTAAAGCTTTATATTCTTTCTTCTTAATGATCATCACTTACTGGATCCTTTCTCCAAGCCTACATTTTTTCCATCCAGTTCACACGTTTGTGTGTCTGAACTATTCAGCTTCAGCCCAAAGAGGCTTTGTGTGTTCAGTGACACGTGGAGTTTGGGGCAGGAATAACCTGACATACTGGGCTAAGTGTAAATGGCACTGTGCCATCTGTGCACCTTAATTTCATTTGGTATCCTGCAGGTAAGAATCATTTGTCTAGCTAAAGGCTTTATTTTTAGAACCATTTCTGTAACTAGAGGATCCAATTTAGGAATTTAACAAAAAGTCACCCACGATAGCTTGGCCTTTAGCTTTGTATGACAAAAGATACAGATCCTATTTCAGGTGCTACAACTGCAAAGAAAAAAAGGGGAGAATAATTTTATTTTCTCCTGTTGAGTGAGGATAGAGATCTGAAATACAGAGATACATCTGCCTGAGGCTGGAAAAAAAACACAGCATCTCTTGTCTGGGAGGCAGAAGAGCAGATGCCCTATTCCCAGTCAAAAGATGCTACAAGAAGTAGATGGATGGTTGTCATATCTGAATTGTGTCCTCCTCTGTCACTGCTTTACTCCTTTGAAAACCTAGAGTCCTTGCACTGAAAACTTGGTGTTATGTTGGAAAATGATTTTAAGTGGTCTGAACATCTAAGAGGCACTGTAGAGTAGGTAACCTCTGCTCATCTGTGTAGTTGTAGCAGAGATGATGACTGTTCCCATTTAAAATGTGATGTGCTGTCCTGCATTGAGCTTGGTCTGGATGTGCAGCAAGGCATGAAGGACTTTGTAATGTATGGAGACAATCCTGCCTGCTCTGCGCCAGGAGATTGAAGCAGCTGGGGAAGGTGATAGGTACAGTCTTCAACATCTTTCCCAAGATGTTATTTCTGATACCTCTGCTTTTCACAGAATCTTAGGGCTTGGAAGGCACCTCTGAAGATCATTTAGTCCAGCCCCCCTGCTAGAACAGGATCACCCACAGCAGATGACACAGGAACGTGTCCTGAGCCAGGGCTCTGTGGAGCAGTGCTTAGTTAGCCATTCCACTGATATAGTTTAGTACATTGAAGGTTTTTAACTCAATCCTTCTGAACCTTTGCTTGCTAACAGGACCCAAGTGCTACAGTGCATGATTTGAAGTGTCTGCTCTTGATGGCCATGACTAACATCAAACAGAGGCAGTTAGTACATTCAGTGAACCTCATTTCCCTATTGAATAATCACCTTTCAGAGTGCCAGCTAATTCCTGCCAGAGGACCAGGTGAAAGAAGTGATGGGGAGCCCATGTTAAAGCTTGGTGTGGCATCTTAGATACGCAGCCTGGGTATGATCTTGATGTGATTTTAGAGTTTTAGATTACCCTGGTGCAGATGTGGTTCTCTGTAGTCTTCTGAGTAGAGAAGCAGAGCACAAATCTAGAAAAACATCAACTGTACATCTTGCTTTGTTAAATATTTAGATTAGCTAGAGGTATTCTGAGTGAATGCTATTGCAGAAGACCAGAGAAAAGAGAAGTTGGAGATTCTGGTTGAAAATTTCTTTTGTGTTCCTTGATTGTGTGCTATAATATCAGGATTCCTGTTGCCTTACAAGAGATCTTAAAGTTAGTCTAAATTATCCAGGAAACACTTGGTTTGCTACCTTTTCATTACTAGAAAACAGTATCAGGCTTTCTTTGTTAGCTGGTTTAGTAAGATGAAGCTGATCTCTCAGGGGCTACACAGACCAGCTTTAGATGAAAACCACAATTGATTATGTTGTTTGGTGTGTTGATTATTTTTTTATGTTATCTGTTGACTACGTGTTTAATAAACCCAGGAAATCACATATTATTAAATCACTGAAGGAATGTGTGAATGAATTTCCTTCACTCAGTGGACTAGTCTCAGCTGATACAATTTTTCCACTGCTGTGGTAGGTTAAGTTGGACATGTTCTGAGCAAAGAGATTTGGTTTGTGTTGGATGATGCACCTGGCAGGTATTCCTCAGACTGCAGGAAATCAGTTGTCAGTTGGGAGTACAACCAGAGAGACCTTATTCACAGGACAGAAAATGCTGTGGTTTTTCTTCTTTTTTTCATCCCTTTTCTCCTTACTGGGTGTTGGAGCTTCTGAATTAGTCTAAACCAACCATCCCATGTCTTACATGCCAAGAAGAGTCATTAAAGCTAAGTAATGTCATACAATTGAATTAAATGCAAGGAAAGAAGATGGAAACCTCTTGCTCTCCCTTTTAATAGGAATTTAATGCAAATGACAGTGGACAAGCAAATCATAATACCTTTTGATGAAGAAGTGGCAAGTTGGAGTGATAGCTTGGATTGTCTGTAGAGGAAGTTAATGATGCAGTTATGAAGTAGAATGAGGGGATGGATGTGGTGGAGGCAATATCAGTGAAATTAAGCAGGTTAATTCCAGGCCTTGATGCAAGACTCCATTACTCTGCACTGTGAGTGCAGATTATTACAGTTATCTAATGTGTTTAACACACTTAATGCTTTCTGATCATGCTTATACAGGGAAAAAAAAAAGAATGAAAGTGTTTTAACTTGATTTTTTTTCCCCTTCCTTCTTAGAACCATGGTATTTTTTAATGGAAAAATAGCTGTTTGTAGGCATTCCTTGTCCAGTTGCTGATGTTCCCATGGAGAGCACAGCAGGGATTTAATCTGAAAGATTTACCTGAAGAAAATTTCTGTGCCTGACTTCCAAATGGTCTTGCTTATTGTGTTTTACTAAGCTTTTCTTTTCCTTCTTTTTATTTTTTAAACTATTAATATTTTGGAGGACCATGTATGAGCAGAATATGAAGTCAGCTGAGAGATTGCCCAGGTAAAACAGACTGGGAGTTAATGGGTAGTTGTGTTGGTGTTCAGAAGGAATAGAAACAGTCTCATCTTCTCTTAGTTGAAGTGGTTCAGAGGTGATAAAACCAGTGAGGACATCAGTAGGAAGCAGAGTTTACCAACAAACAGGATTCTTAAAGCTTTGCCAAGTTTTGCATAAGTATTTCTCAATGTAGACTTTGATATTGAAGATACACAGCACTGAATGGAGGCAGAAAACATCACACCTAGAAAAGATTCCTTTTTCCTTTAATGTAAGTTAAATAAGCAGATGGGAGTAAAACACAATTATGGTGCCATACAGACTAGGCCTTTTTTAGTGACTCCTTGCAAAGATGTTCCCTTGAAAAGGGTATAAATACCTATTTTAATAACAAGACAAGCTGGTGGGTGTCAAGGATTAAAAATACTAAATAGCAATGTTTCTTTCGACTGGGTGTAGAGTTGTGTTTTGCCCCTTTGCTGTCAAGTGGAGAAGTCTGTTTGACAAAGGCTGTTGTCTAGAATATAGGTGGTGGGTTTTGGGGGTAGAGGGATGGGATGCAGCCTTCTCTGATGTTTAATTTAGTCCCCTGTGTTTTCAATTCACCTAATGCCAACAGGAAGCAGTCCTGGAGCCACCTGCTCCCATTATCACCACTTAGCCCCATTTAACTCCTTGGCTGGGTGGCTTGTGCCCTTGTCTTTGGGAGAGCAGCCAGGAAAGTCCATCTCTTGAGGTTGATCTACAGAACAGATAGATGGATATGGGACAAAATGTGAAGTGACACAACAGGTAAACATATGGAGAGCAAAGGAAAATGTCTCCCAAGGACATTGTGCATTAAGACAAAATGCAACTTTGATTTAAGTTATTCTGCCACAGAGATATTTTCAGTCACCTTTTTTCCCTTTTCTTTTTGATCAGCCAGTCTCCAGTTAAGAACTTCTTTTCAAAGCTTTGAAAATCATCACTTAGGGAAAGTGAATGAGTCCTGAAAATCTGGGTGCTTTATTTTGTCTTTTGAAGTAGAACTTGACTTTCAAAGTCATCTAACTGACCTGTTTTATTTGAAAAGTTTTCCATGTTGCCTCAGTGTATCAGAAATGGTTCAGGGTGCTGAGCCATCTTGTATAAATTATAATATTGCCTAGAAAGGCTGGATCCTTGAGGTCTCTTCCAACCTGGCATTCTAGGATTCTATGAAATGTCACAAGACTCCTCTTATACTGTCATGTCTGTTCTCAGGTTAGGCTGAGTTCTCAATTGCTGTGAAAATGAAGGGAAAATACCTTTCCTCCTGCTGTAGTGCCTGATCTTTCAAGAAATACAGGTACAATCTCTACCCAGCTGGGACTGGGTAGGTGCTGAGTCACTTTATCTGTAGAGCTGGTTGGTTATGGAGCACAAGTGTGGTGAAGCCTTTCACATCTCCTGGTCTCTCTTCTCAAGGAAGTGACTTTAGACACAGCCAGAACCAGGTTTCTTCCAACAACATGGTTTTGAATTCATTTGATGGGATATTGCTGATAGGGTTAACATATCAGGGAAACACATTTTCAAACTAAGCCACAAGACAGAGATGGTTTAGAAAGCAGCAGTGCAGGCTCCAGCCTTGGTCTGTAATTATTTCAGCTAGTGCTGCACTCTGAACAGAGTTGTTTGGATCACCTTAACTGAATAATAATATTTTAAAAGAACCTAACACACGTAGGTGGTGGGGAGGAAGCTGTGTGTGTTTTGACTGTGCTATTTTCTGCTCCCGGTAGATACTCCAGAATTGACACTTTGATTCACTGGTAGACCATGTTCTTCGCTTTCCTCCACACATCAAATTACTAGTCGTTTGGGTTTTGTAGGGTTTTGAACAGATCTTGCCTGCAAGACAAGTGCTGTGTGATTTCAGAGAAGCCCTTTGCTTTTGAGCACAGCTGCTGCTGTTAGGTTAATGTTTTCACAGATAAATCAGCTGTGGAAAATGATGTCCCTGGTGACACCAAGACACCTCAGTGTTTTCAGCTCTGCTTGGAAACTTCGGGGTATTGGAGAGGAATTAAAAAAAAAAAAATCTGTTTTTTGACAGAACTAGCAAATGTTCCTGGTTTCTGAGAAGCAATGGCTGTGTGTGTTTGCTTGGACCTCTTTTATTTGATTCCTAGATCTGACATTCTGGACATTTATGGATGCATTGGCTTTGTCTGGCTTTCGAAGGAGGCAGCCATCTGGTACTGGCAGTGTTATTGGATCACCCTTCCCAGAAGAAAGGGAGACTTTGCTTTTCATCTTCCATTGGAAATAGATCATTAATTTAAAAAAAAAGAAAAAAATAGGAACACAATTCATTAGACTGTACAGTATAGCTTGGGTCATAGAGAGGAGGGCAGGGCTTCTGTAGATGTGAATGAGAAGTTCAGACCTTGCTTGGCAGAAAAGTGGGAGTCCTGTCAAACACTCCACATAAACAGTGCTGGGGACAGAAGGAAGGAGAGGTAAAGCTTTCCCTCCAATTCTTTTCACTTACTGTAATCTCTACTTTAGCTTGAGCCAGTGCATCATTCCTAACTGAAGGGCAAAAACCCCAAACCTCTTCATCTTCTGTTTCTCAGTCTTTCTTGATGGCCCATCTTACTCAGCTGATTGCCCTGACAGCTCCTCATCCAGCTGATAAATGAGGGTTGCATTGTTTTTATTATACTCCAATATGTTGGTTACTGTGCTGTTAATGCTTGGTGGCAGGAGAAATTTCTACTGTATCTGAATCACTGAAGTATCCAAGAGGCCCCAGAAGCAGATATGAGGTATCTGATTTTTTCTGCTTGTTAACTTACATACAAAAGATAAAAATGAATCTTTTTGCTTCAGAAATTCTTGATGTTAAAGCTGTGTGTTCATTCTGACAGCTGGCAGAGAGGCTGTGCAAATCATTAATGAAATTGGGAGCCAGGCTCCTCCAGCATCCCTCATCTTATGCCTTCAGAATCTCTTAGAGGGGAACTAAGCATGAAAGGTGGGTCCTTTTATCCTCATCTATGAAAAGGACACTCCTTCAGACAGGAGATACAGGGCATGTTTTATACTTCTGTCACGGGCTGATGCCAGGGGGGCTATCTTCCAATATTTAGATGAGCACAGGACACATTTTCCTGTCACCTATTTCTCTATCACTTGTGTTCTTGCCCCTTTAGGAATTACCTTGTTCTGGTAACCTGAGAGCTTAGTCCAGTTCCAATAGATTAGATTTTTTTTCACAGTTGTCGTTCCTTTTGCTCATGATACTCAATTATCTATCTTATTAATTAGGATAGGTAATAATTTTCAGCAAAGGGCATCACAAAGATTTGCAAAGCCAGGACATTATCCCTGTTTTACAGCTAGGAAAAATAAAGGGGTGAGCTTGGTTAATTGAACCATTCTAGGAGTGCTAATATTCCTGAAATTAAGACTCTGCTAGTCCTCAGGCACTGATAGTACAGACCTTAGGACAGCCTCATTTCAACTGGTTCCAGGGAATTTTTTTGCAGCCTGTTGAACTTCTCAACTTCCAGCTGATCTTCCACTGGTGGTTTAGAAGTGGGGTTTCTAAATCCCTGCACTATGAATCTTGTTCTATCCACCTCTGGATGTTTGTCTTAATATTGATGTGGGTTGCAGGGTAAATCCTTTCTTAGATGCTGACCTTCTAGTGAAGTTCTTCTCCACCTGCTTTGCTGTTTGAGCACCTGATTCCATTTTTTTCTTATGTCATCTGCTGTGACAAGCACAAAGATGTGACTTAGTTCCACTTCAGTTCCTTTGTGAAAAAGAACTCATAGAGTCCAGTTTTGGAGTCAAATTGGTATTAAAAAAGCATATTGTTTCCATAGCTTGATGCTTATTAGAGGGTTTGCTTAGAAATATTCACACTTCTAGCAGTGAATACATGAGGCACCTTGCTGGGAAGCTTTGTTGTTTGGTTTAGTGTTTTTTTTTCCACTGACAGTGTTCAGTGGAGAGAAACAACTCTCTTGAATGTGCCACAGATGGTGAAACAGATTCATTTCTGCCCCAGGTATGTGGGATGAAGGGAGACCATAAATATGTATAACACTAATTGCCATTTTGACTCTGCTCACCTCGCATCCATTGTGACCTGCTTTTAGTAACAGCTATTGCAGGAAGGGCTAGAGCTTGAGGTTGGTGATTTATATCACCTGAAAGCAGCTGGGAAACCCTGTTTTCATGTATTATAAAGCATTAGCCTCTGACCCTACAGGTTTGTGATATATGAGCTGCTAAAAGCATGCTAGGGCTGGCATGTGTAGGGGACGGAATGGAGGAAAGTAATCAGTGATCCCTTCTTATAGTTGGGGTGCCAAATGATTTTCAAGCAGCAAAGTTCAGGGGCTTATTGAGAGGTTTTCAAAGCTAATAATAGTGGGGAAAAAATAAAGAGAGGTGGATGACACCCATTTGATGTGCTGCTTTGTGTTTAAGTTAGCGTGGCATTCCCTGGATTTTAAAAGACCCAGAGAATGCAGCAATCCTGAAAGCATGAAGACTTGCAAAAATATCCAAATCCATAGGGAATTATCTTCTTTGTACATAATTTGTCTACCTGGCTGAAGATCAGAGATCCAAACACAAAGCTTTGGTTGGGTGGGAAAGCTGGTTGCTCAGGTAAAACATTGGACTTGAGGATTGATTCTGTTTCCAGCCGATGGTGGTTTCATGTTGGACTTCAGGGCAACGTTCAGCATGGGCAAGGCAGTTGAATATTAGAACTTGGAGCTTCACCAATACCCAGGCAGGCAGATGGTATGTTCAATAGCTTGGTTTAACAAGGTCCCTTGAGCTTAAGATCTAATTCTGGATTTGTTAAGGGTATTTTAGCAAGGGAAAGCAACACTTGTATCTCATTGTGGCGTGAAGCCTGGAAATAGCAACCCTGTACTAAAACCTTTGTATTAATACTGTGGTGAAAACAGACACTTAAAGATTTGCTGACAGCACCAGCCAAGAAGAAGGCATCAGGCTAGCAGAAGAAACTTTTAAATGTTTTTTTGTGTTCTCCATTATAAATACAGTTTAAAATCTAGTGCACTACAAATGAATCCTGTCACCATCCTGTAGGGAACGTTTCCCATCATCAGACAGCACATTATATTGGTGGTAACACAGTGTAGCTCAGAATGGGAAACGAGAGAGAAGGCTTCTGACCCTGGTTGTGGAGAGACAAATTCACTAGGTTCTTTGCTGCTCTCAGTCCTGACTGATGAGTAGAGTTTAAATTCCTGATTTGCATTGTGCATGCAGTATGTGAGTGTACATATACCAAAAAATTAATGTATTCATCTGGTAAACAGTATTCAGGAGAAAAAAAGCTGTTCCATTTACTTGTTCTATATGCACAAATATGTTTATATCCTTTGCTTTATGTAGTCCTGTGTTCTGGGACTGCTGAAGAAGATCTTGAATGCAGTGAGCACAAGTCTAATTATTTTGTTCACTAGAGGCAATAATTGGCTTGTTCAGAAGTAATGAGATAATTCAGATGTAAATTCATTTTTGAGAGGGGAATTTTAATAATGGGTAATCTAGGAAATTATAGCATGAATGAAAGAATATTTTGTTTATAAAAGAAACAAGCAATGTAACTACAGAAGGTTAGGGCCATTTCAACTAATTCACAGCTGGAAACAGAATCTGGGAGATTGCTTTTGACTGCTGTATAACTGCTGTATGTTCTGAGATGTTAGCACTGGGTTTTTAACAAGACTATTATCCAGTGAATAAGTTGCTGCAGCATTCACAGAACTTCTCTGTGGACCTGGTTGGCATTTGTGGAAAGGAACTTCATGATGAGAGTACATGAGTGGCCATTAATGTAACTTTAAACCTTTTGGAAATGTTTTAGTGAACAGAATCTAGGCCTGAGCAATAGTGTGTGTTGATATTTTTCCTTACCTTTTTATTTCACATTCTGGTCAACATCCTTCAGGCAGTTTTCATGAACCAGTCTATTACTAGGTTATTAACATGCACCAGTACATAAAGGGTGGCTACCAAGAGGATGGGAGACTCCCTTTTTACAAGGAATCCCATGGAGAAGACAAGGGGTAATGGGCAAAGTTGTTTCTGTGGACATTCCAGTTAAACTCCAGGAGAAAATTTTTCAGCATGAGTACAGTAAAGACATTGGAATAACTGCCCAAGGGAAGTAGTGGATTCCCCAACACTGGACAATTTCAAGTCTCAGCATGACAGGGTGCTGAGCCATCTCATTTATACTATATTATTACCTAGAAAGGTTTGACCAAGTGGTCCTTGAGTTCCTTTCCAAGCTGGCTTTCTAGGGTCCTATGATGTTTCCCTTCAGAAACAGGTGTTACTGTTAGAAATCCGATTTTGAAGTGGGGTGGGCTTATTTAGCTTCATTTTATTGTTCTAATTTTCTGCTCTCTCCTGTTTTGAGATCTAGTACTGCCTTGCTTTGGAGCTTCTGATAAGTCTTTATGCCTTGTATTTTCAGTCTTTGGGTTCTAAAGCTAAGTCTTGATGCCCAGTGAAGTCTCAGCAGCTCTAAATCTGAGTGTGAAGCACTGGATGTAGGTACCCACCTTCTGTCTTTAACATTAACATTTTAACTCAGACTCTTTTTTTTTTTTCTGTTAATTTAGGGATTTGCACAAATAGAGACATGAGGTGAGGGACCTTTGAGAGGACAGAAGGCAATATGTCACTTAATGAACATGTTCCATGCCAGCTCTGTGGAGTGTGAGCAGGAGAATGGGTAGAGAGCAGAGAAGACAGCAATGCCTGGGGGAACAATGTAGAAGCAAGGTGGGGAAAATTTCCTTGTGCTTCTGGAAAGAAAGGAGATTTAAAGAGTATATAGAGAATAGTTTGCTTTTTGTGGGACCATGCAGGCAAACCAAAAATAGATGAACAGAGCAGTGGGAGGAAGATTTCAGGTGATGAGCTTCATTGAGGGATCCTGGATTTAATCAGAGAACACCCTTTACTGGCTTCCTTTAGCAGCCTTCTGCTGCTCTCCCCCCACCTTGTCCTTTGCCTCACCCTCTTCTTTTGTTTCAGAAGTGTCTGAGCTGGGAGTTGTGTATCAAGCCCTTCTGATTTGTCCTGTGCTGAAGAGCTGTGGCTAATTGTAATCAAGCCTGTACTGTCATTCTGGTTCATCAATGTCACATCAGCGTCGTTCCTGTTCACCAATGTCACATTAACAGTAAATCCAAACTCCCTGATTATTAAAGTGGGTGGAAATCACAGCTCTGTGGGTGGCCAAATAGCTACTCAGGGGTTTTGATGGGGCCTGATAGTTTGGTGCAGGCTCTAATCAAGGGCTTGTAGCTCTTTGCTGGTTTTTAGCCTCATGCCACTGAATTGCAGTAGCACGTGCACAGATTCTCTCTTGGTTTAACACACACTCTGTCAGGACTGGGAAGCTGGTTTTAGGCTGAGGTATTGCTCGTGGTAACAGCTTAGGCCTAATGAGACAAAGTGTTTAAAAATTGGTACTTAACACTGTGAAGATTGGGACGGTGGGAAATGATTAAGGAGGGAGGGAGTATGAGCTGTACTTAGTGCAGAGATCCATGTGGCAGAGCACTGCCTGTGTGAGCCCTGGGATAAATCTTCACTGCATCATTAACCTAGGCTTTACTCAACTATTGTTTCTCTTTCTTCCTTTTCCCCTGTGCTCTCTACCTGCATCTCTACCTTGCTCACTTCCACCGCATCTTGTACTAGTTTTAACCCAAACAGGCACTCTGGTTACATGTGAAAAGGTGTGGATTATACCTGACTTTGCTTAGTATTTTGTTCTGAAAGTCCCAACTAAAGCTTTTAGGTGTCTAGTCCAGCCTTCTCATGTTGCTTCTGTGGGCTCAGAGAACAGACAAAACCCTCCACAATTCAGCAGAAAGGCATTTTTGACAGCAGCAAAGATGAGATGTAATTTTGGAAGCATAAAGTGAGGCTCAGAGTGGTACAGACCTGGTGTGAGGACCCTGGCTCTGAAACCCAACACTGATGCCTCCAACCATGCAAGTGCTTCCAGAAGCACAGATTGTGTCTTACATTTCTTGGTTCTAAGTTGTGTGTGGCTCTTTGCATGTACAGATCCCATGTTCCCCCTTGGCTATGATAGCCAGTGAATATCCTTCTAGATAATATTATATAGAATAAGAACTTGATTTATTTCTTTTTTTCTTTAGGTTATAAGTTCCAGTGCCAAGTATTATCACAATCTTGTCTGCTGCTTTCATCACATCAGTCAGTGTCCTGTTAAATTTGGAGGATGCAGTTGCTCATAATGTATCCTCTAAAGTATAATTTGCTTTTACTGAGTTGGCTCAAAAAGTTCCAATCCAGTGTAAGCAGCATTTTGGTAATTTATTAATAATTAGCTGAAATTGCAAGTTAACCAGCAGTGGTGCCCAGTAGCATAATGGGAGGCAGAAGTGACAGAATGAAGCTAGCTAGGCACCAAATTAATTGTCTTTGTAAACCCCTAAATTTCTCCACACTGAGAAAAGTATATTTATGTTAGAACTATGAACAAATATACATGTGTGTGAATGTGTTTAACGCTCAGTGATGGAATAAGCATTAAAGATAGGCTCTTTTTTGGGTTTTTTCCCCCTATTCATTCCTCAGCTTCTGTGTGCTGTGCTTTCTCCAGACTTTTGTCAACTTTTTGTGTTATAGTTCATAGAATCGTAGAATATTTTGGGTTGGAAGGGACCTTAAAGATCATCAAGATCCAACTCCCAGAATCATTAAGGTTGGAAAAGAACTCTAAGATCATTAAGTCCACCTGTCAACCCAACACCTCAATGTCCACTAAACCGTGTCCCCAAGTGCCACAGCTACACATTTTTGTAACACCACCAGGGATGGTGACTCCACCACTGCCCTGGGCAGCCTGTTCCAGTGCTTGACCACTTTTTCAGTAAAGAAATTGTTCCTAATACTCAGTCTAAACCTCCCCTGGAACAACTTGAGGTCATTTCCTCTCATAGAATCATTAATGTTGGAAAAATCAGTAGTGAATCAGTTACTGCCATAGACATCACTGGCATTAGACTTAATTAATGGCAGCCCATGCAAGCCTTGTTAAAGGAAAGAAAAAAAGACTGTCATCTGGTATTTGTCAGTGGCAGATCTGCTCTGTCAAGGGGAGTTACAGTTAACCTTTAACCAGTTATGATGGCAGCTAAAAGGTGCTTCCATCCTCTTTAGCTGTCATCGGACCCAGTTAAAGGTTAACATCTTGCTTCTGGCACCAGAGTTTTGCCAGGGCACTGTTGTGTCTAAGAGTCCACCTGAGCCATGGTCTGGTTTCCTAGCTGTGCCCTCAGAAGACAATGTGAAAATAAGAAAAAAATACACAATTCAGGCTCCATCTTAACAGAAACAAAGTACAAGAGCACACATGTTGGAAACAACTGATTCCTGCATGCAGTCTGTATTAGTGAGTCCTGAATTTGATTGGGCTCCTTAAACCAGAAAACCCTGGTGGCTTCTGTATCCTGGTGTCTTGCTTCCAATGCTGATGTAGTCACTTGTCAAAGAAAGCAGGGAGGTTGTGGAGTCCCCTTCTCTGGAGTTATTCAAGACACCCTAGATGCAGTCCTGTGAAATGTGCTCCAGGCAATCCTGCTTGAGCAGGGAGTTGGACTAGATGATCTCTGGAGGTCCCTTCCAACTCTGACAAGTCTGTGATTCTGTGAAACCACTCTTGAGGAATAAGCTCAGTTCCTTGTTTCCTCCTCTGCTTTTCTCTTTTTTGGTCTGTTTGTAGAATACGTTCAAAATCACATTCCAGTGGTGTCCAATAGGTGGGATTTGCCAGTGTTCAGCATTTCCTGCCTCAGAGTTCTTCCATCTGGAGAAGCAGATAAATTTAAGCTCGGAGCGTTTGGCAGCTGTAAGAAAATGAGAAATGGGAGGTTGGAGGGAGACCTCATTTTTGAAAACTTCTGGTGTTTAATCTGAAGATGGGCTATATGGAATATAAAGTATACAAGGGTGGCAGAGCCTTTTTTGTCTTCTGAAGTCCCTGGTGGCATGGAAAGCCTTTGGTTTCAAGATCCCCAGTGAAGATGAATCACAGAAGCTTCTTGCAAAAAAACAGACTTTGTAATTCAGGATTATCTTCCAAATGGCCATAGGAGCATCTGCAGGTGACAACTTCATACTGGACTTCAGCAGATATAAAGGCAGGTTAGAGCTACAAAGCTCATGTCTGGTTCAAAAACCACCTTAGGTTTGGGTTTATCAGCAGCTGACCAGCAGTTTTAGGGCTGTAGTGGAGTCTGGGAAGCCTAAAATGAGTGTGACTGAGCACAGAGGTGTCAGCTAAGGACAGATGTAGAGTCGTTTCTTTTCTCACCATGTCTTTATATCTGCATGTTGTGAGGATTTATGGAGTTGTGGTTGTGTGGAAATCACTGCTCCCAAAGGAAGATTGTTCTTTGAGGATAGATGTGTTGGTACCTGTTTGTCTGAGCCTTAATTGAAGCCACAATCTGTATATAGGTTTTCTGGCTTGTAAGTCATAAAGAGATATGATATACCTTACAAAAAGGAATCTGATTATAGGCAAAAAAACCCCAAACAAAACCACCATTACCTTCTCCTTATGATACCCACCTGTCCTGGAAAAAATCAGGTTTGGGGACTATTATTTATCAACGAGTTCCTGAGATTTTCCTAGAACTGACACACAGGGGAAATGAAAAGCAATGACACAATTTACAAGCAAGAGTAATTTCAGCTGTTTATACACAATTACATCTCTGCTCCCTAAGGAAACTGGTGAAGGAACATTGTAAATTTAAGAACAGCTTTATTTTTATAAACACTTTTTTTTAATTGCTGAGTTGGAGTTGTGTTTATTACCAAAAATTCCCAAGGCTTTTTGCAAACAGTACAATCTTCTTAGCCCAGGCACAATTTAGTTATGTGTCCTCATCCTCCCAGTTATGCTCTGATTTTCTCATCTCTTCTTAAGCTCTTTTAGTCTCTGAGTTCCTATATATTATGCTAACTATCCCTGTTTTCTCTAGATCATTTCCAGCTTTATAAGTTAAGAAAACTGAAAGATAACACCTTGCTTTTCAATACTATCCTCATATAAGGGCTTTTGGAGTATTATGGAAATATTTCCAATTAGTCAGAGTAAGCCTTGTGTGAAGTGTCTTAATGTTAAGTCAGTTGTACAGAACAAGAAAAGAAGGAGCAGAGAGGGATTTTCTTTCATGTATGTGCACTGCTAAAGGCTGTGTTTTTATAGCCTGACTCTTTTAGCTTGCTTGGATATGTCCTGATCCACGTTATCTCATGTCTTGTCCAGAATTCATGGTTGGTCCTGCAAAACCCAGAGCTTCTCTACATGTGTTAAACTGCCTTTTGGGTGCAAAATCCTTCATTTTAGGGTGTATTACTGTGCATTTATGGACAGTTTCTGCTTGCTTTTTCTGTCTTTTTTTATTCAGTTTTTCTTTGCAAAGGTTTCTGCCTTTTCTCTCTTCTTTTCTAGGCTTTTTGCCTGAGCAGCAGAACAGGATTGAACTGAAAGTGTTTTCTCTCTACTTTCCACCTTGCAGCATTCCCCTAATTTAGGGCCATTCATCTAGTATCTGAGTTTCATAGAATTGAATTATTAGGGTTGGAAGGGACCTTCAAGATTACCAGGTTCCAACCTCCCTGCCATGGGCAGGGACACCTCCCATCAGACCAGGCTGCACAAGCCTCATCCAACCTGGCCTTCAACACCTCCAGGGATGGGGCAGCCACAACCTCTCTGGGCAGCCTGTTCCAGTGCCTTCCTACCTTTATGGTGAAGAATTTCTTCCTGATGTCTGACCTAAATCTCCCCTCTTTCATTTAAAACCACTACCCCTTGTCCTGTTAGTGCTCTCTCTGGTGAAAATCCCCTCCCAGTTTTCCCAACCAAGGATTAATCTGTACTCCAGGTTAGCAGCAGAGGGAGGAAGAGTAGGATAGTCCAGTGCCACCTTGGAATGCAGCCTCCACTGCAGGAGGAAGATCCCTGGGTATACCTGATCCAACAGGCACTGAATGGATGCGAAAAGATGGACTCTACTGGCTTAGCATGGAGGCTTTTTTTAATTCCCTTTGAAACCTTTCCTAAAGGATTTATAGTAGGATTGTGACCTATTTTTGGTATTGCTCTCTTGAAAGAATCAAACGATACTACCCATCAGTAACCTAGGAGCTATTTTATACAGAGCTGCTAGAAGCAGCCATGTAGGAGACATCAGCAGCTGTGATCAGCTTTTCTTCCTCATTTCTCTTCTTTTGCCCCAAATATGGTACTTGGGGAAAAACTGAGAACAAACTCATGTCTCTGGTCAGGTATGAATACAGGTTGTTACCAGTTATTCAATTCATTTCAGGACTTGTGGCAATTTCTTAAATCTTGAGTGACCTGAAAACCCACCTTGTCTTTGTTTTCTCTTCTTTCACCCCAGTCTCTGGAATCCTTTCAACATGCTCACAAATGGATTTCTTACAAAATGCTTGATGGCATGGAGACCGATCTTAGTGATTTCCACCAAACACTCATTACCCCTTTGAGTGAAAGCTATTTCCCTAAATTCTCTGATTCCAACATCTGGATTTCTAAGTGCCTGTTTCATTTTTCTTTCTTTGCCAGTAGCAGGAATTTCTGAATACATCTCCTTGCAACAAATTAAATGAGGTTACAGCTCTGTGTCCCATCTGTACAAGAGCTTCAGCTCTCCTTTGTGTCTTGAATCTTTGAACTTTGGCTTTGTCCTTTTGGTTGTTGTTCTCTGAATGCTTTGGCACGAGGACAAAATTAAAAAGCACTTTAGCTGTTGCAGAATGGTAGGTGATGTTGAACCCTGTTCTTGAAATGGAAATTAAAACCTCATCTTTTTTACATTCCTTTTCTTCAGCAACAGGATATTGATCCTCTGGGTTGAAGTCTTTTAAAAAAATGCTCTGTTATCTTCCCAGTTTATTTTTCTGGAGGAGCATGTTTCAGTTAGCTTTGCATTTAGTGGTGTGAAAGAACATGGAAATCAGATTTAGGTTATTAGGGGGATAAATCCTGTGCTTCATTCTGTGCTTTCTTATGCTGCCTTGTACCAGTGATTAAAGTGAGGGGGGATCTGAAGCCAAGCTTTGTCTGAACGTTTTTTAGCTGTGAAAAAGGTTCCTGTTAAATGCCTGTTTGAGATGAAAGTGAGATGCATGAAAACCATTGATGTGTTAAGCCCAAGCAAGGGAGTTGAGTTCCTATTTCAAGTTTCAATGTGTAGTATCAAAGTTAGGCACAACTCATTGTGCAAGATCTTTGTCCAAGCCAACTCTTCTGCACAGTCATGTTCTTCTGTTGGCTGGGACATGAGTGAGGTGGGAGCTTGCAAAGTTGGACTGGTTTCATGAGTTGTGGTGACAGCCCAGAAGGTAAATCATGTCCTGGGCTGCATCAGAAGCAGCGTGGCCAGTAGGTCAAAGGAGGTGATTCTGCCCCTTTGCACTGTTCTTGTGAGACCCCACCTGGAGAACTGTGTTCACTTCTGGAGCCCACAGCAGAAGGAGGACTTGGAGCTCACGGAGAAAATCCAGAGAAGGGCTATGAAGATGATCCAAGGTGGAGAGAGTTGGGGTTGTTCAGCCTGGAGAAGAGAAGGCTCTGGGGAGACCTCATAGCAGCCTTCCAGTGCCTGAAGGGGCTCCAGGAAAGCTGGGGAGGGACTTGGGACAAGGGCTTGTAGTGAAAGGACAAAGGGTGATAGATTTATACTGGAAGAGGGAAGATTTAGCTTAGACATTGGGAGGAAATTCTTCACTATGAGGGTGGGGAGACCCTGGCCCAGGTTGCCAAGAGAAGCTGTGGCTGCCCCATCCCTGGCAGGGTTGAAGGGCAGGTTGGATGGGGCTTGGAGCAGCCTGGGCTGGTGGGAGGGGTCCCTGCCCATACAGGGGAGTTGGAACTGGATGGTCTTTAAGGTCCCTCCCAACCTAAATCATCCCATGATTCTATGATATGACTTTGTAGAGGCAGGTCATAGCAGCAAGGCTGAGGTCTGGGAGCTGGTGTCCCTAGTGTTGTTGGCAAGAGACTGTGGAATTACTGCATATTAAAATCCTCCATGACTTCACTCTGTCACTCTGCCCAGCTCTGGAGCTTTCACATTAGAAAAAATTGGCTCCACTACACTTGATGTCTCATACAGTATTTTGAATGTCTTCTGTGGCATGGGATTATAATTTAAATACTAGAGGTCAGTTGGAGAAAGAAGGAGTGCAGGGTCCCTTGGTGGCTCTACAGTCTTATCCCAGTGTTCTGTCACATGTTGATCCAGTGCCAAAGCATATGGGTCTCCATATGGTAGCTCTTCCTGGTTTTCTACCACCTGTAGTCAAGCTGATTTTCAGTCCCTGGATTTGCCCAAGAGATGCAGCAAAATAAGCACAGCAGCAAAATAAGATTGCAGTGCTGGAAACTGAAGGGTTTTTGTGACTTACTGTTGTTCCAGTCATTCCTGGAGGAAGAAAAAAAATAGATTCAATGAACATGTCAGTAATCCAGGAACAAGTGTTTCCAACAGCTCATTAGTGGGGGTGACTTGGGCTCCGTGGGCTTTCTTCTCTTTAGAAAGCCAAAGTGATTTTTATTTTGATGCAGCTTCTGTGAGATGATAGAGTTAAAGCAGATTGGTTGACTTTAAAAGTAATACTGCTAAGTGGTTTACATGTTTCTTCATGGTTCAGAAACAAGGGTGTGATGAGGAACATATACATAAAAAATAGCAAGGAAAACATACCCTAGGAATGCTTTGGAATAGCACATGCTGTTGAGTTTCTTTAAAATAGAAATAGATAAAATTGTGTGTGTGTATTTAACATCTATTTTAATCTCATCCTGTTTTCAAGCAGTTGTGTTTCTACTTTGGGTTATGACAAGACATGTAGTTGCATCACAGTTAATTGGTTAATACTTAACCATCAATAGCAGGGTGGTGGAGTAAGTATACACCCTCATTACCTTTAACTGGGCTTGCCAATAATTCTTATTGGCAGAGCATTAATTAAAGAAGGAATAATGTTAAAGCACTTCTGTCCCAGTCATGCCTCCCCAGATGTCAATAAGCAAACATATGAGGTTGGTGCTTGTTCATCAGATCTTAGAACAGTTTTGGCCAATCTGTAGTTAAGTAAAATGTTCTGCAGTTTAAGAAATTTAATAGGTAACAACCTCAGGACAAATCAGAACAGATTTGCTTTTGTGATTTCTTACACAATTATTTTGCAAAGGCCTTTTTTCCCAAGTTAACTACATGGGGAATAGAAAAAGAAATGGAAAAATGCAATGAAAAAAATTGAGATGTGTGCATTGACTTTGCTACCTCTTTATTTCATTTAAAACCCCCAGCTTTTCTGTTCAGTTCCAGCAAGAACAGTTTCATTTACAGACTGAAAATACAGTATTTTTGGCTAATAGAAACATTTTTTACTACTGGGGGTCTTGGGGATCTGTATTTAATTTTCTGTCTGCTGGAAAAAAGAGAGAAGTCACTTAAAATTCAAATTTTTTTGTTCTCTGTCCAACCAGTGCACCAAATATGTACCTGAGCTACCTTTTTCATGTGCCCTTTGCCCTGTAGTTTGGTATCCTCACTGTGTGTGTAGAGGACAGGTTTTAATGCACTAATTCAGCTTTCACAGACCCAGGACATGAGGCTCCACTGCAGAAATGGAACAAATTGTTAAATTTCCCAGGAAGAATTTACTGAATGTTTAAGCTGCTCGTGGTGCAAACAAGCACCCAGGAAGGTTGGGTGATTCTGTAAATGCTGCTCAGTGTGTGTGTGTGTGCAGCAGCACCCAGTGAAGTCATTAAAACACAGGCAGTTACCTGCACTCCTCAGCTTGCCAGCAGAGATGTTCTTAATGGATTGTTGTAGCTTTAATGAAATCCAGTCTCTCTGAATCACTAAACTTGCTTTCTCCAGAAAGGCTCTTTACAGGGACTGACAGATCACCTCTCTGGTGCTTCCAGACGTCCTGGCTCTCTAATTCTTCTCCATAACGAGTTTTGTGCTGCATGATAAAATATTCATGTTAAAATAGGTTCTAAACTAATTATCTGCAGCCAGCAGTTGCCTGTGCAGTCATTTGCTGTTAGCTTGTCTCAAGTTAATGGCTTGTATTTCAGTACAAATAGTCCCTCCTGGCTGTTTCCTGTCACTGATTCTTATCCTAAATGGAATTTCCATACGTGTCTGGAGCTAATTCTTCTGACGGTCCAAAGGAGCTTTCTCCTACTTCTGCACCTTGTTTCTAAAGAGGAGGATGTGTTATGTATTATGCAGTTGCTGCAACTGCATTTTCTTTAGAAGCAATCACCTAGTAGGTCTTTTCTCTGTCCCTGGTGTGCTTGTACTCTGGGCTTCCTTTCACTGTGAGCAATTTTAACAACCATTAAAAAACTAGATGTTCTACATGCAGGACCATTCTGTTGGGGCAGTGAAGTCACAAGGGGGGGGACAGGAAAGGGAAGAGAGTGCTACATCATGGGAAAACACACAGGTAAAATGTTCAATTGCGTGTATCACATTACAATGGCATCATGAAATAATACTGACTGTTGAGTTTGAGTTTACAAGTGCCCTGAGAAAGCAACATGATAGAGGGAGGGTGAAAAAAACAACATGGTGCTGGGTTTCAAAAGGGCTAATGACTTAATTTTCAGAATTAGCTGTATGTGGTAATCAAAACCTTCAAGGTTTTTTCTGCCTCCTTTTCTCACAGACATGTTTGTATTAAAAATATTGACAGATTTTAATCTCTTAATATTGCCATATGTCCACATACTATAAAAATGACACTAAATGTATGAGAGTAATTTTGACTAATCAGATGTCTGTATGTTTAATTGTTGGTGGGGTCAAGGCCTGTGAGCATTAACACACAAATCATTTAAAATTTTTTCTTAAATCATCCTGCTGATAGCAAGGAATTTAAACAGCTTGCAGGGGAAAAAAAATAATCAGCTCTAGTCTATATTAATTTTTTCCCACATTAGTTCTGAAGGGACTCTTGTAACCTGACATGTCTAAGAAATTAATTTAGACATTTAAATTTATTGTATATTTGCAAATGTGTGTTACAGAAATGAAGACAGATTGTTGCTACAGGTGGAGAAAGCTATTTGATACCTGAAAATATTGTTCTATTTTCAATTAAACGTCTGTAGATTTACACAGATTTCATGCAGTGCAGTTGATCTTCAGTTTCCCATGTATCCCAGGAGTCCAGCCTTGGTGGGCCCTTTGGGAGGAGATGGGGTTCACCTGGGATAAGTCAGGAAGGAAACTTGTGCAAAATCATTGCAGTTGTTGCTGCAAGTGCAGAACCTCTCCACAGTCTGCACAGGTCACTCCACCTTGTGCAGGATCTACTAATTTTCCCATTACTTTGCGTTAGTTATTGTAGCATTTCACCAGTAAAGCAAGATGACAAGGAGCTTGGTGAGGCAGGGCACTGTGTGTAGCTTTGTGCATCTTCAAGAGCCCCTTTGGTTCCTTATTTGTGGAATTTTGGCTTTAGTTCAGTCGAAGTTTGCAGGCAGTGCCAAACTGGGTGGGGGTGTTGAGCTGCTTGAGAGTAGGAAGCCTCTGCACAGGGACCTGGGTAGGCTGGCTGGATGGTCCAAGGCCAGTTGTATGAGATTCAAAAAGGCCAAGTGCCGGGTCCTGCGCTTGGGTCACAACCACCCTAGACAGTGCTCCAGGCTTGGGGAAGTGTGGCTGAAAAGCTGCCCAAAGGAAGAGGACTTGAGGGTGTTGGTCAGCAGACAGCTCGGTAGGTGGCTGAAAAGGCCACCAGCATCCTGGCTGGTGTCAGCACTGGGGTGGGCAGCAGGAGCAGGGCAGGGATTGTCCCCCTGTGCTGGGCACTGGGGAGGGGACACCTGGAATCCTGGGGTCAGGGCTGGGCCCCTCAGGACAAGAAGGACCTGGAGGGGCTGGAGCGTGTCCAGGGAAGGGCCCCGGAGCTGGGGAAGGGGCTGGAGCAGAAGGAGAAGGGGCTGGAGAACTTGTGAGGAGCAGCTGAGGGAGCTGGGGGTGTTGAGCCTGGAGCAAAGGAGGCTGAGGGGAGACCTTCTGGCTCTGCAGCTGCCTGAGAGGAGGTTGGAGCCAGGGGGGTCGGGCTCTGCTCCCCAGGAACAAGGGACAGGACAAGAGGGAACGGCCTCAAGTTGTGCCAAGGGAGGTTGAGGTTGGAGCTGGGGAACAATTCCTGCCTGGCAAGGGTTGTCAGGGCCTGGCCCAGGCTGCCCAGGGCAGGGGGGGAGTCCCCATCCCTGGAGGGGTTTCCAAACCCTGGAGATGGTGCTGAGGGACATGAGGCAGTGGGGACTGGGCAGGGCTGGGTTAAGAGTTAAACTCAATGATCTTCAAGGTCTTCTCCAACCTAAATGATTCTATGAATAATAAGGAGGGAAGACAAAATTGAAGTGTTGGAGGGCAGGTTGGATTGGACTTGGAGCAACCTGGTCTAGTGGGAGGTGTCTCTGCTCATGGCAGAGGGTTGGATCTAGGTGTTCTCTAAGATCCCTTCCAACCCAAACCAGTCTGTGATTTTTTAAGATGAAGGATACAAAAGCAGAGTGAGTTAAAAGGTGAAGCAACTGAGAGACTCCATTTACCAACAGGACAATGTAACTGAAGCTTTTTAAAATGGATTTGTATCATTTTATGACCCTTAGTCATCAAAGGAGACAACAAATGACAGAAGCTTCCTCCTCATCCTCAATTTGACATGAAAGAGCTGGGGAAGGTCCACTGAGGTTTTATGGGTGACTTAGACACCTGACATGTTATCTTAAATGACTATGGATTTGGGAGGAGGTTACTAAAACTAAGCACATCTGAAGTTTTTATGTTTCCCATGGTGTGCAGTGGGGCTTTGGTGCCCAGCCAGAATGATTCTACACACTTAGCGGGGCTCTGAAAAGAGGGGAGAAAATACTCTTTTATTGATACACTATAAAGCTGTGAAATATTAATGAAGTTGTACATTATGTAAATGTGAACATGAGGAATTTTTTACTGCTGTTCCTCTGCTTCGCACTGATGCAGAGTTTTGCCCATCTTCAGTATTTATGGAATTAAGAAGTAGTTTAAGGGAAACCATTCTCCTGACAATGCAGATTAGTGTATGTGATTTGTTTCCTTTTCTTCTTGACTCTTATTTTCCAAGTAATCTTTGTCTCTGCAGCGTGTGAATATCCAGAAAAGCATGAAGTGACGTGGCTTGAATCCCTCATGCAAGGAACCAGAGAAATGCTCCTTTTTACTGGGGCTGGAAATAATACAAGTGTGGGTTTTTTCCTTATTATTTATTACTATTATTTCATTTTCTTGAATGCTCTTGCTGCATAAATGCATAGTTTACTGTGTGTTCTTTTTGAAATGCTCATCCCTCTCCCACTGTTTCTGAAGTGATGATTTTCTGCTACAGGAAAGATGACTGATAGAAGGTAGAAATTGATACCTTGATCGTGGCTGTGCTTTCAGTTATTTGATCACATCTCTATCAATGATAATGTCTTCAATATCCTCTTGATTTGGGAAAAAAAAATAACCCTGTCTTTTTAGACGTGAGTGGGATAAATGTTATCTCAGCAAGAGATAAATGTGGATTTAAAATTCAGTTGATAGCAGCTGTATTATGGTTTTAGCTTGATTTTCTAGGAAATGGGACCTATCATAAAGGAAGTGAGTCCTTTATGATTGCTCTGTCTGTCCCTCCCCACTCATGTGGTTGATATCAGCCAAATCTGAAAGGAGTAGAAGATTTAAAGACATGTGCAATGTTGGGTGTGGGGAGAGAAGAAAGTGAGGATCAGACAGGGCTTCAAACCACCCATGTTTGATGGTGTCTGCTGGACAAATGCTGTAGGGAACATAGGGAGATTTATGGATACTGCAACATGGGAAGCTGAAGGGACAAAGGAAACACATTTGCTATCTAAGTCTTGATCCTTTTTGGGACTGGGAATGAAAAGTGTGTAGTTACTGCAAGGCAGCTTTATCATAGGCTTTGGACTTGATTTTTTCATAGGTTCAACATCCCCCACTGTAGTCAAAGCAAACTCAAAGCAAGCAGTGGGAGTGTTCAGCCTGAGACTGATGGAACTTTATTTTACTGGAGTCAGAATCAAGTCCCTCATACAGACTTCTCTCCCTCCCCAGATCCATGATTTCTCACTAGCCTAGATATACATCTCAAAACTAACCCTGTCTTCTTGAGAAACAGGTATTTTGTTTTCAAGAGACTTATCACAAACATCCCTGAAGCTACTGAGGCTGCACAGCATGTGGGGGCTCCTCCAGGGACAGGGGCATCCCGGGGACTTCTAGCACTGCTGCTGTGCCCTTAAATGTACATCAGTGGAGTATTTGGTTGGCAGTTCAGAGATTTATCTTTTTGCTTTGAGCAGAGCTTGACATGGAGTGTGGGTAAGACAAAAGTTGTGTGAATCAGCACAGTGTGGAACTCAGGTTAATTAGCTCTGATGAGAGGCGTTAAACTACGTTTTGTGTCTTGCTGGTTATGTAAATGTGAGTAGTGGGTACTTGTTAAATGTGGGTTAGGCATGACCTAGGTCCTCCTAGGAATCCTTCCGCCTCCACATTATCTCTGTGTAGGTATTTAGCTTGTCTGGCCTCTTTCCATTTGCAATCACTGAGAGGTCTTGCAGGAATAGCCATGCATAGAGAATGGCTTGGGTTGGAAGGGACCTCAAAGATGATCTAGTTCCAACCCCTCTGCCTTAAGCAGGGACACCTCCCACCATTCCAGGTTGCTCCAAGCCTCATCCAACCTGCTCTTCAACACTGCCAGGGATGTGGCAGCCACAGCTTCCCTGGGCAACCTTGGCCAGGGTCTCACCACCCTCACAGAGAAGAATTTCTTCGTAATGTCTAACCTAAATCTCCCCTCTTCCAACTGTCCCTTCCCCATGGTCCCATCCCTCCCTGCCCTTGTCCCAGGTCCCTCCCCAGCTTTCCTGGAGCCCCTTCAGGCACTGGAAGCTGCTCTAAGGTCTCCCTGGAGCCTTCTCTTCTCCAGGCTCAACACCCCAACTCTCCCAGCCTGGCTCCAGAGCAGAGCTGCTCGAGCCCTACCATCCTCTCCGTGGCTTCCTCTGGACTCTCTCCAACAGCTCTGTGTCCAGTAGTTGTGCTGTTTTCTCCAAGGTGAGAGCATCAGTGCAATACTGCATTGGACACTCACTGGTCTGATGCTTGTTCAGGCTGGAGGAGGATGAGTCTTCTACAAAACTTAACTGGATTTATCAGAGCAGCAAAAAAGTTTTGGCTGTATCAAACATCAGGCAAACAAAAGTTGCAGCATGGGGAATTCTGAGATTTTAAGAAGCATCAGCTTTGACTTGACACTCCCTTAGACAGTACAGCTCACAGCAAGTTGAACATAGACTGCTTTGGTATTTAAATCCTGATGTTATCTGCTGGAGCACACATGGGCTTGGCAGTTGCTGACCTTTCTGACTGCCTTGTCCAACTGTCCTTTGAAAGCAACCACTCAAGTATCCTGACCCACAATTTCCTTCTCAGTGGAGGAGAAATAATGACTCTAATGACTTCTAAAACCTCACTGATTGTGAAGACTTATTAGTTAATACTTAAAAATCATGGAAAATGCTTCATACTGCATTTATTAATAATGGCTCCTTCTTACATGAATGAAAACATTGGTCTCACTTGTAGCATTTCCCGAAGAGTCTTCAGAGATAGAAAAAAAATATTAAACCCAAGTCCTGGCTTAAACTGAGAATCAGTCAGTATAAAGCAGGAGAAATCCCTAGAAAAGAATAGCTGTATTTGTACAAAGCAGTTCTGATAATGCAATATGTGGTGCATCTCCATTCTCATACTGATCTGACTGCTTAAGGAATCCAGGAAAAAAAGAGAAGCTTAGCGTGTCATTAATAATTGTTCCAGCTCTTAATAGGGGTTTTTAACTTTAATTCCTTGACTCATCCCTCTTTTTCTTTTTACTTCCTTGCTTGGCCTCCTGTGGCCTAACCAAATACCTTCCTAATTAAATTTAATAATAGAAATAATCATTAGTGAGGTGTGTCGTTCTGCTGGGAGAGGGGATGGTTGAGGCTGATGTGAAGGAAAGAGAAATGATTTCTGGAGTTTTGGCTGAACTTCTCAAAATTCTGACCTGAAACAGTGGGGAAGGAGTCACAGAGGTGCTGGCAGGGAAGGGTTAAATGTGAAGTTCCATCTCCTCTTTTCCAGGGAGTGTTTCCTGACATGCATGAGAGTAAAAGGGGCTATAAACTTGGAGAGCCCTGAAGAAAAGTAAGCTTTTTGTACCAAGTCCCAAGAGTTTTTAAGTGGATCAATTTAGTTAAATTGTGAATGAGTATTCTCCTGTGAACATCTGTAAACTGTTGAGTTTAATTGGCCCTACAGCTGCCTCTGATTGTAGCTCTGTGTTTTTTTCCCTTTTACTTAGTATCTCATTTCCTTTTCCCTATGGTTTCCTTGTGGCATTTGTTTTTTGTTGTGTGTATTTTTTTTTTCTTGTTGGCATGTTAGAAAGTAAATAATAACACACACACATTCCCTTCAAAGAGCCACTAAAGAGAAGTGGGCTTAGCTGGTAGAGCATCCTTTTGTAGGCACCTCTTACTGCCTGAGCATGAATGGGTTCCATCTGCTTGTGGGGCTGGGTGGGAAAGGTGTTTGGGAAGTTGGATGTGTTTGCTTTACCTTGTGCTTTCCTCATTTTCAGTTTTTGTTTGGCTGGTTTTTTTTAAAGTGAACAGGCAGTGTTGGATGATTCATTTAGTGGAACTCAGCTTTGAATAGTGAGAAGGGAAAGGGCAAACTCTTTTCAGCTGTCTTTGCCTTTGTCTGGCGGAGAAGTGAGTATAAAAGTAAGTTCTTACTACTGTTTCTCTCCTCATAGTTCAGTACAAATAATATAAAGAATGAGTTTTACTATCATTTTCTCATGTCCTCAAGATTGTCCCTTGGCAGAGAGAGCAGAATCAGATGACAACAGGATGGTGCAACATGTGACTGTGGCCTTAAATTGACCTGCCCCAAGATTCAAGAAATTAAAACACATAACCCACTGAATGGCCCAACTTGCTTTTCTTTATTATTATTAGTTTCCCACTAAGGCCATTGGTATTTTTTCCTGGTGACTAATTAACTAATAATTTGGTTTTACTAATTGTTAAACTTAGAACATTATATTTGCTCTGCAGATTTAGGTATTTTTACTTTTTTTCAAGGCAAAGATGCACTTTAGATAAGTATTGTATTAGCAGTGTTAAAATCATATAATCCAGCCTGGATTTTGCAAACTCTCAATTAGGAAAATTTAGCAAGCAGCCCCTATAATTATGAGAAATAATATTTTTAGAGGGGGTGGGTGGGGAGAAAAAGCTTGGGGGAAAAGCTGTACAGAGAGTAAGCCAAACACATGTTTACATGTTATATTCTTAAAAAAAAGCCTAGTAAACATAATAATATTTGATGGAACATCTGGCAAAGTGTGGGGCATTTTCTTGCCAAAATATTTATTGTACCAAAATGAAAACAAACTTCTGTGCATTTCAGTGGTTGGAATATAATTGCATGACAAAATATGTTATTTGATGAAATATTGTTAACTGGCTTCTCTCCTAGAGATTGATAATTCCAATTAAGATTACAGGGTTTGGAGGGCTGCCTGCATCACCAAATCCAGCTCCTGCACATTTCTTAGGTGACAAGAATTCTTAAATTCTGCTTGTAAACTTGTCAGACTCCGTGGTGGTGGCTGAGCTGTTTGTCCTCCCCATTCAATTGGAAGGGTCGTGTGGCTCCTTGCTGCTCCCAATGGGGAGAAGCTGGTTTCTAATTTCCAGCTGCAACTTGTTAATGACCAGTTTTACTACCAGCTTGCTCTTCTGCCAGGAAGGATTAAGCTGTTTGTGGGAGGGATGAAGAACAGCTGGTGCTTTTTCTTTGCAACCGGCGGGTGATGATACAAGCTGGAGTAGATAAACCTCGACCAAGGGGATGTTGGCTGCACTTCAGTGGAGGAAGCAGTTTGAAGGTATTGGATTAGTAAGTCCAATGTGCTAAAAGACCACTGCTCTAAGTAGTAGATGTTCACTGAGGTGGGGCTGAAGTGACCTCTTTGTCATCTGGGTCACCGTGGTTGCTGGTTCCTGTGATCTCCCCGTGCAGTGGAAGCTTATGCTTAATTTTGGGGCACTTGGGTTATTCTCAGCCACTCTTGGTAAGAGAGTGACTGGGGTAACATTTAATTAAGAGGCCAGAACGGTCTGGCAGGTATTTATATCTTTGGAGCATGGCAGGCTGGTTGCAAACCAAAGAAAATTAAAAAAAGATATATATGCAGGGGGAAATGAAAGAAGTTGAAATTTGATTAAAGGTTTTTTAAGGGCCATTCATTTCTTTGAAGGGGAAAACAGAGCAAGGAGAAGACAGTGGGAAATGGCTGCTACAAAAGCAGTCAGTGGTGAGGCACAGGTTCTGACTGGTCACAAGATTTTTCACCATGAGAACAGTTAGACATTGGAATCAATTTTATGAACAATGCTTGAAGGAGCTGGGAATGTTTAGTTTGGGGAAGAAAAGGCTGAGGGAAGATCTCATCAGTCTCTACAACTTCCTGAAAGGTCATTGTAGAGAGGTTGGTGCTGGTCTCTTCTCACAGGTAATTAGTGACAGAACAAGAGCTTCAAGCTGCAACAGGGGAGGTTGAGACTGGACATTAGGAACAATTTCTTCACAGAAAGGGTGGTCAGACCCTGGAACAGGCTGCCAAGGGAGGTGGTGGAGTCACCGTCCCTGGATGCGTTGAAGGGTGGTTTGGATGTGGTGTTGGTGGATGTGGTTGAGGGGAGAACTTTGTAGAGTAGGGATGATGGTTGGACTGGGTGATCCCAAGGGACTTTTCCAACCTGAATATTTGTATGATTCTAATCTCCCAAGGGAAGTGGTGGATTCCTCCACATTGGACAGTTTTAAGGTTCAGCTTGACAGGGTCCTGAGCCACCTCATATCAACTAGAGTAGTACCTAAGAAGGTTGGAATGGATAATCCTTGAGGTCCCTTCCAACCTGGCATTCTAGGATTCTATGAAATAAATTTGAAAGAGGGGGATGAAGTCAAGAGAATAAAAAGGATGCAGAAGAGCAGCCTGGAGAAGAGAGGCTGCCAATGTATTTTAATGTATACAGATGTTTTTTGAGCACCATCCCTGAGGGCTCCCAGCATCAGGAGAAGATGGAGAGTTTTGGGAAAGGAGGCAAAAAATGTCAATGAGGTTTATATTTAGCAAATCATCATGCAAGTGAATTGGCTTAACGTTATTAAAGGAAAGTGGGGGAACAGATGTCAGGGGGAAACAAATTATTGAGGGAGGAAGAAGAAATGAGAGAAAAGGAAGGATAGATCAGGTGGTCAGATGTTGCAGATTTTTGAAATCTGGCTGAACTCCAAAATGGAGAAGTGTGAAAAGTGGGATGGGAGCTGAGCCAGCCTGTGAGAAACAGAAACCAGCTTAATCCTTTTCTAATAATTAGATTTCCTTGAGTTTGGCTTGGAGAAATTGCCAAAGCAAAAAAAAAAAAAAGGTAACTTTTGGATGCTCAAATGGTTTGAGAAAGGAAAAAACCACACAACAAAACATCAAAAAAAAAAGGAATTCTTTTAACTGATGAGTTTTGTGGTGGCATCTGGTTTTGCTGTATTTTATTTCAACACTTTAAAAAATACTGTTTGATTGTGAGGTGCCCAGGGTGGGAGTGTAGCAGCAAATCCTTTTCAGGTGACTGGTGGTGTGAAGGACTCCTGTTCCATGTTGATCCTCAGTGGGGAACATCATTATCTGTGCTGTGGCAAACAAACGTGTTAAGCAAAAAAAATCAGTTAAAAATGTTTTTTTTAAAATATATGGGGAAGCTTTAGCTAAAATTAGTATGAATATTTGGAGCTCATTACAAACTTCAGATTGTGTATAAATATTTGTGAGGAGGCAAAGCCATCTCAGAAGGCTTCTCGTGTCAATCAAAACACCCAGATTTGTTCAATGTAGTTTAAATTCATAAAAAAGGTGGATCATTCACAATGAATCTTATATTTGGAGCAAGTGGGGGCAGGGGAAAGTGTCAAGGTTTGGTAGAGGGCTTTTTTTAATGATTACTTGTGATTAACGTGTAATTAATGCTTCATATCAACTAAGTGTGGTGGTGTCACTTCTGTGAGGGTGGCATGTGGTGTGAGCTGCTCTAACGTGCAGAGCATCAGCTCGGGGCTTTCTTCAGGGGAGAGAAAATCAAAATATAGGAAATGGAAGACAATGACTTAGGAGTTGATCAGGGAGGTTTGTTGTGCAGTGCCATGGCTGAGGAAAAAAGTAAAGATTGATTTGTTTTTGGTGACTAAGTGTTCAAGGCCAGAAGGGATGGGGCTTTGAGCAACCTGGTCTGCCATGCCCCTCGAGCAGGGGGGTTGGAACTAGATGATCTTGAGGGTCCCTTCCAACCTAAACCAGTCTGTGATTCTCTAAAAGGGAATTCATGGACACAAACATAAGACCTTTCACAGAACAGATACTCAAAGGATGCCCCGAAGTTGTTGCAGGGACTCTGTGCTGCCCTGTGACACCAGGGTGCTACCTGGGCAACTGGCTTTTGATCTTGGCTAGTTGTTTGTGTTGAAGTTCATTTCTGTTCCCCGTTTCCCAAATTTAGCTGTTCTAGCCATTAGGTCTAGGCACGAAGGAAACACGATTTTCCCAACCACAACAGGGATAAGGCTTTGAGCTCTTTGGATGCTACTGAAGTTCTGCAGGTTTTTTTAAAACCTAAGATCACATCAGAATATTTGGAGGTAGTTGAGGACACTTGTCACTTTAACCATAAAGCTGGAGGTATTCAAGGCCAGGTTGGATGGGGCTTGGAGCAACCTGGGCTGGTGGGAGGTGTCCCTGCCCATGCAGGGGGTTGGAACTGGATGATCTTGAAGGTCCTTTCCAACCCAAACCATTCTATGAGTCTATGATTCTTTGATCTTGTTTTCACTGATGAAAACCCAACAAAAGCATTGTCACAACTTCCACAAACCTTTAGATTTGTACTTATGTGAATTAGAATGACTCAACCCTTAGTGTGTCCCAGCTGCTCCTGTGTGTTTGACAACACAGTTTTTTACTGAAGTAAGCTATGGAGCTGCAAGTCAAATAGCACCAAGGTTTTAGAGAGGAAGAAACCCACAACTAATGGTGAGCTCTTATCCCTTGAAATGGTTGAGGAATCAGAATTTTGGAAGAAAGATGAGCTCATGGCAATAACCAAATGGCTGCAGAGTTTGGCTGGTGGGAATTACAGAATTACCAAGGCTGGAAAAGACCTTTCAGATCATCAAGTCCAGCCTATGACCTGACACCACCACATCAGCCAGACCAGGGCACCAAGTGCTACATCCAGCCTGTCCTTGAACACCTCCAGGGATGGTGCCTCCACCACTTCCCTGGGCAGCCCATCCCAAGGTCTGAGCACCCTTTCCATGAGGAAGTGCTTCCTGATATCCAACCTAAGCCTCCCCTGGAGCAGCTTCAGGCCAGGCCCTCTTGTCCTGTCCCTGGTTGCCTGGAAAAAGAGCCCGACCCCACCTGCCTCCAACCTCCCTTCAGGTGGTTGTAGAGAGTGAGAAGGTCCCCCCTGAGTCTCCTTCAGGCTAAACAACCCCAGTTGGGGGAGCGGGGGGGCAGGCAAGAGGAAGAGGCAGGTCTCTAGCCAGAGAAGATAATAGCACTGTTTTTTGGTGGTTTTGTTGTGTTTTGTGGTTTTTTTTCTTTTAAAAGAGGCAAAATCTGCTTGGCCAGTTATTAGCTAATGTGTATCTGGTCTGCTGAGGGCAGCAGTGACAGCAGCTCGTGTGGTTTGAAAAGAGAAGCTATACAGGGATGGGAAATGTTGCAAATGATGGTTGTGTTAACTCAAAGGAAGAGACAGATTTCTTGATGAGCCAGCTTTTGTCCTAAACTTTTCTCTGTTCCAGTTGAATAAAGCAATGATCCTCATAGTCCTAACGACCACAGCTTTCTGGAAATGTAAAATTACCAGATCTCATTAATGCTGGGCTATATCATTCATCAAAGCACTTCTTATGCCTCATGCTGGCTCCTTTTCTCTCCCCCTCTTAATCTTCCTCTCATTATAACGATGTGTCTGCCCTTTGGACCTATCTGCTCCCAAGGAGTTGACACCTGCAGAGATATTATTTGGTGAAGACTTGTTAACTCTTTAATCGTTGAAATGCTGAGCCTGTGGTAGGAGAAACACAATCTGGTGGAAGCTGCTTTGCAGAGTGAGCGTGGCTGTAAATACCCTGGTAACAAAGACCTTGCAGATGATTGCACACTGTGGAGAGGGAATTATTTCTGTCCCTGTGTCCTGCTTTCTTCTGATAAACTGTTAGTCTCGTTGTCAACAGGTCCATACAAATGCAGTTAATGGCAACAGCTTTTCCATTGCAAAGATTTTCTCTTTGGGGACTTGCTCCCAGCTTAATATGTTTTCCTTAATGTGTGCTTTGTGTATGTGGATAAATGAAGAAGAAGGATTTCCAAAAAAGCCCAAATGTCATGAAATTAGACCTCACTGGGGACAAATGCCTTTGACATGTACGTAGGAACCAGTTCCCAGATGATACTAATCATTCTGTAGCACCTTTTATCTAAAGAACTAAAGCACTTTGCAAACTCCCATATTCCAGAAGTGCTGCACTGATCGTGTGTGTGAGCCAAATAAATGCTGTTTATAAAGGAATTTTCAAAAGAGCTTTCAGAAATACCTGTCGCTATTTCAGCATCTTCATTTAGTGACTCAAGCCCTTATCTGTCTCAGTGGGGGATGCCAATTTCCTGATGTACTTTTCAGTTAAAATCCAAGTTCCAGAAGGCAGATTAGCAGTGAGAAAAAGGCAAGTCTCTTTGGAAAACAACAAAACAGTTTGAAAGTTGTTTTAAAGTTGATTCTGTAATAAATGAGCCGATTTAGAAGATATATCAGGTGCCACAAAAAAAAAAGTCGTCTTTGGAAATTGTTAATCTGTGTTGTTCTGAGACCCCCACCTATCACACTCAGCAGTTGAGACTTGCCATCTTCATCCTTTCTACTCTGTATCCATCTGTTCTTGCCTGGAATTCTATTTCCTTTTTAAACTCCAGGGGCATCACGTGTGTTTTTTGTCATTATGCAGTGTCACAAGCCACACTAGTGTTCTGATCAACATCTAGACTCCTAGATGTTGATGCTACAGTTTTTAATCACTTAATTAAAAAGCACTATTTCTCATTTAGTATTTGCCAAGCTCCTGACAATGTTTTGATAAGTGCTATTCATTGCTGACCTATCATAACACTTGCTAAAGAATATTAGCTTGGAGAGATGTAGCAGACTTCTTCAGGAATGGGGTTGAATAGACATTAGTTAGTATTTCCATTAATCATCTCTAAATAGAAGACAGGATTGGAGAGGCTACATGAGTTACCCAGGTCTCTTCTAGTCAGTGAACCACACAAGTAGAGTAACTCATTTATCAAGACTTGATTTTTCTTTGTCCTTCTCCTGAGATCCAGTCCAGAACTTCACTGCTTTGGTATTTATAGACATTACTTTGATATCCAAGCTGGATTTTATCTTATTCAAATTACATTTCATGTTTTAACACCATCTTTAAATGGTTTATTCTCTTCCTTTTTGTTTAATTCCCTGATCTCTTTATTTAGTTAACAAAACTATCAGTCGTTTCTTGTTCTGATCATTCTCCTGGCATCTGAATGGCCTTTCTCTGTTCTGGTTTCTCCTCAGTTTGGATTGATATTCCAGATGGTGTCTCACTAGTTTCTTAAATATTCACAGTATTCCCCTCCTGACTTTACAGGGAATGGTAGACCTGCTGTATCTTGGATCATGTTTGCTTTTATGGTTGCATTCCCTGGGTGGCCCCAGGTCCTTCTGTGGTTGATGGATATACTTAATTTTCTCCTCTGAAGTGTCAAGCCATACAGTCACTACCTCATGGCAAAAATTGTTAGTACCTGAATGCATTGAAATGTGCACTATCCAATTATTTTCTGTTCTTCCAGTGAACAAGTTGTGGAGTATCCAGTTGTCCTGTAAGTTGGTAACAACTTCCATCTCTGGTTTCATCAACATCTGGGTTTTGCTCATTAGCTTTCATGCAGTTGTGATTAAAGAACAAACACCACCTAAACCAGTCCTTAAGGATTTTTACTGATGATCTCTTTGTAGTCCAGAAGTTCTTCTTTAAGCATAAGGAATTCTTTTTTCTCCTTTAGTTTATTAACCACTGCACAGCTGTGTTACCAGTTTCCACCTTCTCCGCCTTCGTGGTTTCCTTAATCACTGTCTATTTTTAGGTCCCTTGAATATATTTTTTTAAGAAACTTGGTTCAAATGCCTATTTTAAGAAACTTAATCACTAAATTATTGCAGGTTTGGATCCTTCATTCCCCAAAACTTGCCTACATAGACTCCACAGTACCATCAGCTCCTTAGAGTGCCTCTTCAGGCCCTTTGCAGCGGTGCTGTTAGTTTCTTCAGAGCTGGATGCCTCGTTACACCAAATAGTGACAGAGGACAAAGATCTTTGGCAAGTTCTCTATCAGGAATTGAGAGAAGATGTAGTTAATTGTGGTGTGTATTTTGTGCCCAGTGTTAAAGTAAGACTTTTTACAGGGAGAGAACAAGAGGTGGTGGATTAAAACTGAAAGAGAGGAGATTTAGAATGGACATGAGGAGGGAATTCTTTGGTGTGAGGGTGGGGAGAGCCTGGCCCAGGTTGCCTAGAGAAGCTGTGGCTGCCCCATCCCTGGCAGTGTTGAAGGACAGGTTGGATGGGGCTTGGAGCAGCCTGGAATGGTGGGAGGTGTCCCTGCCCATGCAGGGGGGTGGCAACTAGATGATCTTTAAGATCCCTTCCAACCCAAGCCATCCTATGACTACTCTGCTGGGTCAAATTCTTCAAGGCCTTCAGATATTGAGGTGCTTTGGCTGCTCCTGGGTGACCTTTGTAGACTCTGACCAAATGCTTACTGTCACCATCCTTAAAATGGCCTTTGCCTTTAGATTCTGTGCAGTTTGCTGGTTCTCTCTCTCTCTGAGCAGAACTGGAGGCAGAGCATGAGTCACCAGCAAGTTTAAAACCATGGTGTTCAACCTGATGAGCACCAGGGGACTGTCACAAGATTTTTGGATGCCAATTGATTCCCAACTACTGCTCACCTTCTCAGGTGGAGCAGACCCATCTCCCATAAGGGCAATCTGCTTTCATAGTCCTCAACTTGATTTCTCTTGGCAGCCAAACTGGATGTGGTTGACAGATTATGTCTGAGCAGGGCTTCAGTAATTGCTCGTTCTGCTCAGTGACTGTGGCAATGACAGATGGTCACACTGAATGTTTAAAATGTTCAGGACCCCTGGATGATCCCTAAGCTTATGAACAACAAACTTTGCCAACATTCCTGTTGTCTATTAGCAGAAGAATTTAAAATGTTTTCTCAAATTACTATTTCCTCCCCTATGTCTCAGGCATGTTTTGCTGGGTTTGTGCTTTCCTGAAACGTTCCTTTTCTTATTTTTTTTTTTCTTATTGAAGAAAGTCTCAAGATGTTAGTACAGACTGGCATAAGTTGGTGCCAACTGCTCTTGCAGACTTGTTAACAAATTTATTTTTGCCTGAGAATGGCACATATGGCCCAGAGCGGAAATATTAGGGTCTGTAGTCTTTGTGAGGGCTGGCAGATTCTGTCTTTGAAGAAATAGCATTTGGGTCAGTCATAAATTTAATTTTTAGTTATTTTAAAATAAAAGGAAGGACTAGAAGGACTTTGCAGGCTTGTTTGGTTTTTTTATAGAGTCATTGGGCCCCTCAGTTCAAGAAGGGCAGGGAACTGCTTGAGAGAGCCCAGGGCAGAGGCACAGAGATGCTGGAGGGAGGGGAACATCTCCCTGCTGAGGAAAGGCTGAGGGAGCTGGGTCTGTTGGGCTTGGAGAAGAGGAGACTGAGGGGCCACCTCATCCATGGGCACAAACATGTTCCGGGCAGTGTCAGGAGGACAGAGCCAGGCTTTGTGCAGTGATGTCCAGTGACAGGACAAGGGGCAGTGGGTGCAAACTGGAGCACAGGAGGTTCCATGGGAATCTCAGGAAGAACTTCTTTGCAGTGAGAGTGACAGAGCCCTGGGACAGGCTGCCCAGAGAGGCTGTGGAGTCTCCTTCTCTGGAGACATTCAAACCCCCTTGGGTCCTGTGTGATGTGCTCTGGGTGCCCCTGCTCTGACAGAGGGGTTGGGCTGGATGATCTTTTGAGGTCCCTTCCAACCCCTAAGATTTGTGATTCTGTCTTCAATCATTTAAGAGTCCTGTGACAGCTCTGGAGTTGCAAACAAGAGGCAGTGGGAAAGAAGCCAGCGTATTTGTGGCACCCCTTTATGGCAGCTTAGGAGCTGCAAACAAGGTGTGTAGGCTTGTGTGACCCATCTGAATTTCATGGACCACAAACTGCTTGCAAACCTCGGTTTAGAATGTGCTGGCTGACCTGCAGGATGTGAGCTTGACACTTTTTCTACTGTACATGGCATCATGTTTTACAAGACTTGTAAAACCAACCTCTGAGGGAGACCTACCCGCTCCTACACGTTTTGTCTGCTTTTTCCCTGCTTTGTAGCATTTGACATCATTGTCTTCTCTAAGTAGCTTTTTGACCTCACAAATTTTGAAAGCAAAATGTCTTATGTTTTAATTAATAGAATCACAGAACCATAGAATGCCAGATTGGAAGGGACCTCAAGGATCATCTGGTCTAACCTTTCTACATAATATAGTTTAAATGAGATGGCTCAGCACCCTGTCAAGCTGAGTCTTAAAACTGTCTAATGTAAGGGCATCCACCACTTCCCTTGGGAGATTATTCCAATGTCTAACTGTTGTCATAGTGAAAAAATTTCTTCTGAAGTCCAACTGGAATCTCTCCAGGAGCAATTTGTACCCCATCCATGTGGGAGCTTGGTCCCTTCCAACCCCTAACATTCTGTGTGTATGTGTGACTTCTTGTAAAAAGGGAGTTTCCATCCTCTTGGTAGCCCCCCCTTTAAGTACCGGTATGTGGTAAAAAGGTCTCCCCAAAGCCTTATTTTCTCAAGGCTGAACAAACCCTGGCAGGTCCTCTGGTCCTCAGATGATCCTTGTAACCTTTCTCTGGACCCTCTCCAGCCTGTCCCATCCTTTTTGTAGAGCAAGGACCAAAACTGAACACAATTCTTCAGGTGTGGTCTGAAAAGAGCTGAGTAGAGGAGGATGATGACTTCTTTATCTCTGCTGGTGATGCCGTTGTTGATGTAGTCCAGCATCTGGTTGGTTTCTTGTGCCCCTCCAGCACAATGTTCACTCATGTTGAGCCTGTTACCCACCCAGAAGGAGGAGGAGGAGGTGCTGACCTCTTCTCTCTGGTGACCAACGATAGGACCGAAGGGAATGGTAGGAAGATGTGCAGGGAGAGGTTTAGGTTAAATATTAGGAAGAGATTCTTCCCCCAGAGGGTGGTGAAGCACTGGAAGAGACTCCCCAGGGAAACAAGAATGGCACCGAGCCTGGCAGTAGTCGAGAAGCATTTGGACAACACTCTCAGGGACATGGTCTGTACTTTGGGGTTGTTCTGTTCTGGGGTAGGAGCTGGAAATGGTGATCCAGGCTGTCTGAGGAGGTGGTTGATCCACCATCCCTGGAGACATCTAAGAAGACAGATGTGGTGCCAGGGTTTAGTGGTGCATGTGACAGAGTTGGGGTAGTGGTTGGACTTCATGATCTTGAAGGTCTTTTCCAATCAGAATGATGCTGTGAAGACCCCCAGGTCCGTTTCCACAGGGCTGCTCTCCAGCCAGGTGGATCCCAGTCTGAACTGTGCTTCTGGGCTACATGTTCTCAGGTGCAAGACATTACAATTCTCACTGTTGGACTTCCTAAAGTTCCTGCTAGCCCACTCCTCCAGCCTATCTATGTCTTCCTGAAGGGTCACTCTCCCTTCTGGAGTGTCAACCTCTCCCCTCAATTTGGTGTGGCCAGTTCTAATGGCCCCATCAATCCCAGTGGCCTTTTAAAGATCCCTTCTGTTGTGATGAGACAAGTAATGTGATTTTTATGGCACATTTCTGTCCATTCACACCTGGAGAACTGGTACCATTCCTACACATCACTAATGTAATCTGGATTATTTTTGTTAAAAGCTTCTGATAGTCTTGCAAAACACATCCAGGTTCTGGCAAAGCCTCTGGAGCCCGTGAGTGTGGACAAGGATGGGCAAATCTTTTTGCTGCCATCTCAGACTTCTTTCCTGCTCTGCTGGGCACTGAGGTGAGGGCTGTAATAATCTTCAGCAAATTTGTCACAGTGCATCAGATTTGTGCATTCAGGTGGTGTGTGAAGCAAACTGGCTTAAAAATTAGTTTCTTGCTGTTGCAAACCATTCTGATGGATGTCTGGATAATTATCCCATCTGCATATGCAAAAAGGAGAAGGAAATTATTACATCCCTGGCCTTATTTAAAGGAGTTGAAGGTGGCTCTGAAGATCTAGAGGGAGGAGATTGACGTAGCTAAGGATGCATTTAAATCAAATCAGTAAATTAATCAACATCTAGTTATGGTTGCGTAGTGGGCTAGATTTGACTGGGGGGGAAAAGGAACTGATATATAAATATATGTAAAGTAAGTATTTGGAGGAATTATTCAATATGACTGGACTATGTGAGATACATGAGGGAAACAGACCAGAGGATGGGTGAGTTTCTGCCACTGACTCCGTCAGAATGAGATGCAGGTGGGTTCAAAGGTGGAGATGTCTGACCAGAGCACATCAGCACCTCTCCCTGCTTTCTCTCTTGATTTGGGTGGCTGGTTGGGGATTTTGCTGTTTTTAACAGACCTGTGGCTCAGGTTCTCTCTTTCTCACTTAATTTCATTGATTAATTCCACCGTGCTGCTGCTCCTTGCCCTTGGCTTGGGTTTTGCAGTCCCTGTGTTTTTCTTAATCTACTCAGGTGGAAGTAATCTTTGCTGCCTCTCTCAGCTGTTTTTTTTTAAATTTGATTTGAAGCTAATTT
>NW_009953316.1:1743233-1783012 GCF_000747805.2 Chaetura pelagica
AGGAATGCCTCAGTCCAGCAGTGGATACTTTAATCAGCAACAATTGCATCACCTGAAGGAAATCTTGCTGATGCCAACCTGGAATTAAACACTAAAATGTCTCCAGCTGGGAGTTGGAGATTCCTTTTTTTGTCTTCCTGGTGTTTCACAGCTGCTTTTTTGATCAGAACAGCTAAAGGTAGGAAGGCTTTCCCACAGTAGGGAGGGAAGTGGGACAGTCCTCGGTAGCGCCGGCGCATTGGCACAGCACAGTTGGGCAGACACTCCCTCACTGAGCTCATGGGCAGATCTAGACAGTCATGTGGACTGGATATGACCATCCTGCTTCTTCCCTACAGATCCATCTGCTTCGACACCTTTTTGGGCATCTCCTATACCCAGCTGACTTCAGCAGTGCAGACGTTCTTGTACAAACTCCTTTGCTAAAAGGCAGAGTAACTCAGAAGACTGTTTTTGTTGCTTCTTCCAAGACTTGGACGTGTGCTGGGATTATCAAATATGATATTCACCTTCAGGGAATGAAGTGACTTATAAAAATGTTCATTTTGAATAAGCCCTGTGGAGGTGTTGGAGCCAATGTTCATTTGATAGGCACTGAGAAGGATCTGTTATTCTTGTTCCACTTAGGAAAGCTGAACTAGACATGGTGAAGCTCTCCAGGACATGGTTGAGTGTGCTAGCTTCAGCAACCATCATGGGCATTGACAAGGCAGCACAATACATGGCAGCTGTTGGCCTCTTTCCATGGTATCCATGTTAAGCATCTTGGTGTTGGAGGACACTTGAAAGTTCCCTGAACACTGCTGGGCAAGCCCTCTGTAGTTCACCTCAAACTCTTGTGATGCTCTTTTCCTTCCCAGCTCCAGAATATTTGATCTACTGCTGGGGATAGTCAGTTGTGGGATTGATGGCTCTGCAATCAAGTCAGACTTCCAGCAAAGGCTGCTCTTTCAGCATTGCTGCTCTTCACTTTATGAAATGATTGGAGAGATTTTTTTTTTCCCTCTCTATGGAAATGAGCCAAAGGAAGCTAAGAAAGAAAGAATGTCCCCAGCTGATTTACCTAGCAGGACATCAACGTTGGCAAAGACTGCCATGCTCAACCCATGTCAGGAAAAGTCCAATACCACCAGACCAGACTTAAGTGCTTCAGACTTAAGTGCTTCAGAAATGTAGCAACCACCAGGACTGTCACTTGCATCTTGGTGGCCAGGTGGCTTTAGGCAGAAAATACTCCATCTAGGAAGGTCAAGTTCAGGTGAGCCAAGGGCAACATGAGGCTTTTAAGCATCTGCTTTTCTCTGAGTAGAATTTGGAGCTGTCGGCTGGGATGGAGTAGATGCATTTTTTGCAGCAGTTCTGGGTTTTATTGCAGGATTTGTTGTTATTAAACTTTAAAAGCAGAAGTACTTTGCAGCTGTTGCCTGAACTTTTTGTAGTGATCGTGTATTTGTGGGAATGGTTTCCTTCTTTCACCAGCTGCCCACTCCTCTCTGAGGTGACCTTCCCATGCTGTGTTGTTTGGAGTGTCCAATAATATGCAAAATTAGTAGAAGTTGTGTCAAATATTGTTCTCAACTGATGGTAGCATTTAATTGGCAGCCTGTTGTTACCTGATGTCTTTCACTGGATTCCAGGACTCTGCTTTCTCATTATGTAGCTTTAGGAAATATTTTAATGACTCTCATTCCTTACAGCAATGGCCACTGTGGTGACATTGATGAAACAACCTACAGAAGCTGGATGACCTTAGGAACTGGAGGAACAGAAAGGGGATGAAATTCAGTAGCATGAAGTTGCAGGGTCGTGCACGTGGGGATTGAGAACAGAAGTTTCAGCTCTAAACTAGCAGCTGATCAATTGGAAATAATGAAGGATAAGAAGAGGTACTAGTTGATTACAGAATGACTGTGAGCTGCTGAAGCAACACTGCTCAGGAAGAGGCAAATGCCACCCAGACAAGCTATTTCCAGCAGAGACTGGAAAGTATTAATGTCACTTTCCAAGTCTCCAATTAGAAGCCCTCTGAAGTATTGGATGTGGTTTCTGGCTGCTTATAATGGGGAAAAAAGACTTTGGTGCTGGAATAAAATGGTCTGGAAGGTGATACAATTGCCTACAACAAGGTATCAGGCATCTTGAAGGGCTGGTAAAGAGCTGGCAGCTGAAAAATGTTGTTGCCACAGATAGGAATAAACTGGCCAAAAAGAAATTTAACCAGGAAACTGGAAAAAGGTTTCTAACAAGTAGAGAAGTGAGGTCTGAACCGTGAAGGCAAGAAACTTGGTTTAAACTTGAGATGGATATGAAGGGGGAGATGCAGAAGGCTGTAAGAGCTGAAGGGTGAACTTAATGACCCTGAAAATAATTTCCAGGGTGTTTTCCTCATTTGACACACTTGATGTTTTTAGTTCAGTTTGTATTTAAATGGAGGGATTTCAAAGCAATTACAGGGGAGACTTGCTGGAATCATCCAGAGTTTTCTGTCGTTGGTTTATAGCTGCAAATGAAAGAAATGTTGTATTTATTTTGGAAAACAAGGTACTGCTGTTGTCTCTGGTGGAAACCAATACATTTTTGTTGTTACTGAAGCGTTTTTGAAGTCTGAGAAATGATGAAATCTTTAATAACTTTGTGCTTGCCTCCGTTCTCCTGGGCTTGTGGCAAATATCAGGTGTTCACTGTTGAAATTAACTTGGAAACAGAAGATGTATCACACCAAAAACAGCCCCCACATAAAAATCTTCTGAATCTGCTGGAGTCAAGAGAGGCAGATTACTTTGAAATAGTCCATAATTACTGAGCCTGTAACTGAGAAAGTGCTGTCTGTGTTCAAGAGCTCTAGTTAGTCTGGAAGGTGGAGGGGGGGGGAAGCCAAAAGAACCAGAATTACATAAATAATCAAAGAGCTAAATATGCCTTGGTTTTGTAATGTAGATGAAGGCAAGGTGTCATGGCAGGAACACATTTACATATTAGAATTATTTAATTATTGTATCTTGTCCTCTAAAGAAGCAAAATGATCATGAATATTCATGTCTTCAATTAAAATATTAATGGCAGACTGAGACTTCGGTTTTTAGGTCTCCAAACACCCATAAACAGTTTTATTGAAATGCAATGAGGAATGGAGGTCGAAAAGCAATTGCCTTTTTGTCTGCAGGTTACAGGGAGGCTGGTGTTGTCCTTGAAGACAGGATGGGATTTGCTGCTTCTTTGCTCCCTCCTCGTTTTTGAAAGGGATCTTGTGGATACCTCTGCTTTACCTCAGCATCTGGCTGTGGGTGCTTGCTGCTCCAACAGCTTCCCATAGTCTTGCTGAGGACTTCGGGAGATTCATTTATCCTTAAATGCAGCCCTGAAGCTGCCACCAAACACCTTGGAGGGATGTTTTGTTTGCATTTTCTGTAGTATCTTCACCTGTGCCTATTTCACTTCTCCAGTGTTGTTGCAATGAGTGTGCTTTGGTGTCATCAAATGAAATTAAACCATCCTGCTGGCTTTAAATGAAGGAAGATGAAATGCTCAACATGACCTGACAATGTGCACTAGCAGCCCCAAAACCAACCGTGTCCTGGGCTGCATCAAAAGAAGTGTGACCAGCAGGTTGAGGGAGGGGATTCTGCCCCTCTGCTCTTGTGAGACCCCACCTGGAGTGCTCTGTCCAGTTCTGGAGCCTTCAACACAGGAAGGACATAGAGCTGTTGGAAGGAATCCAGAGGAGAGTCATGAAGGTGGTCCAAGGGCTGGAGCAGCTCTGCTCTGTGGACAGGCTGGGAGAGTTGGGGTGTTCAGCTTGGAGAAGAGAAGGCTCCAGGGAGACCTTAGAGCAGCTTCCAGTGCCTAGAATGCCTTCCATCCCTGGCAGTGTTGAAGGGCAGGTTGGATGGGGCTTGGAGCAGCCTGGTCTGGTGGGAGGTGTCCCTGCCCATGCAGGGAGGTTGGATCTGGATGGTCTTTAAGGTCCCTTCCAACCCAAACCATTCAATGGTAAGTTGAAGGATTCACTAGTGACTTAATGTATCCAATCATAGGCAGATAATAAATATTCCCATCTTGTAAATAGTTTTAAAATGCCTGAAAAATCTTACAATAGTAACACATAATGAAAGGTTGCTCCAAAAGTATTTTTCTAACCCTTACAAGTGGTTTTGCTTAGAAAGAGCAATTCCTTAAGGATAACCAGGCAGAAGAGATCCAGCTTTTTTTTATCTATCAGCAGGGAAGGATCTTTGTTTCAACAAATATAATTAAGCTGTTCAGGGTGAACAATTAACTGGGTGGCTCTAAGTCTTGTGGCTGTTGTTTGTGTGTAACTAAGCATATACTGTAGAGCTGTCTGAAAATGTGCTCGTTTATGTTTACGTTAAATGCTGAGGCTTTCAGGTAAAAACAGATTTTGGGGGCTGGATTGGAAAGGAGGAGATGGTCACTAGGTCCCAGAGGGGATGGATTTGGGGTCTGATGCATCTGTAGAGGGTCCATTTGGACTTATCCCACAGGCTTATTTGGGACCTTAATGTCTTTTTTTAGCCTGGAGAAGAGGAGACTCGGGGGACCTACTCACTCTCTACAACCACCTGAAGGGAGGTTGGAGTCAGGTGAGGTCAAGCTCTTTTTCCAGCAACCGGTGACAGGATGAGAGGTCACAGCATGAAGCTGCACAAGAGGAGGGTTAGGTTGGATATTAGGAAGTACAGGTCATCCTGGAGGATGGCTCTCCCCTCTGGAGTGTTAACCTCCCCACTCATCTTGGTGTCATCAGCAAACTTCATCAGGGTGCTCTTGATCCCAACATCCAGGTCACTTATGCAGTTCTAAAACAGCATTGACTCCAATATCAGAGTCCTGAGGACTCCACTTGTGACCAATTGCCAGTTTGACTGTGGTTGGGTAAATATGGGGTTTTGGTTTTTTATTTAAAAAAACCCAAACCCAACAACAACAAAACACAAAAAAACAACCAACAAAAGCTAGGAGAAGCGTGAGCTGGCTCTGCCAGGGACATGAGGAACAGTGTCCTAAATGGCTGCACTGCAAAGGCTTTTGAAGGATTCAGGAGAGCATTTCATTTGCTAAGCAAACTGTTGGGGAGATGAGAGATTTTGAAGAATGATTTCAAGGGCAGGTTGGATGGGGCTTGGAGCAACCTGGTCTAGTGGGAGGTGTCCCTGCCCGTGCAAGGGGGTTGGAACTGTGTTGTCTTTTATGTTCCTTCCAACCCAAAACCATTTTTATGATTTATAAACAGAGAAAAGAAGCTGCAGGTGCTAAGCATCGAGGCCTGAGATGACAAGTTCAACACTGTTGGCTCAAGTTTCCATCTTGAGCCATTTTTCAGGTTTTGGTGGCAAGACTGAGCCCTTTTTGCTTCCAAGGAGTTAAATGCAGTTCTTGAACAGCTAGGGCATCAATGCTGCATAGACATTCTTGCATTTGTTTTGAACTTTAAAAAAACAACAGTCTGATTAGTTGCAGCAGGTTTTGCCTGAGGGAACACTATAGAGTGTAATTTCATTAGAAAATATAGTGCTTGGAGATGAACTGGAGTTGGAATTTATTTATTTATATTTTTTTCCAGCTTGAGGGATTTGACATTTCTATTCCTTGACATTTCTCTCATTGTTAGACTAGCTTCTTTGTGCTGCTTTTTTTCCTCCTCCCCTTGTAAAACTGTAGCTGTCTCCTTAAAGCTTGGACTGTCTTTTCTTGTAGGTAAAACTGGTAATGGTTTGAATTAGTTCAACAAGCAGATGGTTGGCAAAGGAGGCCACGCTGTAGTGTCTACGTGTGTAGCACTGGGATGTGATTTGTTGCCAAAAAAAAAGAATGAGGCAGTAGTCCTTTGAACATGGGTATGTTTAAAACTGTCATTAGGAAAGGATGTTATGTGGGAAGAAGAGAGATGTAAAAATAGTAACGGGTTACTCAGAGGTCTGGCTTAAGGTATGTTAAGTACGTCAAAAGCAGCACCTGAGACATTTTGTTCCTGGAGCCCATTATTTTAAGAATAATGGATGTTTGTATGATGTTTTTCTGATTTCAGCTGCTTCTCTTCACTGTTCTTTTTTTTGCAGCCTTTGAGTTAAGTGGCAGCAGAGCAAGCCAGCTCATCTAATGCGTTGGAAGGCTTTGTCACTTATTCCCTGGGGAACAGAGTAGATATTATTCCACCTTGATCTGTGATGATCCCACGAAAGCCTTGTCACGTTGTGGTCTGGTAATGGGGAACAGTCTTTTGGCAGAGATTACAGCAGTGCAGCTCTTCACAGCTTTCTGCCAGCACTGCCATGGGGGTGAGGGATGTTAGGGAGCCTTATCCTCTGCAACGACAGTCCCTGCTGTAATCAACAGCTCTACAGGCAAAGCTAGAGCTTTAATCCGTCAGTGCGCGGCTCGTTTACCGGGTGTAGCTTTAGTTTAATGATATAAATCTATTAGAGGCCATCATCTGAGACCAGGTAGTTTCCAGTTTTATTTTGATTCCTCCTAATATTTCATCTGGTTAAGTATGATGGAATGTTGATGAAGCTCCATCCCTGGAAGTGTTCAAGGCTCTGAGCAGCCTGATCTAGTGGGAGGTGTCCCTGCCCATGCAGGGGAGTTGGAACTCGATCTATTGGGTTCCTTCCAACTCAAACCATTCTATCATTCTATTTGTAAATGTGTTGGGGACAAATCTTCACTCCAGCAGCTGGCTTGGTTGGCAAGAGACACATTGTTGTCTTCTATGCCTAAACCCTTTTATTTTTACTGCTTCTGGAAAAAAAAAGCCTGGAAAACTGAGCCAAGCATCAGCCCTACAAAAAAAAACCTAAAAAAATTAAAAATCCCATTATTAGGAAGTTCTTCCTTAAGAAAGACCAAACATTTTGCTGATACTGTTACTACAATTCATATTATAGAATGGTTTGGCTTTGGAGAGGCCTTTCAAGGTCATCTAGTCCAACTTCCCTTGCAGTGAGCAGAGACACCTTCCAGTAGACCAGGTTGCTCAGAGCCCTGTCCAACCTGGCCTTGAATATTTCCAGGGATGGGGCTTCTACCACCTCGCTGGGCAGCCTGGGCATGTGTCTCACCACCCTCATTTTAAACAGTTTATTCCTTATATCTAGTCTATATCTAATTTTGTATGTTGGAGCATGGTCATCATGATTGCCAGGCACATGCTTGTTGGGCTCTTTTGCTTGGTGGTGGCTCTTGGGGAGCAGCATACACTGAGCATTGGTGCCAGCCCATAACTTCATAGAATCACAGACTGGTTTGGGTTGGAAGGGACCTTAAACATCACCCAGTTCCAACCCTGCATGGGCAGGGACACCTCCCACCAGCCCAGGCCGCTCCAAGCCCCATCCAACCTGCCCTTCAACACTGCCAGGGATGGGGCAGCCACAGCTTCCTTGGGCAACCTGTTCCACTGACTCTCCACCCTCACAGTAAAGTATTTCTTTCTTGGTGCCCTGCAACACAGCACCTTGCCTTAGGAGTGCAACACAGATCTTAAAATTTGGTGGGAGGTGAGAAACCTTTTAGATCTGCTGCTTCTCCTGTGCTGTGGGACCCTTTGTAGTACTGAGTGTCTCTCCAATAACACAACTTGTTTCCTGTGTTATACTTTGGCTGCTTCCCTCAGTTGCAAGTAGCTCTTGTAGGGGAAAAAAATGGAGCAGGGGAAGTGCTGTCTGGATACTCCCTCCATCAGATGAGCTTCCTCTGCTTCTGATTTTTCTTGATGAAGAGTAGTTTTCAAAGTAAGTTTTGTGGCTGTTTGAAGCTGAAAGGTTAGGACCACAGCAGAGGGGGACCTCTGAACTCAGTTCTCCTTTCAGATGCAGAATGGCTCACATCTATTTTTAAAGAGAGAATGATGGGTTTGCAGACTGTAGTTTTAGGTGGTTGGAGATACTGTTGTCCAGACTTTTCAGTGTTGCAAGAAGTAGCTTCCGTGCTTAGGAAATACACTCCGAGGCATAGGAATAACTTTGATTTTTACCTTTTCCTCTGCAATCTTTTAAAGCATGAACTTGGTGCCAAGTTCATTGCTTCCTTTTGCAGTTTCCAGATGCTCTCTGTGTGCACTTCTGCTTCTTGCAGTTGGAAAGATCAATTATTTCTTTTAATTGTGAAATATTATAATACAAACTATTCCAAGATGTAGGGAAGACTGTAAATAGCTGCCATTGATAGAGCCTGCTGAATCAGCAGAAACTGCAAACTCTTAATTTATCTTATGAAGTTGAAATGTTAAAATCTTGGCTCCTTTAGCCTATGACTGTCAAGTGCTTTTAAAGGAAATTTAAACTATGAGAATTGGTAGTGCTTGAATTGTCTTTTCAACAGGCACCTTTTGAGCGTGGCTTGTCCTGCCCTGCAGGAGCAACAAGTGAGAAGAGAAAATAAGGAATTGTCTTTAGGAAATTGGTGTAGCACTGTGGCCAGTTCCTGGTCATTGCTTTGGAGAAATGTTATTTCTAGAGATGTACAGAAACAGAGAAGGAAAGGGCTGGCCATTCTTCTTTCTAGAGTTTGTTATATGAGATTCAGTGTGATTCTGACATATTTGCTCCTATGAAATGATGTTGTATTGAAGTCATTAGGTTGTTCCTGTGCTAGCAATGGCTTTGATTAAGCACTATATTAGGGTCATATATATTAATATATATATAATATCCTACAATAACAGCCTATCTAAATCCCTCACTGCATTTGAAAGGATTGTGATTAAAGTTCTGGCTGTTTTCCTGCAGTTGCTGATGTCTGCTGAGGGTTCAGTTACCCTCCTTTTCATTGGCATCTGAGTTCTTTTACACCCCCATGTGATTTCTTGCCAGTATCAGTGACAGTCTCCAGGGAAATGCAGCTTTGCATGAAAATGCAAGAAATAAAAGCTGTAGCAAAATTAACACAGGGCTCCAGAATTTCCAGTGTGACTTAATAACCCTGGTGTTGGTGGTTTGCTAAAGTCTTAATTCATCTTTGATTGAATTTCTGGGCAAAACAAAGCAAGGAGGATAAGGAGGTGGGGAAACCCATCTAAAAGAGATTATGGATGAACAGGCTGAAAAATGCTGCCTGACAGGTCATATTTGGAACAATCTGATAATTTCTGCTGGCGCAGGGACTTGTTTTGTGCATTTTGTGCACTGGCATGGACAATCCATTTTGATTCCCTTGGGGAAAAGCCATGTTATCAGTAGGGATCATTCTGCATGTGGCTGGAAAATGAATTAATTCACACTGCTGTATGCACAGATGAGGAGTAAGGGCATTCTTTTGTCATTATAAATTTATAGAGGCATCACAGTCCTGAATAAGCAAGTAGGATGTATTTTGCTTTGTTTTACAAGCCAGATTTGTAACATTTTCAAGACTTGTCAAAAGATTGGCAAATTTATCTTTATTAGAACTGATTAATTCAATAATATGTAGAAAACAAGTCTCTGACAGCTTTCTTGGGCAGCATGATGCCTACAGTAGTCCCAGTTTCTTTCCTGTTGTGGTCATGTTAAGAATTGTAAGTATTTCTGGGGATGTTTACTTCTTCTAGAAGACTCTATAATATTTTACACTGTGTATTTCATTATTTCTCATGCCAGGCCCAAGAAAAGGGATTAGAGCAAATCTGCCCCATCTCAGAAGGGAGTGGAGATGCAGCCTTGTCAATGATGATGCCATGAGCCCATGGCCTTGCCATGGATCTTGCTGTAACTACTAATTCCTTTGTCTAAAGTCGCCTTGAGTTTCTGAGTATCAAAAAGGAAGATGAAATGTGGGAGGTTTTAGAGTGAAACAGTTTATAAGAATATAAACCAATAAATGATAATCATTTACTGTATGTCAAGAAATATCTTTGTCTTTTTTCACTTTCTCTAGTTGCTCACTGTTGGGTTTTTTTTTCTTCTGACATTAAAACTGAACAGAAAACATGTCAGTAATGTAAAAAAATTCAGGTAGGAGCTGTTTGGCATCAGAGGAGATAAGATCAAGCAAGCTTTGAGAAGAAAAGAGTTGCAAAGTGAATGCAGAGTGTGAGTAATCACAGTTCATTAGTTCTGGCTTGGGCTAAGGATTTATGCCTTGGCCGTGCTTTGGAAGAGCTTACATCTGTACCCAGGAGTTTCAGGGAAAACAACAAAATAGTAAATACACAAGCTGACAAATCCATTAATCAAAGTGCCTGCTGCTCAGTCGTGTGGCCTGGAAAAAAAAAATAATTAAAAAGGAGCAAGGAAAGTATGTCTTTTAAACAGATTCTGTAGCTGAAAGGAGACTTTACATAGGTGGCTGCCACAGTGATCGAATGATAAAGTGGAGTCAAACTGAACCTCTTTTGTACAGGCTGTGAAAGTGAAGGCACGTTGCAGTTCTTCAAGGCAGATGGAGTGTGAGCAACTAATAAATCAGGTTTTGAAACATTAAAGAGCAACTTATTTAAATGCATATGGTGTTGGATCTCAGACAAGACGGTACAGGGGAGAGTAAAAGGATTTGGGCATGGGAACATCAGCAGAACAATATGTCTGTGAACCAGCTATGTGGCTGCATCCAAATCAGCTTCTTGTGCTGAAGTCCTACTGGGAGGTAAATGAAAGGCAGTGAGTTGGTCAAAAACAAGCAGGAGAAGCTGTTTCAGGCAGAAATGTCAGGCAATGACTGGAATAGGTGGTGCAGTCAGGTTGGGGGGTTGGCTCCAGATCCTGTTAAATGGAAGCTGAAGTCTGAGCACCAGTTGAAGAGCAACAATAAAACCTTTGTTCCTTTTTGTCTACAGCATTTCCCAAAACATCTTTATGAGGAGAAGGTTGGAGTCACTATTTCAATTCCCCTTCTGGGAAACTGGAACACAAACAAGGTCAGAGAGGCCATATTAGACCCCTGACTTTAATCCAGACCTGCTGGAAAACCTTTGACATGAAGTCTGAGCTGCATGATCTGCATCAACTGCCTCTTGGCTTCTGGACTTAAGGTTCTGGTAGCAAGATGTGCTCCTATGGCTGGGAACTCTGTACCTGTACAGAACAGAACACCATGGTGCTGTCATCATGGTGCTCATGCTCCCTTTGATCAGAGAGGCAATTGGTAGCAATATTGCCTCTCCTGCCCTGGGAAATTATTCTTCCTTCAGTATGGATGTTGATCTAAGCAGCCTGGATTGGTGGACCAAGGAAAAGGACCTGGAGGTGTTGGTCAACAGCCAGCTCAATATGAGCCAGTGTGTGGCCAGGAAGACCAGCAGCATCCTGGCTTGTGTCAGTACTTGGGTGGCCAGCAGCACCAACAGCTCCAGGTCCTTCCTGTGCTGAGGGCTCCAGAACTGGACACAGTTCTCAAGTTGGGGTCTCACCAGAGCAGAGTAGGGGGGCAGAATCTTGTCCCTGGCCCTGCTGGCCACACTTCTTTAGGTGCAAAAGTTCCGGGCCCCTTATGACAGGAAAGGCATTGAGGGGCTGGAATGTGTCTGGAGAAGGGGAGTTGAGCTGAGGAAGGGGCTGGAGCACAAGTCTGCTGAGGAGCAGCTGAGGGAGCTGGGGGTGTTGAGCCTGGAGCAAAGGAGGCTGAGGGGAGACCTTCTGGCTCTGCAGCTGCCTGAGAGGAGGTTGGACTTTGCTCCCAAATAACAAGTGATAGGACAAGAGGGAATGGCTTAAAGTTATGCCAGGGAAGATTTAGATTGGATATTGGGAACAATTTCTTTATGGAAAGGACTGTCAGGCCCTGGCCCAGGCTGCCCAGGGCAGGGGGGGAGTCCCCATCCCTGGAGGGGTTTCCAAGCCCTGGAGATGGTGCTGAGGGACATGGGGCAGTGGTGGCCTTGGCAGGGCTGGGTTAAGGGTTGGACTTGTTGATCTTAAGGGTCTTTTCTGACCAAATTTTTCCATGATTCTATGCTTTGAATCTGAGCTTGAGCTCTATAAACTTGAACTCAAGCTACAGCTCTCTTCCCTGCTTTCCAGTTTCATACCTGGAAGCTAATTGTGATGGTGCAGCCTTCAGACTTCCCTTCAGCTGGGGTGTTGAGATCATTATGATGACTGAAATGGTCCCAACACAAACCAAACAGCATCAGTGCATATTCTGCAAGCTCTGTTCTCCTGTGCCTGTATCAGTCTCTCAACACAACATCCTCATTGCTCCATCAGGCAAACTGAGAAACCAGCAAGGAGTCCTGGCTCAATTTCCACACATTTGTGTTTTTCCAGTGAAAGCTTGTGGGGCTGGGAAGCCACTCTGCAACTTCTGTTCAGGAGCATCAATCCAAATGCTGCTTCTGGGAGAATTACTGAGGTTTTTTTTCACTTAAGGAAATATTACAAAAATGAAATGTGATCTACTAAGTAACCTTAAAGGTCACCTTCCTTGGGTTTTTTACATCTTTTTTTGGGTCTCAATTCCCCCCCTACTTCTCTGTCAAAGAAGAAAAATATTTACTAACTAACTGAAGAGGTCAAAGTGTGTAGTCCATGTGGATTTGGGGTGTATCTGTACTTTACTGCAGTAGTGTTGGTATCTCCTGTGCAGATGTGACTACCAGTGACAAGTGATGGACAGACTAGAAGCTGGGAAGAGTCTGCTTCTCTTTGGCACAGTTAATAATCTCAGAGCTCCCTTCCTGCCACTGCAGAGCCCCACAGACTGACAGCCAGTGTTTTACAAGTAGTCAGCCACCTAATTCTCATTGATTTGGGGTCTCTTGTAGTGCCTGTGTCATCATCTCTCTGAGCTCTGTTGATGCTGGTTGAAGGTGGGGGTTCATGTGTGTCTTTAAACATCAATCCCCACTCCTGATGGTCTGGTTTTTAAGTTCAGAGCTGCCATGATTAAAAAAAGAGCTTGTGATTGAGAAGCAAACAAGAAATGTAATCTTTCCTCTGTCAGAAACCTTTGCTAAATTGCTTCTCCCCTTCAGCAAGGAAGTAATCAAGTTATTGGCCAGAGCTTTTTCTTGTCTATCTCGATAACATGTGGATTTTATTGTTTTGTTTTGTTTGGGGCATTTCACAGCTCCCCCTCACTTTGAGGGAGAAGGAAGAGGAGCCCCACATCTGTGTCAGCAGGAGATGGGTCACTGCCAGGAACAGCAGCCTTGTAGGGTTCCCCCTACTGTAGTTTGTAGATGAAATTCTTCCCTGTGAGGATGGAGAGACCCTGGCCCAGGTTGCCCAGAGAAGCTGTGGCTGCCCCATCCCTGGCAGTGTTGAAGGGCAGGTTGGATGGGGCTTGGAGCAGCCTGGAATGGTGGGAGGTGTCCCTGCCTGTGCATGGGGTTGGATCTAGATGATCTTTAAGTTGCCTCCCAGTCCAAACCAGTCTGGGATTCTGTGAAGATCTTTGCTATATAGGAGCAGACAGAATAATCTGCCAAAATGGATCCACTTGATTCCACTAGAAGACGAGCTCTTTCTTGTCTAAACTGTGGAATCCTCAAGTGGTTGGTGTCTGAAGGGCTTTCATGAAGAATTTTCTATCATTCCCTTATTTATAAGCTTTTCTTTACTCAGAGTGCTGAGTTTAAGTTCCACTTGCATTGATGGACCCATAATAGCTCCCACGTATGGATCGTAGGAGTCCAGCAAGAAGGGAAGTTAACATGACTCAGAAACAGAAGAGCATTAACCCACAGTTGACCTACAACAGCAGGAAAGTACAAAGTTTCAAGGCTGTCTGCCAAAGAGCATCTTAATAAAAGTTTTCAAAGACAGTGTTTCTTCACAAGGAGAGGCCTGTGGATTTGGAAGTTTAATGATTATTTTCTGTGGATCTGGCCTGCAAACACAGGCTGGTTGGAACATGGGGCTGGACACTTCTGGGGCTTCTGTTGTATTTCTTAACTTGGGTAACTTACTCAGCTTCAGGGTGGACCTGCACAGGTTTTTATGTAGCTTGTTGGGCTGCCTGACCAAAGCTCAAGGTGCTTGAAATTGTCACAAATGCTAACTTTAGGTGCAGGATGCTGGATTCTCTATGTGCTTAGTTCCCCTGTGGTCTGGAGAGTTGACCAGATCGCTCACCATCCCTTCCCTCTTCCCTGCTGAGGTCCAGTGATGTAGGGGAAAGCAAGGGCCAGGATGGCTGGATGCTGAACCCTTAATTCAAGCATGTGCTGCATCATGTAGGCTCTGCTAAAGCAAGGAAAGCAAGGGCCAGGATGGCTGGATGTGCTGCATCATGTAGGCTCTGCTAAAGCAGGTATCTTAGAGCTATTTGGAAAATGGCCTGAATGCAGCTAAGTTAGATATTTTTAGAGAAGATCAATTGTCTGTTTCCCATGGAAAGAACTTAAATGTACATTCCAATATATTGGACCAGCACAGTAAGAACAGGGCTTGATGCCAATGTGTGGCTTTGCTGAAGTGAGTGCTGTTGTAAGACAACAGTCCTAGTGCACAGAAACAGGAAAAAACAGGAGAATTCTATTCTAAAACATCATTGTTATTGTTCTGTAATAGCACAGATCAAATGCTTTGTTCTGTTGAACTTTGTTTGTAATAACCTGCTTTCCTCTTGTTGAGCAGCTGTTGCTTTCTTCCCTTTCATGCAAAATGAAAATTCATATTTTCCATACCTTGAGGATGGTAAACATGTACTAACAGTGGTGTTGATCTCCATGTCATCAAGAACTTTTGCAAAGGATAGTAACATTTAAAGTGGTTCTGTTTCTCCTAAAAGTTTGCTCTGATGCTCAGAGTGGAGAAGGTGGCATTGATTTACAAGCTGTCTTGATTGCTTGATTGTTGTGGCTTCAAAGCCTGTGTTTCTTCATTCTTTTTTATGGTTGCAGAGATTAATGTGAAGTGGCTCACTAGGAACCAGGCTTTAATCACAGACAGGTGCCCAAGAATTGCTCATCATGTGCCTGGAACCTGTTTTAGCTGTGAAGTTTGTAGTCATGGAGAGATTAATTTAGTTGTCCTGTGCTAACCCAGGAGGTAGGAGGGGAAGGGAGCAAGCAGAGGTTTGCCCATGGTCCTCATTGTGTTTGCTGTTTCTGTTGAGGCCATACTAACATTTTTCTGGATGTTTTGGAAAGGGGTTTACTTATTAGCCAAGTATCTTCGTGTCTGAAAAATGATTGTGTCAATAGGATTTGAAGTGCATCTGGGCTGAGGATGAAATGCATTAAGACAGCTAGAGCTCCAAAACAATTAGGTATAATGTGTTCTGGCGCTCTGAAGTGACAGGGTAAGAAATTTCACCTTTTAAAAGTACTTTTGTTAGAGACAGAGAGAGCTTTCCTTACACTGTTGTTAAAAAAAAAAAAAAAGGAGGAAATTTCTTTCTTACTAGGATTTTAAAAGGTGCCAGAAGCTTCTGACAAGATGCTGAGCTGCCTCCTCACTGATATCTTCATGTCTTTCAAGGAACAGATCAAGAGATGGAGTTGTGTGTGATTCCTCTTCAAACATGATGTTGGAGAGTAAAAACTTCCGTGCTTAGCTGGGACCTTTATGGAGAAAACAGTTTTAATTAAAATAAACAAAAAAGCCCCAAACCCTAACCAAGCTCCAAACCAAAAAACCCCCAGGAAAAGGAAACAAACAGTGATGTTGTCTCTGCTTTTTAATAGGTTTGTCTTTGAGGGTTTTTTTAGGTTTTATTAATTTAGTGGTAGAGAAGTTGTCTTGATGAATGAGGAAGTAGCAGGATAAGTATCAGTATGATCTTTTTTTTTTTACAAATGAAGATCAAGCTTTTTTCTGTAGCTGCATCAGTCCTGGGTTGTGGGAGGTAACCAACTTTACATTAATTGCAAAATTATGGATCAGGGAACTCCTTGCAGTGTGTTCCTGGGTTTTGTCTTTCAATGAAGAGCCATGATGGGGTGTATCTAACTTAAGGTTTGCCTTCATTAGCATTCCAGGACATAAAATAGGTATAGGAATACCAGGAAGTTTACTTAATTTGCAGAGCACCCTGAAACTCTTCCTGAATGCTGCTAATCCTTAGCATTTCTGTCATGTTCTTCAGTATTTTCTGGGCTCCCCAGTTCAAAAGGCACAGGGAGGGATATACTGGGAAGAGACCAATGAAGGCTACAAGGATGATTAAGGGACTGGATCATCTGTCATACAAGGAAAGGCTGAGAGACCTGGGACTGTTTAGTCTTGTGAAGAGAAGACTAAGAAGGGACCTTATTAATGTCTATAAATATCTGAAGGGTGGATGTCAAGATGGGCCAGTCCCTGTTCTGTGATGCCTGCGATAGGACTGGGGGATAGGAAACAGCCCCAAGTGACAACACAGGAAGTTCTACCTCAACGTGAGGAGAAACTTCTTTCCTGTGAGGGTGACAGAGCCCTGGGACAGGCTGCCCAGAGAGGTTGTGGAGTCTCCTTCTCTGGAGACTTCCCAGACCCATCTGGATGCTTTCCAGTGTGATCTGCCCTGGGTGTTCCTGCTGCAACAGGGGGATGGACTCAATGATCTTCAGAGGTCCCTTCCAACCCCTGTGTTTCTATGATTCTATGTTTTCCATACAGTGCAGATCATCTACATCCGCACACACCTCAGATTGTGGTGAACAACTTTGAACTTGAGAAAAAACTCTTTAGCTTTTCTGGGAATTCCCTTCTGGGACAACAAGTCTTGCCATCATCCTCCCCAGACCTGCTCTGTGTGGAGCTAATGGGGCATTAACAGCAAACCTGGGATATCCACGATGAATATTTAACTTTTTAAAATCCTAAGCAATTTAATGTTTGTTCAGACTTTAAACACATACAGAGATTCTGGCTTGCTTGATAATCTGGTGCTTTTTCAGACTGAAACATGACATCTTAGGCTCCATTTCAGAGACATTCAGCTCTGTCACTAATGGCCCCGTCTCTGACTCCCACTCGCAGCGACATTCAGGTGGGCACACATCAGTGTGAGGGTGTCATTAACTGTCTGACAAATTTCACTCCACCTCTTAGGTTTTCTTGTTGTTGTTGTTGTTGCTTTGGGTCTTTTTTTGTCTCTTTTATGATTAGATTAAATTAACAAGCTGGTGCTCTTCAGGAAGGAGCTGCCACAACGATGTTACTTCCTGACAGCTGTGAAAGTTTGTGTTTGTTTTGTTCCTAGTGCCTATGAAATGTGGCTGTTAGTTTTTTTGCCTTACACTAAAAAAAAAAAGGCAAAACCCCCACACCACCATCAACCCAAATGAAGGATTTCTGGAGTGTGGCACTTCTGAAGCAACAATGGATACTTGGTCCAGGTGGTTATTGGAGTGCTGTGTATGACGTGATGTACATCAGTGAGCATGGATGGTTAGGCCTGTAGTCAGTGTTTATACTGAGCTGTCACAGCAAGGAAGTTGAGCACTTCCATACAGCTGAAAATGTGCAGTGCTCACTGGGAATTAGGCTTTACTGCTCCTTTTCCCTAGTGAGGTAGGGAATGGTTTTCTTCTCTTGGAGTCTGCTCATGTGTATGAGGCATCCGTTCAGGACAGCCCAGCAGGATTTGCATGGTTAGCTCTTGTTTGAGAGACTTTGCAGACTGACTCTCTGATAATCATTTTGATCAGGAGAAAAAAGAACAAACACATAAAACAAAAAGGAATTTTTCCACTCTTCCCTTATCTGTTTTCCATGGAGCTTTCTGGTATCGGTTTCTTCATTGAATGATCATTCACCTCCCTGCAAGAGATGCTTTTGTCAAGTGTCACTGAATCATTTTCATTGGAAAAGACCTTTCAGATCATCAAGTCCAACCATTACCCCAGCACTGCCAAGACCACCACAAAATCATGTCCCTCTGCATCACATCTACATGGCTTTGAAATCCCTCCAGGGATGGGGACTCCATCACTGCCCTGGGCAGCCTGTGCCAGTCAGTGCCAGACAACCCTTTTGGTGAAGAAATTTTTCCCAGTATCCAATCTCAACCTCCCCTGGTGCAACTTGAAGCCATTTCCTTTTGTCCTTGAATCAGTAAGGATGAAGGGATATTTCTGGTGCACTGCTATGAAGATGCCTGGTGGCACCTGCTGCACCTTCACTGCAATGAAAACAGAATCACAGAATAGTCACAGTTGGAGAAGACCTCTAAGGTCATAAAGTCAACCCAGAAGAAAACCACCATATGCCCAATAGAACATGTCCTGAAGTGCCACATCTACATGCTTTTTTTAATACCTCCAGGGATGGTGACTCCACCACCTCCCTGGGCAGCCTGTGCCAGAGCCTGACAACGCTTTCAGTATAGAAATTCTTCCTAGTATTCAGTCTAAACTTCTCCTGGCCCAACTTGAGGCCATTTCATCTGGTCCTGTCATTATTCACTTGGGATAAGAGCCCAACACCCACCTCCCTGAAACCGTCTTTCAGGTAGTTGTGGAGGACAATGAAGTCTCCCCTCAGCCTCCTTTTCTGCAGACTAAACAATCCCAGTTCCCTCTGCCTCTCCTCCTAAGACCTGTTCTCTAGAACCTTCACCAGATTTGTTGTCCTTCTGTGGACACAGTCCAGCCCCTCAAAGTCCTTCTTGTCATGAGGGGCCCAGAACTGAACACAGTACTCAAGGCTTCAGACCTTGATGTACTCAGGTCTGAATCTAGTAGATCTAGTCCCCACCAGAAATTTCCAATGGAATATCCAGGCAAAGGCATCATAAGCTCCCTCCTTGCCACAGTTTGGGCTTTTCTTCACCATCTACTGTAACCAAACTGCTGCAGTGTGATTTCTGGTCAATGGCAGTGTTGGCTTTTCTGAATTGTGGCCTTGCAGGACTGGAGCTGTGCTGGGGTTGGGCTGTGGTGACTTAAATCAGGGTCCCTGGAGCTACAATGGCAGGACTTGATGATCTTCAAAGTCCCTTCCAACCAGGATGATTCTAAGAGAGGCAAAGGCAAGAGGTGTAGGTCAGGCTGTGAGCATTAGCAAGAGCTGTTGCAATGCTGGGTCATCATTGTTAGGTGTGAGGCCTCATCAGGAATAAGATTTCCATCTTGGTGCATTTTTCAAGGTAAAATATTTAAATACAAACAATTCCTTTTTCCCATAGCTTGCAGCCACATGCAGAGCATTCATTACTAGCAATTGGAAGCTAAGAGCCAGAAGACCTAAAACCATATTTTTCTCTCTCTGCTGGTGTTCTGTTCTTCTCAAATCTCACCTAATATGGCCCAGCAGATAAGACATTTTATTCCTTGCTATGGAGTTTCATCCCAGTCAATAATATTGATTGGTGCAGGGTGACTTGATGTCATTTGATATAACAAGAATCACACCCCTTTCTTAATTTGAGCCTGTATTTCCTAGTTCATGCCTCAGTAGTTCATGCTTGGGTGAATTCTTCAATAAGTCAGTTAAGACACAGACCCCCCTGGAAATTGCAGGTCTGACATTAATAGGGGGAAGGAGTAATTTTCTTTTCCTGGAAGTTCCACCTCTTTTTTTCCACCATTAAACTGTTACCTTTTTAAACTGCAAAATTGAATTCCTGGACTGTTTTTTAAACAACTACCTCTTTCTAATTACAGTCAGGGAAGTTTAATAAACTCTGATCTCAGCTGCTTCTCTCTGCTTTGTGAGTCCTTATGTTAGTGTAGAATTTAGCAAGAAGCTTCATGTCCTAAAAGTGCATTTGGGGATCTTAGTCCACTCGTGAAAATCCTGCAACTGCAGAAGTCCAGAGGATGGATGCATGGATATTCCAGTCCACAGGGAATTTATTTTAAATTACTATTACATTTTAAAATGAATATTATCCCTTTTACTGTGGCACTCAGCACCTTTGAATCTATACCAGTGCTGGGAAGTCTTGTCCAGAATACTGCTGACCTGGAGGGACCCTTTAAGGTATGAAAGAGCTGGTGTCTGTGGCCTGCTTGGTCCTTGAGGCTGCTGATAGGAGGGTCAATTAAGTCATCATCAAAGAGATTTATTTTTTTTTTGATTGTGTGGATTGGTTGCAGAGAATGGCCTAAAGATCATAAACTTCACTTGGAAAAGAAGATTTGAGTCACCCACTGCTTGTGTTCCTCCACTTGCACTTTCCAATTTGGAGACTTTTTTTTCCTCTTTCTGAAGCAGTCAGATGTCAGGGTCAAAAAATTCAATAAGCTGCTGCTGTTGTTTTGATTTCAAGTGCTTTGTAATTTTCCTGCCTATAAAGCCTTTGTCATAATGTGATTAGGTTCTGCATTTATTATTATTCAATCATTAAGGAGAGTTCACGTGCAAATTGAAAAGGACTTGATAATACTTGGGATTTACAGACTTTGTCCAAGTTCATATTGTGGTTATTTGAGGGTTTTAGCAGTGGCACTGGTTTGAAAGTAATGACATGTAGGTGAGTCTTTCATGCCCCTTGAAGTCCTGCAGTCTGGGCCTGAGGTCTATCAATGATGTTCTCTGAGCTTGTGTTTTGCAACCAATGAATAACTCAGAGTGGTCAGGGTTGGAAGGGACTTCTGAAGATGATCTAGTCCAACCCCCCTGCTAGAGCAGGATCCCCTAGAGCAGATCCCACAGGAATGTGTCCAGATGGCTTTGGAATGTCTCCAGGGATGGAGACTCCACAGCCTCCCTGGGCAGCCTGTCCCAGGGCTCTGTTGCCCTCACAGGAAAGAAGTTACTGAACAAGTTTCTTTTTCCCATCTCTGAGAACCTGTTTGTACACAACTGAAAGTTGAGCAAATGAGACACCTGCTGTCAAAGGACAAGAGTTGGTGTAGGATGTGGACTCCTGAGAGATCTAGTGGTGTTAAGTGTAAATGAGTTAAAATGTCATGTCACTGACAATCAAACCCAAGCTACCTTCCAAGGGATGGAATGGGGGCATCCTCAGTCAGAGGTGCAGCAGCCTTCCATACTGCAATGTGGAAGCAGCAAAACCAAGTGAAGTGCTCCTCTTGAAAAACTTACCAAGCATTGCAGGCTTCAAAGTACATCTTGGCCACATGGACAGGAGCTTGGGTGTTCAGTACACAAGGTGAAGGCCCTTGTGCTCTTGAGAAAGTTGAAGTGTGTGATGTGTGTTTGGTTTTTGGACCATTCCAATAGCTGCAAAGATCACTGAAGCTTCAGGCTAGAGATTCCCATCTCACAGTGGGGTGATGATTTGAAGAACCACGAGGCTCAAGTCTCTTGATGGTATCTGGGCATCTCTTGTGTGTGTGATGGGTATCACGTTACCACCTCCAGAACAATGGACTTCAGCCTGGGTCCTGGATTTTGGTCACAGCCTCAGGAAGCTCTCCAGGCTTGGGGCAGAGTGTCTGGAAGGCTGCCCAGAAGAAATGGACCTGGGGGTGCTGGTTGACAGCTGGATTAACATGAGCTAACAATGTGCCCAAGTGGCCAAGAAGGCCAACAGCATCCTGGCCTGCCCCAGGAATAGTTTGACCAGCTGGAGTAGGGAAGTGATTGTGCCCCTGTACTCACCACAGGTGAGGCTTCACCTTGTTCAGTTCTTCACCTGTGTTCAGTTCTGAGCCCCCCTCACTACAAGAGAGACACTGAGAGGGGCTGGAGTGTGTCCAGGGGAGAGCTACCAAGCTGGTGAAAAGTCTAGAGAAGAAGTTCCATGGGGAAGAGGCTGAAGGAACTGGGAGAGAAAGAGGGGAAGAGGAAGCTGAAGGGAGATGTCATTGCTCTCCAAAACTACCTGAAAGGAGGTTTTAGAGAGATGGGTCTTGGTCTCTTCTTTAAGGTGAATAACAACAGGACCAGATGAAATGGCCTGAAACTGTTTGAGGGAAGATTTAGATTAGATATTAAGAAGAATTTCTTTGCTGAAACAGTGGTCAGGCTCTGGCACAGGCTGCCCAGGCAGGTGGTGGAGTCACCATCCCTGGAGGTGTTCAAGAAACGTGTAGATGTGGCACTTCAGGACACGCTGTATTGGGCATGGTGGGTTTTTTGTGCATTGTGTGTTGTTGGTTTTCTGGAGTGTGTGGTTGTGGGTTTTGTTGAGGGTTTTTTGAGTGTTTTTTACTGGGGATTTTTTGGGTGGTTGTTTTTTGGGATGGGTTCTGTTGTTTTTGTCCCCAGAGGAGGTGTGCATTGACCAGTTGTTCTGCATAACTGTTCTTAACTGTGGAGATAAGAGCCCACAGTTGCATGTAAATGCTGTCTGTCTTGTTCCTATTGTACTTTCTCTGAGCTGAAAGAGGCTGGAAAGAGCAGATCTTCACACTAATTACTGATCTTTCACCAGGAATCCAGCATTTACAGACAGACCTAAACATCTAATTGTCACTAGTTAAAAATCAAGGGATGTTCAGATCTGTTCGACAACTTGTTTTGCTGTTATTTTCCAGGAGGACCAGATGATAACTTAATTGAAGGTGGTGGATCAAAATTTGTCTGCAAACCAGGAGCCAGGAACATTACCATCATCTTTCATCCCCTCCTCAGGTAAGGATGACTTTTCCACGTATTTCTGAAGGTGCAAAGAATCAAAACGAGTAGAATTAATCCACTTCCTTGATGGGCACATTGTCAGTTCTGAGATGACATCCCACAGCACTGGGTTTGCTGTGAAGTTGTTGATGTGCATCTGTGTGAAAAGTAACCAGGAGTTGAGCTTGTTGCTGGTGCTCTTTAATCTTTTTCCAAATTAACTAGCATTCCAAATGGGATTTGCTTGCCTGGGTGACCCCTCCTCATTGAACGGTGTAATTTATTATTGACCCAAGTTGGGAAAAGTTTAGTTGAACTGCAAGGTAAGTTCATTCTTTGATAAACCCAGTCTGTGGACTGCAAATTAAATGCCTGATCTAAAGTGCCAATTACTGAGATCTTAGAAGTTCATGGTTCATCAAGGACTGCTGGAACTTGAAAACAGAACAAGTCTGTAATAAGCCTCTTCTCCCCAAGTCACTCACCTCCTGATACTTTAATTTTGTTCTTTTTGCTTTGCAGTCTAATAGTTCATCTTCTTAGTTGTGCCAGAGTTAAATAATATGCTGGTTTTCCTGGTTTATATCAATCTTCCAGCCCTGCTTTTTCCTTGCAGGGTTTTCTTTTATTGTCAGACTTGTCCTTTCCTATTCAGTGCTGGCACCTCTAGAGAGCATTTCCCTCCTTGGCTTTGGTGTTACTCACTCTCATGGGTCACTTAGGCAACAGGGCATGTTTCTTTGGCACTAAAAACAAGCAATAATAAAATACTAATAACAGGTAATTGGAATCTGATCCCCAGAGGAAGGAATATTCTAACTGCTGGAGAAGTATTCTCAGTACCTGAGAACTGTGGCAATTTGTGACTTCTCAGGACTTAAAAATGCAAAGGGAGAGGGCATAAATTCCTCCAAAATTTGTATTTCTTATGGTGTGACACTAGATATTGACATCATCTTGAGAACAGCACCTGTTGTGAGGCCATATTGAAATTTGTTATGGTTTTGCAGCTCTTTCCTTGAAAAAAAGGGTTGCATACATTGTACACTCTTCACTTATTGCTAGATGCCCATAATGAAATAGATAACTTCACAACCACATTTTTTCAACCTCTCTCTCTCTTACACTGGAAGAAATGTTCTAAAAACAAATTTGCTAGAGCATAATGTATCATTTTCAGCCATTTGATTGTAAGAAAAGATGGACAATGGTTAAGAAGCCATGTGCTGTTCAAGATACAACCAGTATTAGAATCACATAATTTTTTGAGATGGAGGGAACTTTGAAGATCATCCAGTCCCAACCCCCCTGCATGGGCAGGGACACCTCCCACCATTCCAGGCTGCTCCAAGCCCCATCCAACCTGCCCTTCAACACTTCAGGGATGGAGCCCCCACAACATCCCCAGGCAGCCTGTTCTAGTGTCTCACCACCCTCACACTGAAGAATTTATGCCTGATCTCTAACCTAAATCTCTCTTCTTTCAGCTTAAAACTATTCCCCCTTGTCCTCTCACTGCAAGGCCCTGTAAAAAGCCCCTCCCCAGCTTTCTTGTAGCCCCTTCAGGTACTCGAAGGCCAGTGTGAGGTCCCCTTGGACCCTTCTCTTCTCCAGGCTGAACAGCCCCAACTCTCCCAGCCTGTCCTCATCTCAGAGCTGCTCTAGCCCTCAGATCATTTCTGTGCCCCTTCTCTGGACACGTTCCAACAGCTCCACATCTTTCTTGTGCTGGGGCCACCAGAGCTGGACACAGTGTTCTAGGTGAGGTCTCACCAGGGCAGAGCAGAGGGGCAGAATCACCTCTCTCCATCTGCTGGCCACACTTCTTTTGATCCAGCCCAGGATGGAGTTGGCCTTCTGAGCTGCAGCTGCACTTTGGTGACTCATGTCCAGCTTTTGATCCACTAGAACCCTCAGGTCCTTTTCCACAGGGCTGCTCTCCACTGTCACCTCCCCCAGCCTGTGTCCATATCTTGGGCTACCAGTATGATATGAACTTTAGTCTCTTCATCAATTTAGAAACTGGGGCAAAATACTTTTGTTCATTTCTATTTGCCTTCCTGCTTAATTTTCCCCCCTTTTTTTTGCCATCTGAGTCAAACATGAGCCCTCTGCTTTAAAGAGCACTTCTCACAAACACTTCACTTTCATTACCAGCTTGCAAGATAGGCAGTAGAAATAACTTGCCTCATAAAAAATAATTGCATCAAGATTAAGGTATCTGTGTACAATGTATTATTTCATGCCAACCATCTGCAGCATCTTAACTTCTTTGCATTCATCAATAACTGCAGGAAAAGATGGAAGACACAGCATGACCCAGCTTGCCCTTTTCTAGCTGCAGAATGGGGTGAATTTGGGTGTAGGTGAAAACTGTAGAAACTTTTTAAATGTGATTTTTTTACCTACTTTAATGAGGAGATGTGTGAGTCCTTGCTTAGTTTGAATTCATGTCACCAAGATGATCCAAGGGCTGGAGCTCCTTTGCTATGAAGTCAGACTGAGAGAGTTGGGGTGTTCAGCCTGGAGAAGAGAAGGCTCCAGGGAGACCTTAGAGCACCTTCCAGTGCCTGAAGGGGCTCCAGGAAAGCTGGAGAGGGGCTTTTCACCAGAGAGGGCACTGACAGGACAAGGGGTAATGGTTTTAAACTGAAAGAGGGGAGATTCAGGTCAGACATCAGGAAGAAATTCTTCACCATGATGGTAGGAAGGCACTGGAACAGGTTGCCCAGAGAGGTTGTGGCTGCCCCATCCCTGGAGGTGTTGAAGGGCAGGTTGGATGGGGCTTGTGCAGCCTGGTCTGTTGGGAGGTGTCCCTGCCCATGCAGGGGGCTTGGAACTGGATGATCTTTAAGGTCCTTTCCAACCTTAACCATTCTATGGGGAGATTCCAATTGGACACAAGAGTTTAATTTTTCCCCATGAGGACAATCAACTGTTGGAATTGTCTCCCAAGGGAAGTGGTGGATTCTGACAGGACAAGGGGAAATGGTTTTAAACCATTGGACAGGGTGCTGAGCCACCTCAGATCAACTAGAGTAGTACCTAGAGAGGTTGGAGCAGATGATCCTTGAGGTCCCTTCCAACCTGGCATTCTAGGATTCTATGATTTTATGATTCTATGATTTTATTATTCTATGTGTGTGGTGCCTGGGATGCAGCATGAGATGATCATAGGACTGGTTTTCATTTGCTGATAAGAATTTCCTAAAGGAAATTCAGTTCTTGATAAGATTTGTTAGCACCCAACCTGTCCTACCAGCAAACTGGCTTTACCCACTGACTCCTGGTGTTGTAAAATGTTGAATATGGTGGATTTGCAAAAATATTGACATTTGCAATAATTTCTGGCACTTATCTTAGGTGTGGATTCCTTGTTGATTATATCTCAGTTGCCCTTTTCTGGATGTTATTGTATTAAGTGTCAACCTCTCAAGGAGGTAATTGCTGCAGGGCTGTGAAGTTTTCACTGGCTTTATTTTCCATTTGTTGTCAAGGCTCTTAATTCCCTGCCTCAATCATCTTTCGTCTGTATCACTTGCACAGGCTATAAATGAATTTATTTTGAATTCAGAATGATCAATATTTTATTCAGAAGCTTGTGGGTTTTTTCTTCTTTAAATCAAATTCACCCAAATATGTGGAGAGACTTTTTAGCCTGCGATGGGCTGGCTGATTTGGTTAGGAAGCTGGATGCTTTGAAAAGTATTAAGCTAACTGGATCACTGGGAAACCAGGCACTGGTGGGATGATTTAAGGCATTAAGTGATGGCTTTGGAATGTAATTCAGCACAGTAATGTTAGGTGGAGAGTTGTAACCAGGGCTTTCATATTTATCAGTCTGAATTTGTCTCTTTTGTACAACCGATAGGAAAAGTGTCTCTGTCTCAGCAGGGAGATGCACAGTGACTGGGTTAGGTTGGCTGATTATGATAGCCTTTTTTTGTTTTTATGCTCTTTTATTTACAAACCAAGTTTAAGCTCAGATACAGATCCTTTTGAAGAGTCAGCAGGCTTTCAGGGGGCTGTCAATTAACCCCCTTATCTCCAGTAACGACAACTAAATAACCTTATTTAGAGAAACTCTTCACTTAGGACCGTAGAGAATGTAAAGGGCAAACACACACAAATGGTTTGCAAAGTCTTTCTTGCCTCTTAATTCATTTAGAGCAACGAGGCAGAGTTGGGAAGTGGGGTGTTAGGCCATTTGGGATGTAGGTCCCTAATTTCCACTAGGACAACTGAGATGCACCAAACCCCAGATTAATTACCAGGACTTAATGACACCACTACACACGTGATAAATGAACAGTGCATTTTGGGGAAGACAAGTGGGTATTCTGGCAGAGATGATTCTTGGGAATAGGTTGTACTAACTACGTGTTACACTAATTGCACTTAGAAATTGAAGAGGAATACACATCTGATTTGCTTTAATTACATATTGCAAGAGTCCAAGTATAAAAGTTACCAAAAGAATCCAGTTGCTTTCTTCATCCTTCGCTGCTCACCAGCATCTGCTTGGATTGTGGGAGCCACTGGTGTTACTGGTCCGTGGACTGACGTCTCCTATTGGAGGAAGGAAACGTGTGGGACCAATTCTGTAGCCTTTAATGTTGTGGAATATTGAACAGCCTGAGTGATGTCTGTTGTAACATTTGTTTGGTGGGGATTTTTTTGTGGTTGTTTATTTGTTTCAGCTGGCATTTGAAAGGCACTTGGCTCTTCAGGGTAATAATCATTTTACATATGCTTTATGGAGTATGTTTATTACCAGACAATTGAAGAACAGATGTCTGCAGTCTTGAGGCTTCAGGGAGAGGGACAGGAGGAGAGGATGGTGTTTGGAATAATGAAAGCACCTCTGATGCTAACTCAGTTGAGCGTTGTTTGGATATTGGCTATTAAGGCCGCGAGGGTTTCCATTTATTAATATCAGCCACACTTCATTAAGATCAAGCAGCAATTAAAAGGGTTGTAGGATGGAAGAGAAAGTGAAGTGTTCATTGATTTGGAAAAAGCAGTTGCTTCCAAGCAAGGTTATATCCTTGTGAAGAAGTGGAGGGGAGAGGCTGGGTTGGCTTGGCACTCTGTCCCTCGCTGTGCAATGGGCTGTGTCTGGCTTAGGGGTCTCCCCCTTCTTCACTGCCTTTGATTTCAAGGTTTGGGGAGTAAGACAGTGAAAAACTAAGTGCTAATTTATGAGATTACCAAAAAAAAAGGGGGAGGGGAGGAAGGAAAGGCAAAATGACTGCTTTGACTCTGCTGGTGTGGTTTGAGGAGCAGAGACTGAAGTCACACACTTGGGTGGGTGTGTGGTCCAAGGGATGGCAAAGTTTGCTTGTTCTTGCTATTTCAGATTGGTCAGAGCTGGGGAGGGTGAATAGCAGGTAACAGTTTGACATTTAAATATAACACTGGAATGATTATATTCATTTAGTCTGGTTCCCATCACTTAAAGAAGTAGCTTTTTACCTGATAGCAATGTTGGCATTTCCTGTTTCTTCCAGTTTTGTTAATGCTAATAAAAGAGTGATTGCTCTTTTAATGAATAAAATAAGTGCTTTAGGGGGTAATCAAGGAGGATAGTAATTTACTTTTGCTGCTTGTTGATATCAGCAAGTTCCTCACAGACTGGTGGCAATTGGCTCTGAGCTGCTGAAGGTCAAATTCCAGACTCCACTTGGAGGGAGTCTGCACAGCCTTCAGAATCTGTGCACAGATGTATTATGATCGTATTTTAGCTTTCCATGCTTTGAGAATAATAATGTGAAGCTTCAGTTTAGCTCAGGTTATGTCAGGATAAAAGCTATTGCATGCAGAATTTAAATCCTCTGTTTATTTGGAAATGTGGGGATGGCAAAGTTGTCCTGGGTTCCTACAGGGCATTGAAGTCTCTTTGGTCTTTGTGAGCATCAAACGCTGCTGCAGCTGAGCAGTTCATCACTGTAACTGATATAAAACTATGTATATATCTAAGGAACCTTATTTACCTTGCTGATAATCCCTTTTCTTAGTATAGTTGTGCAGCTATAATAATAAACTAAGCTGATTTTCAAATATGCTGGAATACCTTGTAGTTGTGTGCTGTAAAATTAATATTTTATCATATGGGGGAATTTTTTATTTGGGAAGTAAAAGGAGTGTGAAAATTAGAGTAGTTAGTTACTTTCAGTGTATTTAGACTGTTAAATGCTACCAAGAATGTTAAGAAAAAATGGTATTTTATCAGTCTAGGGGGTAGAGATTATTATTGAAGTAGATGGGAAATGTTAAATAATCTTAAAGCACAGGTAGTGCTAAATAGTGAAAGCTGATGCCTGCAGCTTTCTAAAATCAAACCTAAGATACTTGATTTTAGAGAAATCAATAACACCAACTCGAGCTGGGAGAAGAAACTTAAAATATTGACTGCTTAAAGTTTGTATTTCAGATTTGAGTCATGTTCAGAGGATAAGAGGTTAAGTAAAAAAAAAAAAAAGGAAAGGTCTGAGATGCTGTTAGGGTCACAGGAACACATTGTTTGCAAACTTTTAAAGACCCCTTCAAAATCCATTCATGCTGATTTTTTGAAGCCTTGCGTTCAGACATACCCCTTATTTTCAAGAAGAGGGGAAAAATCTCCACCTCAGTTTTGCTTCTGCAAGGTAGGCAATCCCTCCCCCTGGGAGGGGGAGGCTGTGGAGGCAGGAGATGGTGCCTCTCCTCACAGGCTCAAGCCTGGAGATCTCGACTCCCATGATGGTACCAAGAGTCACCGCGATGCTTAATATTCCCATCTTTATTTTGGCATTGTCAATACTCATCCTTGAGTGTGACAGGTGCTTGATGCAACTTTTCATACGCTTTCTGTTTAGTTCACTTGACCTGAATCAGAATCTTAAGGGAGCAATTTGACACCCACCTGCTGATTTTTTTTCTCTTCTCCCCCTGGTTTAATGAGCGTTTAGAAGACATTTAGATGACGAGTCCCTTGCTGTTGACATTTAGTACTTTATATCTGTCAGCAGCAGGATTGAATGTTTCTTGTTCTTCTAACTCTTCTCCCCTTGACAAGCTCTCATAAAATCCACGTCGCTGAATTATAAAGACACATTTCAGAGGAGCTTGTTGTTGTGACACTGCAAGGAAAAGGTTCCGTTTTACTGAGGCCGTCGCGGGAACGGGACACGCGCAGGGGTGAGGGATGGGGAACAGCTTCACATTTTGTACTTCCTCCCCCTCTAAAATGCTTTATGAGAGCTGACAGTCTTACTCTGTGTGTCTGATTAAAGATGACAGCTTATAAAAACCTTAAGGTAAGGCTGTTCATTTTTGATGACAGGAAATAAAGCAAATCCCCCCTCCCACCCTGACCGCACCTTCCACACAAACAAAAACTCTTACAAGCCAAAAAAAACCTCTTTAATGTGTGATGCATTGATTTGATATTGTCTGTCAGAGAATGTGCTTCAGCAGATCAGTCAAGTTTTAAGTTTTCAAACATGCTTCATCCACACAGAAAATCAACAGCCTGTCAGAAATTTCACGTCTCCAGCTCCTCCTTCCCTCCCGATGAAAGACAACCTGAAGCTACAGAGAAATTTTGACATTTGCAAGAACTTGGGCAGAATAACTGAAAACAGTGTTAATTCATTTCCATGGTAATTAATTCCTTCTAACCCGTCTTGTGTTCATCAAGCCAACAAAGTGGTTTGAGCTCATTTCTGAATGGAAATGCTGCTTAAGTTTAGTTGTAGCATGTAACTCGTGGTCTCCTGGAGCAGGATTAAGGTTCCCTGTATTGTTTGCACAGCATTATTTTTATTATACTGTAAGTAGAGATTTATGATGCCATATGAGCCTTCAGAGACGTATTTCAACTCCCAAACCTTAATTGTGTCTTAGAATAGAAAATTGCAGTTGGAAGGGACCTGCAATGATCCTGGAGTCCAAATGCTTGACCAGAAATGAAACCACGTTAAGGGCATTGTCCCAAATGCCTGTAAAACACTGCCAGGCTTGGGGCATTAAGCACCTCTCCAGAAAGCCTGTTCCAGTGTTTAACCACTCCCTCAGTAAAGAAATGCTCCCTAAGGTCCAGTCTAAACCTCCCCTGATGAAGCTTAGAGCCATTCCCATGCATCCTATCCCTGGATCCCAGGCAGAAGAGCTCAGCACTCTCCACATCTAAGAGATGGTGAGAAGCCTTCTCAGATAACAGCTGAGACTGTAAGAAAAGAGCTGGTGTAGTAGAAACATGGACCAAAAATAACACTCCTTTTTTATGTTTATGATTTGTTTTTCCAGTTAGACACTAATCTGTTACCCAGCACATTCTGCCATTTCTGTAAGCATTATATTAATGAAATAAGATATTAAATATGATTGAAATGGGTCTTACATGAGCTGAAGTTTATAGATTTCCTTTTTCTTTCTCAGCACCATCCCCCCACCAGCACCACGATTGTTATGCTACTTAAAAATCTGTTGGTCAGAAAACTATTTAGCAAAGATGGAAGGAAAGAATAAAGCCATTTATTTAATTTAACCAGCCTAAATATGAAATGGCTTAATCTTAGAATGCTTTAATGAACCTGAGTTACACACTGAGAACCACATTTAATAATTTGGCTTATCAGACCCTATAAATCTCTTCAATTACAAGGTGAGATTCTCTCATGCAGGAGCTGGTGCCTTTCAAGCAGCTCAGTTGCCATTGGGAAATGAAATTCCACAGCAACCAAAACTTGCTTTATAATAGCACCAGCTTTCACTTCAAATATAGCAAGTGCTGCTCTGATGCTGCAAAAAATCTGCAAAGCAACAGAAAAACTCGAGGCAAAAATAGAAAAGCCTCCTTTGTTTTCAGTGTGGGAGAGAAGGGAAAAAAAACCTACAAACTCTATGAGTTTATATTCTGTCTGTGGAAGCTGTTCAGGAAATCCAGTAGTGAGGTTTTCCCTGTGTGTAGTACAGGGAGATACAGGGGGTGCCCAGTAACAGGACACAGATCAAGGGGAATAAAGTGCAACACAGGAAGTTCCACCTCAACATGAAGAGAAACTTATTTCCTGTGAGGGTGACAGAGCCCTGGGACAGGCTGCCCAGAGAGGCTATGGAGTCTCCTTCTCTGGAGACTTTCAAGACCTGTCTGGATGTGTTCTTGTTTGACCTGCCCTGGGTGATCCTGCCCTGGCAGGGCATTGGACTCCATGATGGCATGGAGCTGTTGGAGAGAGCACAGAGAAGGGCCTTGAAGATGATAAAAGGGCTGGAGCAGCTCTGCTCTGGAGCCAGGCTGGGAGAGTTGGGGTGTTGAGCCTGGAGAAGAGAAGGCTCCAGGGAGACCTTAGAGCAGCTTCCAGTGCCTGAAGGGGCTCCAGGAAAGCTGGGGAGGGGCTTGGGACAAGGGCAGGGAGGGATGGGAGCAGGGGGAATGGATGAAAACTAGAAGAAGGGAGATGTAGGTTGGACATGAGGAGGAAATTCTTTGGTGTGAGGGTGGTGAGACGCTGGCCCAGGTTGCCCAGAGAAGCTGTGGTTGCCCCATCCCTGGCAGTGTTGAAGGGCAGGTTGGATGGGGCTTGGAGCAACCTGGGCTGGTGGGAGGTGTCCCTGCTGATGCAGGGGGGTGGAACCTGGTGATCTTTAAGGTCCCTTCCAACCTTCACCATTCTATGAATAGGGGAAATCCCAGGAGAAGAACATACTTAGGAGAAGACATACATAGGAGAAGACCAACTTATGGTCTTATGGCCCAGAAAAACTTTGGTAGTGCATGTGATTCCTTCTCTAAACCTTTAAGAATTTTCAATCAAAATACAGGAGAGCCTGTTCTTGATGAAATAAAAAAAGGTAATTCCTGTGGTTTGTCTTTGCTGTTAAAAGCAAAGCTACAAAGCCCAGAATGACTGGGCTTTTGGATCCTGTTTCCCCTGTAGAGCAAAGGGAGGAACAAATATATGAAAAAGTTTTAATTTTTCATATTTTTTTACATAAATGTCATGTTGTTTAATTAATGCATCCTTTTGGAAGAGCCTTTGGTAGTGAACTGGAGTTCCCTTCATGTTGGACCTTTCATATCAGAACTCTCTGCTTTGTTTTAGCTGGATTCTTTTTGCTGGATTTTTGCAAAGCTGTTGAAAACCTTATGGAAAACATTAAATGCTGTAATTTTACCCTTTTAAACTGTAGCTGTTATCTCAGAGCAAGGTGGTGAATTTCTGTCTCCTCCAGGAATGCTAAAAGGGGAAAAAAAAAAAACACATTTTCAAAGTATTTAATTTTCATTTATGATTTCAAAGAGTGAAATCTGTTTATTTTAACTATTGCCCTCTTCAGTTTCCTGAGCAGACATAAAATAATGGTTTTAAAGTTACTTCACCAATAAGCTGCATTTTTTTTCCGTTCTGCTGAATTTGGATATTACAGTGCAGGTCCCTCATTTCTATTTTCTAGACCAAATTCTTTGTTCTGGCCACATCAGATGTGGCTGCACCAGCACTTGCAGGGTTTTCATGCTGCCCCAAAGGCTCCTGGTGAAAGGGACGTCCTTGTAGCACCATGAGAGGTGCCTTCAGGGAAGTCAGCCCACAGAAAAACATGTTTTTTCAGACATCAGGTCATACACAGAATTCCCTTTTTGGTGGAATATTCCTGAGGAGTTTAACTGGAAATTCTGTTTATTTTTAGAGAGGTGCAGAATAACCATAAATATATTTTTTCAGGAAAGGAGTTGGCCTTTATTTTGGTTATTTTGAGTCCAAGGCATCTTGAGTACCAGTAGTTTAGCAGTAGGTGCACATTGTGTAATACCACTGCTGAGCATTCCTGTAGCTCCTTTCATCTGGGAACTTCCAAGCTTTGCAGAGAAATCAATTCATTAATAGCTCAGGGTGAAATTGTTCTGGATGTGGAAATCCTGGTCATGCAGCTGCTGGGGATGAAGCATCAAGCTGAACACTCCTAAGTTCCTTGCAGATTTGGAATAGGCCAAACTGAACTGAAAGCCATAAATTCCCACTTATTAATGAAGGTCTGAATTTTCCATTTTATTGTGAATTTGTCTCATCATGCTGATGTTTTTTCAAATGGATTTTTGTCTGGGAGGTGCAACAGGTCAGTGAGAGGTTAGTTGAGCTCTGAGAGTCCTTCTGTAGCCTGGAAGGGATGGTTCTGCTGCCTGCATGGACTTGAGTGATTTGGTCACCACTGAGGACTACCATCTAGCACAAGGTAGGATGAATGTCTTCTGCAGGCTTCAGCCAGCTCTCTCCTCATCACTGCATTCCTTAAAGCCAGATTCTTCTGCTGGCTTGGAAAGTGGGAATATTTTTTCTGGAGACCATGTCTGAAATCTACTGGGACCTTCTTAGAGTCACCAAATTGTGGTTGGAAAAGACCTTTAAGATCATCAAGTCCAGCTGTTAACCCAGCACTGCCAAGGCCACCATTAAACCAAGTCCCTAAAGCAAAGAGTTGGTGACTCCACTCCTGTGTGGTAGCAGCAAGGCCAAGTAAAATTGGTCCCAGACCACATGTCTGAAACTGTTTAGTAACTTCTGTCTTCCTTCTCTGTACTTTGGAGATAACTCTTAACTCCAGATGTCAGTTAAGTAGTTGGTCACCTGTAGATGAACAACACTGCCAGGTGACTGCCTGGTGGGATTTCATGGACAGTACTTCTGCACTCAGGTACAGGAGAATATGAAGCTCTGTTTCCATCAAGGTGGACTCCAGTGAATGGTTTGTCTAAGTGTTGCAGATGTTTGAGTTTATGGACTCTAGTAACTAATTTTCTTCCTGGAGAAAATCCAGACAGGGACAAATCACCCAGAATTTTATTTTTAAATGGACCTTTAGGTGCAATTATTACTCATGATAGTGAGAACTTGAGATTTCAGGAGTCCAGTAGGACCAGTTAAGGCCACCACCTTAGTTCTGTACCTTCAGATCAGTTGTTTCTGATGGGTTCCTTTGCTGTGGAATTGCTAAAGCAGATGTTACAAAACAGCAGAATCTAATAGCATCTCTTTCCCCCCCTCACTCCCCCAGTCTTTATTGAGACTTAAGAACCAATCCTTGCAATAACACTTAAACCTAATGGAGTGGTGGTACCAGGGCTGCTAAATGATGTGATAATACCTCTGAACACAAAAGCATTTCTTTTTATTTAGGTTTTATTTTGGCTGCCCTGGCTGATTTATCATAGAATAAAAAACCTGCAGAGAAGGCAGCAAACTAACAGTGCTGTGCAAACTGTAAAATAGAGTCATGATCACATTCTGACTGAAGCTCTTAGTGGCTTTTACAACTCTTTGTGACTTTTTCAGTCAACTTATCTTCAGCAACAGAGAGAGAGTATTTTCAAATAAAAAGAAATTAATAAACATTTACACTCCATAAGGTCAAATACCATTGCTAAATAAGTGCAGATGCCTCACAAATTCTGTTGCTTGGTTTTGGAGTACCCAAGCTGATCATTTTTCCTTCTGAACAAAGTTCAGTGGACATGAGATGCAGTTGTTCTGAATACAAGGAAAAACTGGTGGCCTTCTAGAAATAACACTAAATACAACAAGAATAGAGAAACAGTGGGAAGTGTCAGATTTGGTTCCTTTTTTGTGCATCCCTGAAGAAAATATTTAGCACCAGTTCCATATTAAAAGAAAACAAATACAAGTTGACAAGGAGGAAGAAGAACTATTGTCTGAGTAAGAAGAATGGGTACTTATTAGCAGTTTTAGATACGCCCAGGCCAATAGTTCCATAGGTTTTTTCTGATTAGTTTGATGAAAAGCAGCAATGGGCTTAATTGCTGGTTGTCATTTGTAGTGTTGTGTGTGCAGTATTCCAGTTATTCTGGTAGTGTGTTGTAATTACCTACCAGCAAGCATTTAACTATGTTAAAAATATGATCCTTGCAGTGGTGTAGCTGAGTTCTTTGAATTGAAGGCAACAGCTATTGAGAGTACAATATCATTTAGAAATGTCAACCCAATCAGCAAGGTAAACAACATGAAGAAGGTGGGTTTTTTTCCCCCATAAATTCTTCCTGTGTCCTTAAACCTTCCTCAAAGCTTGGCAGAAAAAGCCACCTGCCTGGAGGGCTGCTAAATAAAAGCTATTTCAGAGTTCCCTGCACACACGCCTGGTTTGAAAAGAATTGTGCATCTTGCATAAAGCCTGATCCAAAAAACTTCTTTGTGTTCAACCCAATGGGATTATTATTCATTTTGGCTTTGCTATAGTAGAGAAAAACTCTGTTAGGCAGCGTTGCCCCGATTTTTGCCTGAGAAATGATGGTGCTAAATAGTAGATGGGGCCAAGTGTTTTTAAAAGTCAGAGGTTTCAATTTGCAGTGACCTTATCTCTGCACACAAATGAATCAACAGATGCAAATGAAGCAGGGGAGGCTGTGCTCCCAAATTTGCATGCTCATTTGCTTTAGTCATGTGCCTAGTCTGGCAAAGAAAGGAGGAGGGAGAGAGGAAAAAAAATCTGAAGTCTAATGAATAGAAGCGTGGCTCCCAGTGACCTTTACCTACTGCTGTAATTTTGATGTAGAACAACCAAATTCCGGAAGGTGTTTAATCAGCAAAGTTGAATGTTTCTGAAACCAGGAAACCTGCTGCAGAAATTAATTAGCATTCCTAGCAAGATCCTCGATTCAGAAGGATTAACACTTGTGAACTGTCACCTTTTCACATTCTTTCCTCTCTTGGTGGCACAAAGCCTAATGTAAGATAGAAGAAATTCACCCTGATAAGTCGAGCTCCACACCCATTCAGGTATAAATTTGGGTAACAAAGGATCAAATGAAAGATGAATCACAACACCCTTTATATAGTCTGTATTTTTAGCCTAGATTTTTGATGAAGGGCTTAAAATTGATTGTATTTTTCTTTTTTTTTCCTGCAGGAAAGCTTATATAGATGTGTAGTCTTGTGATGGGACTCATATCATTGCAAACCTTCCAAAATGATGACCCAGAATTTCCTTTAGCCCATGGCATTTGAGAAATGATTGCTCCTCTCATTTAACATAAGTTGCTAAAGAGGAAAGATGAAAAGACCAATAGTGTGACAATGGGGACATTTCCTTTCTTCTAAAAAGATGAGAGAAAATCTTTCTTTAGGATTCTTTTAAATTCCAGAAGCTCAGGTAGATCTGGTCAGGGACACGTCTTATGTTCACTTGGTGGGCTGAATTTGAAAGGCAATTTAAAATATCTTGTTTTCTGCTCCTTTTCATGCAAAATCAAACTGGGATCACTGGGGCTGACAGATTTTTACAGAGCTTAATAAGCACAAATGTCTCTCTGGATGGAATTAAGATTGGACATGAAGAGCCTGACTTGGGGAGAAGATGATGTCAGTGTTGCCATCAGGCATTTTCTAAGACCTCCCTGTCTTTGGTGGCAACACCCAGCAGCTCAACACAGAAAAAGATAAAGTCAAATTGTCAAAAGTCATTAGCAGTTGTCACTTCATAAACCTTCATACTGGAATTCCCCCTTTGGAATCTCAGGGGAATGATTCTTCTATTTTTTTCTTCTTTGGGTAAGTAGGACAATCAGATGTTGCACAAACCTGCAGGGGTTTAACCCGTTCATAGCTTTTTTGTTCTGGTGGCAAAGAAAGGGTGACTTGAGGAATTTGAGGTTGAGTTCCATGCTCTGCCAGAAGCTTTGCTACTTCTAGTCACTCCTTTTATACTCAGATCTCAAGGGTACATGTTGAAGCTTGATTTCATGCAAAGGTGCATTGATTGATAATTGGGGCAGTTTGATAAACAGAAAAGGAGACTCATTAAATAGAATGTTAATAAATGCTTTCTTGTAGTAGGGGGTTTGTCATGAGGTCTCTCAACCAGCATGGTCCAGGTAGGAAACCTGCATCCCTCATTGTTTCCTAGAGCATGAGAACCTGGTCTAGACTTAAAGGCTTCCTCTCCACAGCTATATTATGGAATCATAGAATTAGTTTGGTTGGGAAAGACCTCTAAGATCACCAACTCCAATTGTTACTCCTGTGCTGCCAAGGCCACCACTAACCTATGTACCTTAGTACCACATCTACACAGCTTAGAAATCCCTCCAGGGATGGTGACTCCACCCCTGTCCTGGGCAACCTTTTCCAGGGCCTGACAACCTTTTCAGGGAAGAAATTTTCCTAATGTCCAGTCTAAACCTCCCCTGGAGCAACTTGAAGCCATTTTCTCTTGTTCTGTTGCTTGGAGAAGAGACCAACTCCCTCTTGCTCCAACCTCCTTTCAGGCAGTTGTAAAGAGTGAGAAGGTCTCCCCTGAACCTTTTTTTCTCCAGGGTAAACAACCTCATTTCCCTCAGCTGCTCTTCACACGACTTGTTCCCTTCACCAGCTTTGTTGCCTTTCTTTGAGCAATAATGTCAACACATGCATTTTCCTTACCCCTCCAATTTAGCCCTCCTAGCAAAATTAGTCCAGAGCCTCAGTCCTGGCTTCTTCTGCTCAAGGTCCATGTTAAAGCTGCACTGCAATGCCTCTCTAATTCCATCTCCCCCAGGATGTTTGCTGCTCTAACACAATCACTGAAGTATGAGATTTTTAATGCTTCTTTTCTGCTCCTTTTGCTATGAGAGGTGGATTTTGGGAGCCTTATTTAGATAAGGTTTTTTTACCAGATTCTCAAACACAAAGTGGTGCCTTTTCCCAAGGGTGTTGAAACTGTGGTTCATGGGGAGTTATTTTTGGAGATTAATATTTTTGCACATAGTCATGCAGAAATACAAAGGTTTCAGTTCAGTTGATATGCCTTGAATCCCCAAATTGTAAAGGGTATATTGGTAATGCTTTAGTGTCCTAATTAAATACCTAATTATATTTAGCAGCTTTTGCCAGTTTCTGGTGGCTTTTACTGTGCTGATCTTTGCTGTTTGTGACATTTAAAGCATATGTTGTAATTCTTCCATCTCCTGTGTCTTGTCATTTCGTTGCTCTTTTTTAGAGCTGGTGTGTAATTTTTGCAAAGTAATTGCACAAGGAGAAATAGAGTCATTTGGTGAACGAAACAGACCCAGTAGGTATCCCCTCAAGAAAAGAGAATAGAGAACCACACTGCAGGTGTGCTGAGAACAAGGAACCAGCTGGTTTTGTGAGTAGCAGAGAGGTTGGGGGTATATAAGTAAGAATCCTTTCCTTGCAGCTTTTGGTTTTATAATGATTGTGTGCAGTAGCCCCCTTAAGAGTCAAAATATATGGAGAGGAAAAAAGCAAAGCAAAACAACAGTGCAGAAAATCACCTTAAACTTGGCCTGGAGGTGCTTTTTACACTAAATCTTTTGACATATTTGATATCCCTGTTGTTACGAAGTTGAGGGGAAAATTCCCACCTTGTGTGACAAGTCACCCCAGAGAGACCAGTTCTGTCACAAGCCATTAATGTTCATCATTACACAGGGTCATGTGGCTTTTCCCTTTGTTCAGATCCATCCAGATTTATCTAGGAGGGGTATAGAGGTGGTCAAGGGGCATAGCAAGAGGGGAAGTTACAAGCTCAAGGGTTGTCTCTCTCGTGCAGCATCATCAAAAACACTCCTGGCCCAGAAGGCACTTGTATCCAATGGTTGGCAAGGGGTGTGTGACTTCAGTGTCCCTTTGGTTTTCACAGGGAATGTTGGTTTCTGGAGATAGATGAAGCCTGCATGCTTCAAGAGAGCCTTCTGGGGCAGCACAGAGGGTTGGCTCATGCTGGAGTGCACCCAGCACACATGGGGATGTTGAGATGGTGTCCTCAGGCACCCTTTGGGTTATCACAGCTCCCTGTGGTGCCAGCAGAGATGGTCAGGGTCCCTCAGCTGCTGAATCCCTGCCCTTTAATACTGACTGTACTTCAACTTCTACACTTAGGGTTTCTTTTTTCCCTTTGTTTAGATACTTGCTGAGGGACAAAAAGCACAGAAAGATACAGGCCAAAAAGGTGCCCTCTCTCTTCATACTCCACTGCCCCTGTTTTGTGTCTTTCTATAGAACAATTTATCAGTTTCATCAAGGACTCTGTTAAGTCTCTGAAACACAACATGAGAACTATCAGATTCTTTTTAATATAATACAAGTTGCTGCAGTAACCAAGTGCTGCTACAGTCTGTCTGAGCTGTTTTCAGGGAATCCAGAGCAGGATGAATCAAAGACTAATGGGTTACTTAGAAGGTGCTGAGCTCTGTCAGTGTGAGATTCAAACCAGCTTCTTCCTAGAGTCCTTAGGCAGTGACACCACAAGGGGTGCATTGCAAAAAAGGGTCACAGAATCATAGAGAATGGTTTGAGTTAGAAGGGACCTTAAAGACCATCTAGACCCAACCCCCTGCATGGGCAGGGACACCTCCCACCACTCCAGGCTGCTCCAAGCCCCATCCAACCTGCCCTTCAACACTGCCAGGGATGGGGCAGCCACAGCTTCCCCGGGCAACCTGGGCCAGGCTCT
>NW_009953316.1:1783315-1823354 GCF_000747805.2 Chaetura pelagica
CAGAACTGAACACAGCAGTGTAGAGTGGGTTTCACCAGAGCAGATGGGGAGAATCTCCTCCCTGTCCCTGCTGGTCACATTGTTGGTGATGCAGCCCAGGATATGATTTGCTTTCCTTTTGACTGTGTCATCAGTCCTCCAGGAATTTTTGAGGAATAGTTAGAAAATCGAGATGGTTTCAGTGAGAGCATCACCCAACAGATGCAGAGCATGGAGGTTCTGCTCCATTCAGTTGCTGCTGCAGAACGGTAGTGAAAAAAACAGCTCATGAAGACCAGCCACAGAAAGTTAGGCCTGAAGGTGTGAATGGGAGTGAGATCTGCCCAGTTTCACAAGTGTGTGGAAAGATTAGATCTCAGAGCTGGTTCTTTTCTCTCTCTTCCCCTTGGGGTGTTGCTGGTGTTCTCAACATTACAGATTGGAAAGTAAGACATAGCTCAATGTCCTGTCTTATTTGTAGCCTGTAAAACTTAATTGTTGATGCTCTGGGAGTTTGTTTCCCAATCCCCATCATTTTCAGTGCCACGGAACCTCTTAATTCAGGAAAAACCTCAGTGGCTGCTGTGTTTTCTTAAGAGGATGGACAACACTCATGGGGCCATTTTCTGGTCAGTCACATCCTCATCTCGTGCACGAGGACAAAGCTCAACTGCCAATGAAATCTACACTTTTTCCTTTAGGGTATTTATAACTCTGGTGAGAAATGTGCTCTTGCTTTGCATGTCAACTAGGTGGAAACATCTATTCTCACAGTCAAATTCCATCCCTGGATAAGTACAGTATGAATATACTTTCTCACCTTCAGAATTGCACATAAAGGAGGGAGCACACTCTGGTTCTCTGCTTACTAAAATAAATGTCAGAAAGGACGTGACCTAATTATCTTGCTTCCCATTTTCCATCTACATTAAGTCTTTCAGCTTTTGTGGGAGATTTTTAAAACCTGATTTTTTTTTGTCATTGATCCTAGAATTTCCATAATTTTAGTATTCAACAAAGAGGGCAATGAGGTATGTCTGTGGATTATAATTATGTGATCATCTGCAAATAATGTCTCCTAGGTAAAGAAACAAAGGTTCAGATATTGATAAACTTTTTTTTTAAAAAAAGAACCCTTTGGTTAAGCTCACACCATGTCAACTGCAGGGTTTAAAGTGCCAAGTGCAACATTAATACATAATTTACCTCCAACTTCTTAATCCCATTTCTCATTCCATCGCTTCCTTTGTTGCCCCAACACCAAGTTAATGATTGTAGCTTAAGGGCAAAAATTAAAGCATTTTGATGAGCCAGTCTGCAGAGGGCTGGCCATTTTAAACTGCAATGTCAGTTGTATGCAAAGGAGCTTTGACAATGTGTAAGAACTTGGAGGAGGATTGAAATTTAATGGACCTAATAACAGTTATGTTGTCTTTGAGATTCTGCACCTTGTATTTCCGCGTGTTCCTTCAAATCAGGAGTTTGTCATTTCTTAGGCTCTGAATTGCTATTTAAAAGCTCCTCAAAGGATTAGTGCAGTAGGCACCAGGAAAGGAGATGGGCACTTGTCGTTAATTTGATTGTTATCATGGAATTTTCAGTCCCCTGGGAAACAGAAGCATGTGTTTGGTTTTGCTGTGCCAGTGTTGTATGCTGAGTTGGAAGGGAACCCGTGGTCCCCTTTCAAGACTGCATTGATGATCTAACATTCAGTGCCAATTAATGTATTCATAAGGCATTTAAATGTACTGAAACGTGGGTGGGTGGAGGAGACAGAGGAAAAGGTAAAAATCCCCATTAATCTTCTCTGTGTAAAGGCAGGAGAACTGATAGAGCTCATCCTGAGTATAGAGCTGCCCCTTAGACTTCTCCAGTCAAAGTATTTAAAGTATCCAAAAACATTAGTGACCCTATTTACTGGAATTATTAGGATAATGTATTATTAGAATAATTATTATCTTTATGCTTAGATACGTTTCAAGTGGCATCTTGTGGTGAGAGTGAACTATTTTCATTTCTCTTGACTGCATTTTAATAACAGTTACTTAAAACAAGGCAGATTCTGGGAGGAAAGGGCTGTCATTCCCAGTAGGGCTGAGACACCAGTGACTCTGATGTTAATCCATCTGGGGATGAACTGCTTCCTCCTATTGTTGTTTCTCCTCTGTTGGAATATTCCACTGAAAATCTTCTCTTAGAAGATTGGGGCAGCAAAGGGTTTTAGGTTTGAGATCAAATTTTGTGTAGCTATTAAAGGCTGGTAGGATATTTGCTTTGAAAAGATGAACCTATTGTTAAAATCAGCTAAAATTACAACACTGACTCTCTTTCTCTCACTCTCCTAATGAGTTTGAGTGTCCCAAACCTTTGGAGTTTCAGTCAGATCTGCACTATCAGTTGGGGTTTTTTTGCTTTACAAGCTCTGAGCCTTGGGTTTAACCACTTGGACACCCTGCGTTGGTGGGACGTGTCATCTTCACCCTGTCACAGTCTCTGGGTGGTCAACAAAAATAACTCCCTCATTGAAGACAAAGCTATTGAATGTTGCAATCAACCTTTCAGTCTGTGATGTGTGTGTGTGGTGACAAACCTCATGATCCCTGCTACTTGTCCCTTTTTTGTAGCTGAGCTTCAAAGAGCAAGGTGGTCTGGTCCTTGACTTTAAACGTGCTTTAATAAGAAGTCCTTGCCTTCCCTGACTTTTCTGCTCTTGTCCAGCATGCATAAATCACTGAAATTCCACAACACTTTTGGCTTTTCTTTTTTAAGAGCATCTTTTCTAACCAGTTTGGGACAGATCAGCATCATGATTATACTGAGAATTCATTTCCAGTAGTGGCAAGTTCTAAAGTTCACGTTTCGCTACCTCTCCTGAATTTCATTAGGAAACTAAACCAAGTCTGAAGGGGGGAGATGTGGATGTTACCTATAAATACATCCCATGAATAAATGCACAGAAGGACAAACAGCAATTTGGCCAGTGTTGGCTGAGGAGTAAGTGGATGAACCTTTCTTTTCCATCTCCGATGCAGATTATTGTCTTACTCTTTTACTTGTTGCTTATTCATGTGTCTGCTGGTAAGACTCTTGGGTTTTGTGTGTTAAGTTGTTTGGTTTTAAAATCATAGAATCATGGACCTAAAAGATCATCTAGATCCAACCCCTCTGCCATGAGCAGGGACACCTCCCACCATTCCAGGCTGCTCCAAGCCCCATCCAACCTGCCCTTCAACACTGCCAGGGATGGGGCAGCCACAGCTTCCCTGGGCAATCTGGGCCAGGGTCTCACCACCCTCATAGCCAATAATTTCTTCCTAATGTCCAACCTAAGTCTCTCCTCTTCCAGTTTAAAGCCATTACCTCTTGTCTTCTTACTAACACAAATTAATCAAAATGGCATAGGAGACAAAGCAACATCCTGCTGCTAAGTCTAAAGAGCAGCTCTTCTCAACTACAGCAATGGGAAGGCTATTTATGTGGACTGACCTCTTCTGTTTGTTGTCTTGGCCCTTAACTTTGAGAGGTAACAAGTTACATTAGAGTGAAAAATAGAATGTTGATTGTATGATCTAAATCTAGTACATTTCCCAGGGTGGCCTGGGAAGAGAAATGAGCATCCTAGTGCCTAATTCTTGGAAGACCAACATTTCTTGAAGTAGTATTTTCTTAAAAGGAGGATAATGTCTTTTATGTCTTCATGCACAATATGTAGAGCATTAAATAGTCTGTTCCAGGTAGAAATTTTATCTTGGTGATTTGCATAATATATGAGTAGTTAAAGGAGATCTCAGTTGTGCTTTGTGTTATGTCTACTCCAACAGAAGGACCAAGATGTTACTCTCTCTGCAATATTGCTTTGTTTTGGGAAAGCAAGGGGGTTTTTAATTCATAAGAAGAAAATTTAAATAAGGCACACACTTGGTGTCAATTGGTTGCTTCCAGCAAAACACTGGGATCCTCCTACTCCCAGGTCTGAATCACAGATCTCCCATCTATGCCACCTGTACCTTCAGCACAAAACAGCTTTGAGGCCTCTGCTTTGTCTCTCTGCCCCATGGAGGTTGTTGTGTCCTGCCTGCTTCTGCTGTGACTAATTGCACACTGCAGAAAATGGTTTGAGATGGAAGTGGTTGTATCACTGCCTGCTTTTCACCATGCTTCCATTTCTTCCCAGTGTGCAGGGTTTTATGAGCCCATCTCTCAAGCAGCTGAGCAATCATTGCTTAACGTGCATGCTCCAATAATGACTGAAATTAATTTCCTAGGAATGACACCAAAATAATTAATACAGCCCTCTTGAGCTTCGTGTGATCTGAGGAAGTGGAGTTATTAAAGTGTTACTGTCCTTTCCCCACTTGTGAGATGTCATCCTCAGTTCATAGCAGTCTTGCTTTATTATGGCCATATGAAAATGAATGTTCTGCACATCTTCATGGAGTGCCTATTAACAGCATTTCCTTGATTTAAGAAATGGCTCCAGTATGTGAATGCAACCCATTTTGATGAATAAATTTAGCACTTTAATGCTATTTATTTACTTCACACTGTAAAATGTAATAAGGTAAATAATAGGTCCCAGGGGGATGTGGGGTAAGTTGGTGATCATCTTCTCAGCAGGCAGATGAACACAGCTTGAGTAAAGAAATAATGATCAAAATCCACAGTGCTCCCTGGGATGCCATTTATATACCTGAATCTAATAAAGAAAGAATTACAATGCTTAACAACGTGCTTAGCACTGGGATCTGCATGTAATGAGACCAGCAGTGATGAACGTGTGGCCATCTAAGCTGCAGCTCCAGCATGGCAGGAGGCTTGGAACCTGATGATCTTGAAGATCCCTTCCAACTTTAACCATTCTATGATCTGAGATGTGGATGGGGAGAGCTGCAAGCCATCTGGTGCCCCATCGGGGTGGGATTTGCTGGCTCTTGGGATACCTGCACTTCTTGCTTTTTTGGCCAACAAAATCCAGTCCTAGGCAAGCTTTGTGCTCTGTATGTAAAATACTCCACTGAAGGCTGTTTGGGGGGTTGGACTGGAGAGCAGTCCTGAGGAGGACTTGGGCGTGGTAGCTGATGAGAAGCTGGACATGAGTTGCCAGTGTGAGCTGGAGCCCAGAGAGCAACTGCATCCTGGGCTGCATCCAAAGAAGTGTGGCCATCAGGGCCAGGGAGGGGATTCTACCCCTCTGCTCTGCTCTGGTCAGACCCCACCTGGAATGCTGTGCACAGTTCTGGTTCCCTCAGCACAAGAAAGATACAGACCTGTTGGAGAGGGTACAGAGAAGGGCCACCAAGATGATCAAAGGGCTGGAGCAGCTGGGGTATGAAGACAGGCTGGGAGCATTGGGTTGTTCAGCCTGGAGAAGAGAAGGCTCCAGGGAGACCTTAGAGCAGCTTCCAGTGCCTGAAGAGGCTCTAGGAAAGCTGGGCAGGGACTTTTCATCAGAGGATACAGTGATAGGACAAGGGGTCATGGTTTTAAACTGAGAGAGGGGAGATTTAGGTTAGATATGAGGAAGAAATTCTTCACTCTAAGGGTGCTGAGGAACTGGGATGGGTTGCCAGGGAGGATGTTGGTGCCCCATCCCTGGAGGTTTTTAAGGCCAGGCTGGATGAGGTTTTGTGCAACCTGGTCTAGTGGTTCCCTGCTCATGGCAGGGGGGTTGGAACTTGGTGATCTTTAAGGTGCCTTCCAGCCTTAGTGATTCTATGATTTTAAACCTCTCAAAATGTGTTTGGATTTTCTAGCCAACATAGTGCAGGACCATGGCAGTTACAAGTGTACATGAAGATTGTAGAGTTGGTCAAGACTTAAATGACACAGTTGCACAAGGCTGACAAGTGATTGAACTCTTTACATGTTTGTTTATTTTCAGGAAACTTGCCTGATTCTTTCCTCTGATTATCTAGGTCTGAAACATGGGTAGAATTTTAGGGTGGGGGGAGACACAAAAGATGACCTAGTTAAAAAGCCTGGTCCCCGGTCTGAGCCAGAAGTTGGGGCTGTTGATCATGGTGTGCTTGGAGTGAGAAGGACTAGCACAGAATTCCAGCTGCCACTGCAGCAGCACTTGCACCTCTTCTGGTTTTACTTGCTTTTCAGAATAGATTTCTGCTCAGAAAAAAGTACTTAAGAATTTCACACTGGATGGAGGTTGTAGACGCCAGGAAGTGTTAAGAAAAAAGTCAATATGAAAGACCAATATGAAAATTCCAATAGCTTTGTCTCTCCATGAGTTTCTCAGCAACATCTTTCAGCCTTGTCCTAATGAGTGAGTAAATTCAGTCAGAGGAAATAATCCTGGGCTGGAGCACAAGAAAAGATCTTGGCTTCATCTTTCAGCAGTTTTGACCCTTTCAGGCTAAGAGGACACGGTCAGAAGTCCAAATGTCCTCCTGATCACAGAATTGTTCTGTTTGGAAAAGACATTTAAGAGACCTTTAAGATCATCAAGTCCAACCATGAACCAAACTCTGCTGAATTTACTGCTAAACCACGTTCCTAGGCAGCACATCTTCATGTCTTTTAAATTACATTGGCAGCAAAGCTGGTAGGGTGTTAAAACTTTTTGCCTTGTGGTTGAGCCACCATGGGGCATCCTAGGATGATCTTCTGGGATCAGATCTCATCATATCTTGCAAGACATAGCACGTCTGGGAACAAACCAGAGAATCAGAAGCATTAAAAACTGAGGCACGTTGGCTCGGTTTCCAGTTGCTGAAAATGTTTGTTTTCAGGTGTGTGCATTTCTCTCCAGCAGAACATCAGCTTTTTGTGGAGAAAACGGGTTCGTCTAACGAAAGCAGAAAGATTTAGCAGAAAATTAATGCCAGAGAAAAATCTGAGAGATTAATTGTGATCACCCTTAGGCATCAGCTGTAGTTGACGACACAGGCACACGCACACAACTGATGCACTGAGGGAGAAAAGGGCTGTTTTTTCAACCCTTTTCCAACTAGGCCTACATATTAAAAACAAATATAATTTATATATCATTGAGACAGTTGGCATTCCCAGTTGTGTGGTAGGATATGTGTCTTCTGTTCAGTTTCTTTTTCATTCTGGTTAAATAAACCCTTTCCTGTGCGGGAGAAGAAGGTTTTTTGGGTGCTGTGCTATGCAGGAGTGGTTTCACATCAGCTGTTCATGCTGTGCAGGAAAGGCATCGTGCAGGAATAGCCTCAATTGGTTATTTTTAGGAGGGGGAGGATGGCATCAGCAAAACCACTAGAGAGATCTCTTTGCCACTGTACACACGTCTCTGAATCAAAGAAGCTGGTTGTTGACTAATGAAAAGAGAAATTGGAAACCCCGCGCAGGCTGATTCGAGTCACACAGCTGCTTTGGAGAGGATTTCCACCTTCCTGGGCAAAATTTCTTCCCTTTCTCTCTGCAGAAAATCTCTGCTATGTGAATGGCTTGGAGAGGAGGAGGGGGTGGGGGGGGAATCAACTGCTGGACTAAGTAAATGAGTTCAGGGATGTTGCAGGCTTCCCTAACGGCGCGTTGATGGATGCTGGATGTTTTGGGAGGTTTGAGAGTGAGCAAACTCTGATTGCTTTGAGGGAGTGAGGCTGATTTCTGTGTGTCTGTGTCACTCATAACTCTTTGCAGCCCTGATGTCTTCTAGGCAGGACAGTGGGATGCAAAGAGAACAAATACAGTAAAGATTACTTGCTGGCTCTGATGTCACCCAGACACCAAAAGCCTGATCCAGTCTCTTGAAGAAAATGTTCATAGTTACATTTATTGAAGGAAATGTTCATTTTTTTCCAGCAAACCTGGCTTCAGAGGAAATTTCTTACTGCTTTTTGTTTAAGAAGCAGAGGCTTGAGGAAGGGCAGAAGTTTTCTTTGCCATCACAGGTTGGGTTGCAGGTCTGGAATGAGAGTGAAAGATGGTGAGTCTGGCAGTGGGTTGGTGCACGTGGGACACTGTTGTACATTGTCCTCTCTTGGGTGTCTGAGAAGTCTTGAGTGTGGGGAATCTTCCTTAGAAGGTTGTACAACAAAAAAAGAGGTTCCTTCTGCTGAACCCATTCTGGTTTGTTTGTTTTTAGAGAGAGGAATGTGGACTCTTTTGTGGGATAAGGACCCTCTTTTTCCAATTCTCCTTGTTTCAGTTCTTTCTTAGGCGTTTCTGATCATCTGCTCTAGTCTCTATTATTTGTATTTCTCCTCTTTCTCTATTAAAACCAAGAAAAATTAAGAAGTTTTGTTGTAGCCATTTGAAATGGCACCCTGAAGGAGAAGCTGCCTGGTTGGGTTTTTGCATCACTTTCAGATTAGCTCAGTGAAGAGTCCTTTGCAGACTTCAAAACCAGTAGAAACAGCAGCAAGAGCTGCGTGGCTCTCATGGAGGAGAAATCAGTTGAATTTCCCAGTTTTTCCTGCTCAGATCTAAGACCAGCTGGAAATACACGGAAGGCCAGAGATTCATGACAGAATAAAGGAAGCAATTTTGGCCTTCACGTGTTTTTCTGCTATCATCTGTTCCTGAAAGTTAGTTTCTCTTTTCTTTAATAGTGCTGTTTATTCCTGGAGGTGGGTTGTAGACCTCCTAGAAGTAAAACTATGAAGCAAATGAAGATTTTCCTTTTAACAACTTAGCTGAACTGCAGCTTTTTTGCTTCTGCTTCTGTCAAAAACCACATTGGAAAAAATCTGACTGTGACCAGTGAAATGTGATGGGAAAATTGACACTTTGCTGCTTGGTTTCCAAAATATTACCTGATGTCACTCCATGGGCAACAACATCTTCCTGTCTTGCAGAAATGGGTTGTATGTGAAGATAAACATGTCTGCAGATAAATTTGCATATATTCTTGGGGTCATTCAAGGAGAATATTTAGGAATTTGACCTAAAGCCTGTCCAAATCTCCAAATAATTTTCAATTTAATCCCCTGATTTAGTCTTCCATGTGGATTGAGGAGTTCTCTGTGGTGGCTCTGCACAAGTGTGATTTGTAGTCATCCAGTTTCATCACCTACAGTTTTTCTAGAGCAAAGTCATTGGGGGTTTTTTGTGCTGTTCAGAAGAACGAGATGCCTTCAGGACTTTTCTGGGATCACCTTTACACTTCATTGCCAGGAAAAAAAAAAAAAGTTTGTCTAGAATTATGAGGAAAACATCCCATCCATCTCTCTGTGAACATCACGTGATGAGAGGTTCATGAGGGGGATGGAATGTGCTGTAGGAGAAAACAAAGGGGGGGGGAAGCATCCAATGCACTGCAGACTTCAAAGCATTAGATGAGAAGTGTTTGGTCTGGGAATTATGTCACCGCATACAAATTTTTTAATACAAAAATGGTATAGATTTGGCAAAGGTTTTTGATGAGTAGTTAGTAGAACACATAATCCTTAAAGCCTTCTGTTTTTTTTACTGTAAAGTCTTTCTAATTTTCTGACCAATGAAGCATCTGAACATTTTAGATTTTGTGCACATGTCATATCATGTATAGATTACCAAGTTTAATGTTTTTACTACAGATCAAGGGCTCTGAGCTCTGCACAAACCAGATGTTATGGATGAGGAGGGTGAGCAGGGTAGGGCAGGACACAAATTGAATTGATCAGGCTCCATTGTATGAACACATCTGCTCCTCTTTAGTTATGCTGATTTTCACTAAGTCACTCAGTCCTGGGTCTCCTGATGTCTTCATAAATGAAAGGTTTTCATGCGTTTCCACTCCTGTGTTTACATTTAAATTTGAATCATTCCCGGGATGATGCCTTTGTTGGTAATATTGTTCAGAATATGCCATGGGACCTGTGAGTGCTTTCCAGTTGGGAAATCAATCCCTGAATTCCTCTGTGCATCTTGCTTACACCTTCCTGCCACGATGATTGATGTTGACTAAATAAGCTGCCATCGTATGCTATTGATTCTATAGAACTTTATTTGCTGGAATATTTCACTCAGTTGGAGAAATTGTAATTTCAAGGCCCATTTCTTTTTTAGCCTGATAAAAAATTCTTCCTAACTTGTGGGTCTAGAGGGAAACTGGATCAAGTCCTTCAGTACTTAAGGGCACATGTGATTGTAGCTCCCAGCAGCAGTTCCCAATGAGCATTAAGAGGATCTGATTTTAACAGCTTTGAGCTACTGCTACCAACCCTAGCTTCAGAATTGTTTCCTCCCAGCTTTAATTGCTGCAATTCAGTGTCAGTGTGATGAGAACAGAGTGAAACTGCAATGATACAGATGTGAGTCAGCCCCATTAGGATGATTCAAGGAGATGCTTTTCCAACGCAAGGTGTTTAACTGTTATTGCTGGGGGAGTGTAACTGTTTTGACTCATGTAGCTTTGAGGTTTGGTTTGCTTATAGATATTTTCCTCCCATGTTGGTTTGCTGTAATATTCCATGAAAGACAGAAAATCAAGGGTTTTAGTTGGTGAAGCATGCCAAACCCTTCCTGCAGCAAAATCCAGAATGAAAAGCTGAGCCTTGAAACCTTCCCTGAAGGGAAATGAAAGTGGTTCTGATGGAAGCTGAATCAGGGGAGGTTTAGGTTGGATATGAGGAGAAGGTTTTTCATCCAGAGGGTGGTTGAACACTGGAACAAGCTCCCCAGGGCAGTGGTCACAGCACCAAGCCTGCCTGAGTTCAAGAAGTGTTTGGATGATGCTCTCAGGCACATGGTGTGATTCTTGGGGTGCCCTACCCAGGGACAGGAGTTGATGATCCTGATGGGTCCCTTCCAACTCTGCATACTCTGTTATTCTCTGATTCTGTGATGCATTAAGACCATTCTATGAACTGTGCACTGATATCAGCTTCCTCCTTCCTTATTTTAGAGACTTACCCATGAGCTGCCTTTGCAGACTGCTCAGAAAGAAGAAGAATCTTTGTGGTAAAAGGGCTTCAGCTTTGGCTACTCGGGCATAATTTCTGCATTGGAGGGCTCTACAAAGCAGAATAGTCAGAATGAAATCTTTGGAGATTTGGAAGATTGGAATGGGAGTACAGCCTCACTTTTCCAGAACACTCAGAAAACAGTCAGGGATGAAATGCAGGCATGGATGCTGGAGCAAATCCAGAGGAGGCCACAGAGTTGATGGGAGAGCTGGAGCAGCTCTGCTCTGGAGCCAGGCTGGGAGAGTTGGGGTGTTGAGCCTGGAGAAGAGAAGGCTCCAGGGAGACCTTAGAGCAGCTTCCAGTGCCTGAAGGGGCTCCAGGAAAGCTGGGGAGGGACTTGGGACAAGGGCAGGGAGGGATGGGATGAGGGGGAATGGATCATGTCATATCATGTATAGATTACCAAGTTTAATGTTTTTACTACAGATCAAGGGCTCTGAGCTCTGCACAAACCAGATGTTATGGATGAGGAGGGTGAGCAGGGTAGGGCAGGACACAAATTGAATTGATCAGGCTCCATTGTATGAACACATCTGCTCCTCTTTAGTTATGCTGATTTTCACTAAGTCACTCAGTCCTGGGTCTCCTGATGTCTTCATAAATGAAAGGTTTTCATGCGTTTCCACTCCTGTGTTTACATTTAAATTTGAATCATTCCCGGGATGATGCCTTTGTTGGTAATATTGTTCAGAATATGCCATGGGACCTGTGAGTGCTTTCCAGTTGGGAAATCAATCCCTGAATTCCTCTGTGCATCTTGCTTACACCTTCCTGCCACGATGATTGATGTTGACTAAATAAGCTGCCATCGTATGCTATTGATTCTATAGAACTTTATTTGCTGGAATATTTCACTCAGTTGGAGAAATTGTAATTTCAAGGCCCATTTCTTTTTTAGCCTGATAAAAAATTCTTCCTAACTTGTGGGTCTAGAGGGAAACTGGATCAAGTCCTTCAGTACTTAAGGGCACATGTGATTGTAGCTCCCAGCAGCAGTTCCCAATGAGCATTAAGAGGATCTGATTTTAACAGCTTTGAGCTACTGCTACCAACCCTAGCTTCAGAATTGTTTCCTCCCAGCTTTAATTGCTGCAATTCAGTGTCAGTGTGATGAGAACAGAGTGAAACTGCAATGATACAGATGTGAGTCAGCCCCATTAGGATGATTCAAGGAGATGCTTTTCCAACGCAAGGTGTTTAACTGTTATTGCTGGGGGAGTGTAACTGTTTTGACTCATGTAGCTTTGAGGTTTGGTTTGCTTATAGATATTTTCCTCCCATGTTGGTTTGCTGTAATATTCCATGAAAGACAGAAAATCAAGGGTTTTAGTTGGTGAAGCATGCCAAACCCTTCCTGCAGCAAAATCCAGAATGAAAAGCTGAGCCTTGAAACCTTCCCTGAAGGGAAATGAAAGTGGTTCTGATGGAAGCTGAATCAGGGGAGGTTTAGGTTGGATATGAGGAGAAGGTTTTTCATCCAGAAGGTGGTTGAGCACTGGAACAAGCTCCCCAGGGCAGTGGTCACAGCACCAAGCCTGCCTGAGTTCAAGAAGTGTTTGGATGATGCTCTCAGGCACATGGTGTGATTCTTGGGGTGCCCTACCCAGGGACAGGAGTTGATGATCCTGATGGGTCCCTTCCAACTCTGCATACTCTGTTATTCTCTGATTCTGTGATGCATTAAGACCATTCTATGAACTGTGCACTGATATCAGCTTCCTCCTTCCTTATTTTAGAGACTTACCCATGAGCTGCCTTTGCAGACTGCTCAGAAAGAAGAAGAATCTTTGTGGTAAAAGGGCTTCAGCTTTGGCTACTCGGGCATAATTTCTGCATTGGAGGGCTCTACAAAGCAGAATAGTCAGAATGAAATCTTTGGAGATTTGGAAGATTGGAATGGGAGTACAGCCTCACTTTTCCAGAACACTCAGAAAACAGTCAGGGATGAAATGCAGGCATGGATGCTGGAGCAAATCCAGAGGAGGCCACAGAGTTGATGGGAGAGCTGGAGCAGCTCTGCTCTGGAGCCAGGCTGGGAGAGTTGGGGTGTTGAGCCTGGAGAAGAGAAGGCTCCAGGGAGACCTTAGAGCAGCTTCCAGTGCCTGAAGGGGCTCCAGGAAAGCTGGGGAGGGACTTGGGACAAGGGCAGGGAGGGATGGGATGAGGGGGAATGGATTAAACGTAGAAGGGAGATGTAGGTTGGACATTAGGAGGAAATTCTTTGGTGTGAGGATGGGGAGAGCCTGGCCCGGGTTGCCCAGAGAAGCTGTGGCTGCCCCATCCCTGGCAGTGTCGAAGGGCAGGTTGGATGGGGCTTGGAGCAGCCTGGAGTGGTGGGAGGTGTCCCTGCCCATGCAGGGGAGTTGGAATTAGATGATCTTTAAGATCCCTTCCAACCCAAACCATTCTATGATTCTATGCTGTGCTTGGACAAAATTGCAGTTTCAGGCCCAGTAGGGAAATTGCTCTTTTTCTTTTTTTCCCCCCACTTTTCTTACTGGTTTTACCAGTGCCAGAGCTGCTCTTTAGCTTGGGAAATCAAGATTTTCCATCTGTGTTTCCATCCCTAGATGGGATGCACTGTGTGACACACCAGAAACTCAAGCAAACACATCTTTGGTGACACTGTCCACATGGTGCTAAAGATCCCATAATGCTAGTAATTAACCCAGGGCTGTTTCTTCCTTATTTAAAATGAGTTTTGATGTCCAGAGTTGCCTTTGGCTACTGCTTGAATGAATTAGGATTTCAGTATTGCTTCATATTTGCCAGCTCATAGTAGAATGAACTTGGAGTCAGATCCTCATTTAGTTAAAATAAATGTACTTCCATGATCTTAAACAAATTTAAACCAGAGGACAATTTGGCCTGGGGGAGTATAAGAGGCTGAGTGTTGGATCAGGTTCTGAGTTGCATCCTAATGAGTAAGAAATGTGTCATGTGGTTGAGTTCAATAGCAGAGGTTTATCCCAGGCTGACTTTGTACCTCATGCCTAGTTTTCCTAATGCATAACTGAATGGAAACAAATTAATATGCCATCAAATTGGAGTCTTGCAGAAGGAATAGTTGATGCAACCTTCAAATGCACGTCCCTTCATTTTCAGGAGGAAGATGCAGCTTATCCTCTAGGTGTTTGGTGTTTGGGCCTTGTGAAGAAAACATTTCAATGAAGAAAAATAGATCAAGGAGTGTTTTCAAAGTCAGCACTTCCACCAGACCCTTTCAATCTCCTGGTTTATTTTCTGCACACTGTGACCCTCTTGAATGTCATCTGCTCTTTTCTGACTGTAAAGCCTTTCTCTCTCCCCTCCTTTCCCTTGTGGATCTCCTCTCTTCTGAGCTCTCCTTTCTTCCTTTGTGAGCTTTCCCTCCTCCTCCTCCTCCAGCTGCCTCATTTGGGCTGACACCTTCTGTTAGTGTTATCAGACAGATTAGAGGACTAAGATTCCTGAGGGAACTGGTGCAAATTCTTCTGGGTCAACAGGTTTGTTCCCCATCATCATGCTCTTGAGATTGATCAATATCAACTTTTCAACTGGGCTTGAGTTTTAATTTGTGTGGTTTTAACTAGTTGAGTACTGATTTTGAAGAAAATTGGGATTTGGAAGAAAGGAGAGAGAGGAAATATTGCTTGTTTGTTTTTTTTCCCCTTTTTTCCCCCAAACTTTGCACGTATTGGATTTTTAATAGGTGGTCTTGCTGGGAAAAATGGAGTAAGAAAATCATTAGAATAGTCAAGGTAGATGTGTGAAATTTTGGCAGGGGAGCTCTGTCAGGACTAGCTTGGCTTGTGATTCTTTCTAACACTTTCAGGTTACTCTGCCAGGCCATCACAGATCCATCCCCGTGGCTGGGGGATACATAGCCAGGTAGGGGTCAGTCTCTTCTACCAAGTAAAAAGCCATAGGACAAGAGGAACTGGCTTCAAGTTATATCAGGTTTAGATTAGATATTAGTAAAAATGTCTTCCCCAACAGGGTTGTCAGGCCCTTGCACAGGCTGCCCAGGGCAGTGATGGAGTCCCCATCCCTGGAGGGATTTCAAAGCCATGTAGGTGTGGTACTGAGGGACACGGGTTAGTGGGACTTGTCAATGTTAGGTTAATGCCTGGATTTGATTATCTTAAAGGTCTTTTCCAATCAAAAAGATTAAGATTCTGTATCCCTGGGTTGTTTCCACTGTGTTATTTTGTGCACTTAACTGCATTTCCCTGTTTTTTGACATCCTGCCCTGGGATTGTGTGTGCATCTTCACTGCATCTGTTTGAATGCTCCTCACACTGAAGGCCAAGAACTTGCCTTGAGATCCTCAGATTAAATTTAATTTTTTGATATAAGTTGAAACCGACTCTGCTTTTCCCCCGTAGTGGAATAAACATCATAAAATGTGTGTGTCTAATATCTTATTGCACAACAAAGACATTACAGCTTAGGTCCTGGCTGTTCAAAACAAGTCAGTCTGTGCTGCGGGTATCTCTATTTATGTGTCATTACTGAAACCCTGCTTATTTGCAGGAAAGAATCAAACCACCTTTGTTTCATCACTTTATTTGGTGCAGCTTGAAAAAAAAAATAAATCAGGTTGTTGCAGAAGATTGTTTTCATTTTGCTGTGTTAATGAGTGTTTGTGGACAGTATGAACTGGATGAAACCGTTCACGCTTTCGTGGCTTGGAATTCAATCTGTGAATCAAGTCGTGTAATACAATAGCAGCATCTTCAGGCAGCTGTGCAATTTAATAACAGCCCTCCACAGAGTGGGCTTGCGTTGGGTCTGCTTTGTGGTCAACCTTCACAAGAGGTTTTTGCAGAGAAATCAGGCTGTGTTTGTCTGTCTGCCTCATTCATCTCATCTTGGTGGGCTTAATAACATCTCCGAGACTCCTGCGAGAGAGAGATGGGGCTTGAAAAGGGAAGGAAGAAAGGGTGGGGAACAGCAAAACAATCTCCCTGTGCATTTTACTCTGAGTCCCAGTGGATTAGTAGTGGTAGTTTGCATTAGCAGTGACAGTACAGAGATGATTACTCGTCCCTGGAGACTGGTGGGGATGGAAATGCTGATCCATTACAGCGCTCGTTATTATTCTCCATGCTAAGTGGCACAGGGACTGGGGAGCCAAAGGGCAGAGTTGAGCAGTGTTTTTAAGCTAATAAAGTTGCACGAAGCAGGAGATGGGATTGTTAAAGAGAATGCTTTGTTCCAAGGTGTCTGAAAGTACCTTTTTATTTCTTACAAAGCTGAAAGTGTGTATTGGCTGCGTTGACTTTAGCAGTTTGATAGAAAAATGTTGCTTTTCTCTTCTATTAGGGCTATTGACATTTTATATCAAAAACCTCTAATTGCATTCTGCTAAAGAATGTTTTCCTCCCTGATTCTGATTTCTGGGCTTGTTCTCTCCCTTTTATATGAACGAAAGTGATGGAGAAATGGCCAGTTTGGGGGGTGGGCTTCTTTAAGAAAACTTGTAATAATCTTTCCTTAAGGAAACCAGCATGACCTTCTTCCCATCTCTGAGGGATAATTCCTGAAGACTTGTCTCTCCTTTCTCTTTAGCCTTTGCATGGAAAGTGGGTTTTGTGATCTTCATTCCATTCTCTCTTAATTCCAGCTCTCCCCCCTGTATCGTTGTGCAATTGGGTTACTTCATTAGCCTCTACATGCTTTATAAATTATTACTAATACATCCCAGTGTTGAAAAACTTTACAGCCACTAAATTATTTCACTGAGGTTTTGGTGGGTTTTTTTTCCTTGTAAATAGACCCAGTTGTGAGTAAGCAAAGTGAGACAAAATGACTGAATAGAATTACAGGATGGTTTGGGTTGGAAGGGACCTTAAAGCTCATCCAGTCCCACCTCTGCATGGGCAGGGACACCTCCCAGCAGCCCAGGTTGCTCCAAGCCCCATCCAACCTGCCCTTCAACACTGCCAGGGATGGGGCAGCCACAGCTTCCCTGGGCAACCTGTTCCAGTGTCTCCCCACCCTCACACTAAAGAATTTCCTCCTAATGTCTAACCCAAATCTCCCCTCTTCCAGGTTAAACCCATTCTCCCCTGTCCTATCACTACACGTCCTTAAAAAAAAAAGGACATTGAGATTATAATTGAGATTACAATATTGAGCTCAGAAGGCAAAACAGCAAAAAAGTTGGTGAGCTCTGAATGGTTGCCTGTCAGTAGGAGATCTCTGAATGGCAGGTAGTCTCAATATCTCTTGATTTGTTAGAGGGTTTATTCAAACAAGGGGTTTTTTTGTTTCTTTACTTATGTTCATCTGGAAATGCAGGAGTTCCCATTGTGGTGAACTGAGGAAAAAAAACTTTTGTCCCTCACCAGTTTCATTATGTGCCTCTCAAAAGCAGAAAATGTAGTGACAATCTGGGTAATATGACAGTGTGATTTCAAATTCCTGTTCTCTTTCAGAAGAAAAGGATGATTTATAGGCTCAGGGTTGAATTGTGAAGTAATTAGTAGCTCCATTCATGCCTGACTATGTGACAACATCATTTTTGCCAAGATCTCAGGTGCCATTAGGTCTTCAAGGTCATTGATGATTTATTTTGACACAGCTGCACGACTGTGGTTGTGACTTCTCTTTTACATTGTGTGAAGACTGGGAAATTGCTCAGCTCTTCTAAGGGCACCTGCCCACATCTTCCCAAAGGGTACCTGGTTTGGAAGAGACTGCCCAGCTTGGTAAAGCTGTTTTATGTTTTCAGCAGTGAAAGGGTCGTTTGTGGGACACCAAAAATGTTTTGCTCCAAGAAGGGAAAGCTGGGGCTGGAGTTCTATCCCATGGATCTGTGATGCTGTGGGGTGAAGGAGGCATATGGACATAGGACCCCACTTGATTCTAATAATACATTCCTAATCCTATTGGTAATATTTCACAATAACCTGCAATTTAAAACACTGCATACCAAGAAGCAGCCAAAAAAACCCCAAACAGTAAGGATTTTAGCTTCCCTAGCCATGACTTCACTTCTAGGGACCTAGTTTGGAGGTGGCCTTGGCAGTGCCTGGTTAACAGTTGGCCATGATTATCATAAAAAGCCTTTTCCAACCCAAACAATTCTATGATTCATGTGGTTGGGCTTGGGATGGTCAATTGACCAAACATACTTGCTATGTTCTTTCCACACAAAGTGCCATGAGGATGATCAGAGGGATGGAAACCCTTTCCTGTGAAGAAAGGCTGAGAGGTTTGGGGGTTTTCAGCTTCAAGAAGAGAAGTCTCAGGGGAGACCTTCCTGTGGTTTTTCAATCCTTAAAGTCCTGCAAGAAAGATGGGAACAGACTTTTCAGATCAGGATGGGATGTGTTGAACACAAGTTCTCCTCTACCACTTACTCCTCCATGCTCATCATCTGCCTCCCAGAAACCAACAAGTGTGTTGACCTCTCTAAAGCCAGGGCTGATCTCTTCATGCTCTTTTCTCCTGGACCACACTGAGCATGTTTTCAGAATTGTAAGAATTAAGTCCTTTTTTGCTGTAATTTAATAGGAACTAAAATTCTGATACAGCCAGGGCTCCTGAATCTCAACTTATGACATGAAACTGTGATGCTTGCAATTCACACTTAGGCTGTACTTCCTAATAAAAATAGAGATTTTCTTACTAGCACATTTTTAAGGTTTTCCCAGGTAATTTATGAGCTGATTTTAAGAGAGAGATTTTCTTACTAGCACATTTTTTATGGTTTTCCCAGGTAATTTATGAGCTGATTTTAAAATTACAGGATTTTATTCCCACTCTGTAAAGTCTTCCACCACTCTGTGGATTTGGAAGCTGACACTGGGCTCAGTGGAGAAACTCTCTTGTTCCTCAGAACTAGAAGACAATTGTTTAAGTTCTGTACTTGAAAACTGGTGAATGTTTGCTCAACAAAGAGTGTTTAGGGCAAGGGAGCTCTGTTGTTCCTTGCAAAAGCTCACAACCTTCTTGCTTATGTGCTCCATCATCAGCTGTGAAGCCTACGGGCCCTATTCCCAGTCCTCTCAATGAAGCCTAATGAAGGGGCTGGATTTGGTTGTTTTTCTCAGTCTCCCTGGGTCGGTGGCATTAGCCATCAATCAAAAAAGCTGTGAAGGAGCCTGTTGAAGCTGTGCCAGCTCCTTTTTGCCCCAAATTGCAGGGCAAGCTGCCAACAGCTTGCAGGGACCTGCCAGGCCTGCCAGCTCCATCACAAGGCAGATAAGAAAGGGGTGTAAATGGGAGTTCTCTGGGGGTACTGGGGCAGATCTGGGCAGTGCTCATGCTTCAAGTCCAGATTGGGAGTTTAATTTTGAGTTAAAAAGGCCTTATCTCTGGGCTTTTTACAAGGGAATGTAGTGATAGGAAGAGAGGTAACAGTTTGAAGCTGAAAGATGAGACATTAGGAAAAATGGCTTTAGTGTGAGGGTGGTGAGACCCTGGCCCAGGTTGCCCAGAGAAGCTGTGGCTGCCCCATCCCTGGCAGTGTTGAAGGGCAGGTTGGATGGGGCTTGGAGCAGCCTGGAATGGTGGGAGGTGTCCCTGCCCATGCAGAGGGGTTGAAACTGGATGATCTTGAAGGTCCCTTCCAACCCAAACCATACTGTGGTTCTATGAATGTCAGATCTCAGCAAGTGTAGAGGGTCACTTTACAAACCCTGTAGCAGGGGTATTTATTTCAAAAGAATACACTGGGACTCTCATCTATAAAGAAAACCCAACGTAGACCCAAGTAGTGGAGTTTTTCAGATACACTTCAATCCTGTCACTTTTCAGGAGTGTCAAGGGGGTTGGCCCTCAGCAGGTTGGCCCCCAGCAGATAGCCTGGCTTTATTTACAAACTTCTGTAGAGTGAAGAAGGTTGTATTGTAAGATAAAAATGGGAAAAGGTTGCAAATTCTATCCCCTGTCTTTCTAAAGCTGTTTCTAAAGTAGGATTCTGCAGCATGTAGACATAGGAGAATGAACTGTATTCTCAGTGTTAGACAGTGACTGAGGTTAGGATGAGCACTTTATATTTTGTTTTCTTTCAAGCATGTGCTTAAAGAGAATTATTGCTGTATTAAATCTTTTCACTCTTACAGTTTCTGCTTTGCTTGCTGCAGGTAACAGAATATATTGTTGCAGTTAAAATCTTTCTCCTGGTTTTTTTAATGTGCTATATGCCAAGCTGCATCACTAAGGGAACACTTTTGATCTGACTCTTATCTTTGGTGCAGTTTACATGGTAAAAAGTCTGTTGTGGTGTTAAATGCTCTCATCTTTCTTCATGTCCTGGGATGGTTCAGCCTGTGCCCTGTGAATTACTGGATCAGGAGCATTTTCAAAACCTGTACTGGCTTAGGATGGCATCTAGAGTAAATGGGGTTTGGTTTAAGGTTGATATAATATGATTGTACTCATTCAATGGGCTTGAGCTGAGCACTAGTGCAGTTGGGTTGTTGTTGGCTTTAATAACTGTTGGTGAACACTGTGTTGAGAAGAAACTACCAAGGGTTTAGGTCTCACAAATTGATGTATGTAATCAATGTACAAATTAAATCCTATGTAAAACCAGAACTGGGTGAGATGAGCAGCTCCACTGGTAGTAGCATTTCTCTTTGAGCTGTGCTAACAGTAATTACTGCATTAGGATCCTTCTGTTTGTTCATTCTTACTGTAAATTAAGAAGAGAAGATTCAAGACTCATCTAACATGTAACTTGATGAGGTTTGCAAAGAAAGATGTGTCTTCAAAGAGACATTTAGAGCAATTATTTTGAGCCGTTCTTTGCTATTGGAGACAAAATAGGCTATTAAAAATAAAAAAGACCAGCACAGCAGTTATTTTCCTAATGTATTCCAGCTCATGGCTTTTTAGTCTAGAATCACAGAAACTCCCAGTTTCTTATAACTCCTTTTCTGCATCAGCAGTGGTTTGCATTGCTGCACCCATTGCTTTGCTCCCCTTGCAGCTCAAGGCTGGGGGGTGATATCAATCTGGATTTAGATTGATGGTGCAGAGGGCTGACTTGAGATCTTCCTTTTTAATATTTCAGCAGGCATTTTGGGTCTTTAAAAAGGTGGCCCTTGGCCTTTTGAACTGTGTTTCCACAAGGCAAACTTGGAGTGTCACTACGGGCAGATTGGACTAGGAGAGCTTCAAGACCTCACATGTAGGAAGAAGGCTAAAGCTAATCTGATCCCCCTCAGAAAGAGACAGTGAACCTCACTGAATCTTTACAGAGAAACAAGAACAATTTATTTTTATGGTAACTGGGAAGTATAAATTCTGTTTTATTTGCTTTCCTTATTAGGGAGGCTGTCCATTTGTCTCTAATTCAGTTGGGTATTCCCCAAAGGTCAATGCCTTTGAGACTCCAAAACCAATCCTCTGCTGCTCCATGGCTAACAAGTTTCAGCTCTTTGAGGTTTGCACAAAACCACCATGGACCCCTGAGCTTCCAGGGATCCCTGAGCTGCTCTTTGCAGACAGTTCAAACATGTTTCTTATGGTTGGGGCTGCCCCATCCCTGGCAGGGAGGAGCAGGTTTTGTGACACCAGAAGGGATTTGAAGCTGTGGCTACAAAAGCAAAACCTTACTCAGCTAAGCCTGAGAATGGAGTTTAGGCATCAGAGCATGTCCTGGGACAAAGCACAGTGATTTGGAAGCTGCTTTCTTGCACTCACTGATGGGCTTTTATGGCCTGGTATGAGTGCTGTAGCATCACAGAATCATAGAATGGTGAAGATTGGAAGGGACCTTAAAGACCATCAGGTTCCAACCCCCTGCCATGGGCAGGGACACCTCCCACCATTCCAGGCTGCTCCAGGCCCCATCCAACCTGCCCTTGAACACCTCCAGGGATGGGGCAGCCACAGCTTCTCTGGGCAACCTGTTCCAGTGCCTTCCTACCCTCATGGGGAAGAATTTCCTCCTGACGTTCAACCTATATCTCCCCTCTTCCAATTTAAAACCATTACCCCTTGTCCTATTCCTGCCCTCTCTCCCTCCCCAGCTTTCCTGGAGCCCCTTCAGGCACTGGAAGCTGCTCTATCCTGATTTCCTTTCCAAACCCAGGCCAGAGTTAAACACTGTGTCATGTTACACGATGTTATTGGTGACGTTTAAAGAATTACACGGTTGGAGGAGTCATCAGTCTAACAACATGATACCAGAAAAGGGGATGAGGAAGAAAAGATGAGCTGTGTTGTTGATGAAACAATGGGAGACACAATAAACAGCCACGGATCTATTGAACAGACGCAGTCGAAAATGAAGTGTGTTATTTCTCACTCGCTCCTTCTGTCAGTGATTGAGGCATTTCAGAGCACAACCAGGAAAATAATAGGTTGCCTTCACAATGGTAGAAGTTGAACAAATGCTCAATCACTCATCCAACATCATTGCTGTCATCGGGGAGGGCTTTGGCAGGTGCTATTGATGCCTCACTTGGCTCTCCCGGCCGCTTCCCTTCCAGATCCCATCTCCCCACAATGGAAGACTGAACGTTTCAATTTGCTACCTGTAGAGTCATATTGAAGTGCTTGGGCTAAAATGAGAGAGATCATTTTTGGGTGAGGCTGAAAGCAGAGGCTTTGTGGAAGGCATTACACATACCAATCCTCTGACAAGACCTGTGTCTCCCAACCCTGCATGACAAAGTGAGAGGAGGATGTTTCTGAGTAGGATACTCTCCATGGGTATTGATCAGCACTTTTGCTGTGTGTTGGTGTCTAAATCCATCCTCATCTCCCTTTCAACTGTAAAGTTTGATTTCACAGCCTCTGCTTGGCAGAACTTTGGTTTTGGACTTGGTATGCTTGAAAGAGCTTGGCATAAGCTGTGAATTCAGGGTCTTGTTACTAATAATTAACTTGGTTCATCCTAAAGCTGGAAAGACAGAGGATGGATCTTAGTCACTTGCTAAGAATTCTGAGAATTTGCATCTAGACTGGGTAGTCTGTGAGCATGTAAAAGGGGTCAGCTTGTTGGGGTGAGTCTGGAGGAGGCCACAAAGATGCTGGGAGGGCTGGAGCAGCTCTGCTCTGGAGACAGGCTGGGAGAGTTGGGGTGTTGAGCCTGGAGAAGAGAAGGCTCCAGGGAGACCTTAGAGCAGCTTCCAGTGCCTGAAGGGGCTCCAGGAAAGCTGGGGAGGGACTTGGGACAAGGGCAGGGAGGGATGGGAGCAGGGGGAAGGGCTTTTAACTGGAATAGGGGAGGTTTAGGTTGGATATTAGGAGGAAATTCTGTGTTGTAAGGGTGGTGAGACCCTGGCCCAGGTTGCCCAGGGAAGCTGTGGCTGCCCCATCCCTGGCAGTGTTGAAGGGCAGGTTGGATGGGGCTTGGAGCAGCCTGGAATGGTGGGAGGTGTCCCTGCCCATGCAGGGGGTTGGATCTAGATGATCTTTAAGGTCCCTTCCAACCCAAACCATTCCATGATTCTTTCTAAGGAGTCTTCTCTCTGAAGACTGAGAAGGACCTGGCAAGCTTTGTGTCCACTTTTTTTTTTTTTTTCTTCTTTTTGTGGGTAGAAGTGTTGAATAACCTGGTACAGTGAGAAGTAAAACACTAATCTCCTGATACCTGCTCCCTCCATCTGAACTCTGTAGATCTTCTCCATTGCTTTGTAGCTGAAAGTTATTCAAGCCTTTGAAATAAGAGAAAAAATTTACTACTCTATAGAGTCCTCACATGGAAATACAGCCCATTGCCCCATTCTTTGTCCAAAAGGTGACCTTTATATTTAGCTTTGAATGTAAAGCTGTTAACAGAAATTTTCTCTGTCCTCTGGTCTCTTCCTCTTAATTCCCAGGGAAGCTGTGGCTGCCCCATCCCTGGCAGTGTTGAAGGGCAGGTTGGATGGGGCTTGGAGCAGCCTGGAATGGTGGGAGGTGTCCCTGCCCATGCAGGGGGTTGGATCTAGATGATCTTTAAGGTCCCTTCCAACCCAAACCATTCCATGATTCTTTCTAAGGAGTCTTCTCTCTGAAGACTGAGAAGGACCTGGCAAGCTTTGTGTCCACTTTTTTTTTTTTTTTCTTCTTTTTGTGGGTAGAAGTGTTGAATAACCTGGTACAGTGAGAAGTAAAACACTAATCTCCTGATACCTGCTCCCTCCATCTGAACTCTGTAGATCTTCTCCATTGCTTTGTAGCTGAAAGTTATTCAAGCCTTTGAAATAAGAGAAAAAATTTACTACTCTATAGAGTCCTCACATGGAAATACAGCCCATTGCCCCATTCTTTGTCCAAAAGGTGACCTTTATATTTAGCTTTGAATGTAAAGCTGTTAACAGAAATTTTCTCTGTCCTCTGGTCTCTTCCTCTTAATTTCTCATGCACTTTTAGGAACACAGAAGGAAGTTTTCTCTCAAATGTGACTATTTAACATGGAGAATGGGATTAGTCAGAAACTGCTCTGACCTGTGACCCTGTGATGTTGTCATGAGCCCTCCAGGCAATTGTGTTGCTCTGAGTGCAGCAGCAACAGCCAAGAGGGAAGGAAATGAGGCTAAAGAAGGTGAATGAGGATCATCTTGATATCAGCTTTCCCCAAACTGTTGGAAAAATACTTTTTTTCAGTTGCTTCTGCACTGATGATGATCATGCAGAAGCCTCACTGCTTTCAGAAAAGATTCCAGTAGAAATCCATGTCACAGAGTCATGGGCATAGAGTGGCTGGGGTTGGAAGGGACCTCTGAAGATCATCTAGTCCAACCTCCCCCTGATAGGGCAAGATCCCCTAGAGCAGATCCCACAGGAACATGTTCAGGTGGGTCTTGAAAGTCTCCAGGGATGGAGACTCCACAGCCTCCCTAGGCAGCCTGTCCCAGGGCTCTGTCACCCTCACAGGAAAGAAGTTCTCCCTGATGTTCAGCTTGAACCTCCTGTGCTCCAGCTTCTGCCAATTACCCCTTCTTCTGTCACTGGATGCTGCAAGCCCCCATCCTCCTGACACCCTCCTTTAGATATTTCTAAGGATTGAAGAGATCCCCCCTCAGTCTCCTCTTCTCCAGGCTCAACTCCCCCAGCTCTCTCAGCCTGTCCTCATGGGGCAGATGCTCCATTCCTCTAATCACCTTTGTGTCCATACAACAAAAGCAGTGGCAGTGTGATGCTCCCAGGTACTGCAGGTTTACAGAGCCCAATTTTAACCCAGACCATCCTAAAATGAGCTAAAAATAGCTACAGGTGATCAGCTAACACTGACCATAGAACAGACCCCATTAGCCACCTAATTCTTTCACTTACCTTCAATTTGGATCCAATCCAGGGTCCTAGAGATTAAAGACTTGTGTGTTAAAAGCCCATTCATTATCAAGCTGAGCCACAGCCAGTCCTTTGAGGCTTGAGTCTTAATCACCAGCCATGTAATTTGGCCCATTAGAAACAGTAAATATTGAGGCCAGTGTGTGTGGTCCTGTTCAGGGTTCAGTTCTGTTTAGAAATTCTGTCAATAAGTTAAAAAAACCCAAGTGTATCTTGGTTGTATCTGTCAGGAAATAAGAGCACAACATTCCTTCTTTGAACAGAAGTTTCTTCTACCTTGATCACTGTGGTCCCCTGAGAGGAATATGTGAAATTGTTAGAAACATTTCCCCTTTTTTTTTCCTCATTCTCCTTTATTTCCTATTTGTGTGGCTCACTCTGTGCAAATCAATATAAGGGCTCTTTGGTTTTGATTTAAAATGTGTAGCTCTGAATGCAGGCATCAAGTTATCTGGAAGAAGCTGTTTCAGTCTCAGTAATTTGGAGGCTTGTAGCTCATATTTAGCAGGTGCAATTTGTACTTTTACACTTAGTTCCTTTATCCTCTCCCAGTGACCTTGCTTGGTGCCTCCCCCTGTGCACTTGTGCACCTCCATACTGTGGTGTAGAGGGTCTCCCATGGGATTTTCACCCATCCTGTAGCCTCTGAACCTTTGCCCCACTCTTGGTGAAGCCACTGGGGACTTTTCTGGGGCTTTCTGCTCCCAGGTGTCATTGGCAGCAGAGATTTCATAGGAAGGTTTTGGCTTCCTTGGGCAGAAAGCAGATGTTGGGGTTTTCTTCTCTTTCTTTGCACTGTGGTTCTGGAAAACACCCTGAGAAATGGTGTCCAGAGGTGTCCACATTGCAGCTAATGTTGGGAGCTGTGCTGTCAGCAGGGCCTCTCCCATTCCTCTGGAAACTCTTGGGTTTTATGCTTACCCTAAAGTCATGCTCATTGGTTCCTCATCCTTCTAGCTGGACATGGGTGGTCCCTGTGGAGGTTCCACCTACAAGTTAGGCAGCACATCACAAGTGGCTGGGTGTGAAGGTGGTCACTCAGGTTCTAGGTAGATTGATGGGTGTGAGAAGACTCCCTCTCTTCTCAAGGCTGCCTGTAGGGCTCAGGAGGAATAATCATATACCCACAGACTGGTTTGGGTTGGAAGGGGCTTTTCAAGGTCATCTAGTCCCACCTCCCTGCAGTGAGCAGGGACATCTTCAACTAGATTGGACTGGTAAGAGCCCAATCCAACCTGACCATGAATGTTTCTAGGGATGGGGCATCTACCACCTCTCTGGGCAACCTGTGCCAGCATCTCACCACCCTCATGGTAAAAAACTTCTTCCTAATATCTTCTCTAAATCTTTCCTGTTTCAGTTGAAAACTGTTTCAGTATCACTACAGGCCCTGCTAGATCCTCACGCCTCGAGCACGTGATCTTTTAGGACCCAAGTTTGACAAACCTGAGCTGAGGTTGCTCCTTCCACAGCAAGTTCAGCTAATTTGGGGCAGCAGAAGCAGCAGCTGCATGGAAAGGCACTGTGAGAATAGCAGGCTGAACAACAGCCACAAAAAATATCATCACCTTTTGTTTCCTGTCCCATCCAACACGGCGCAGTAGAATCATCTCATCAGTTGGAGGAGAAAAAATATGGACTTGGCTCTGATATTTTATCTGTAGATTGTTTTCCTCATTTGTTATAAGTCAATATTTTGCCCAGTTGCTGTGGCAGCCTTGCAGAACGGGGACGTTCAATTCTGCAGCAGTTTCCATTGGCATTTCTTTAATAAACTCTCGTAATTTATAGACTGTGTTTAACATCTTCTCCTCATGCCCCCAGAGTTGGTTCCAGCCAGCTATGAAGGAATGAGATATTGAGTTGTTACTCTTCTTGATTAAGTCAATAAAACCCATTTGTCATGTTAAGTGAGTAGCTCCTTTTGGTGTGTTGCGCGATCCCAGATCCTACATTTTGGGGTGAAAAACAATATCTAAGACAATGATTAATTACCTGAAAATAAGAACTGACCAGCCAGTACCTGAAATGGGCTGTGCTTGCCCAGAGAGGTGCCTGTTCTGTATTGCTAAGGCAGCACAGCCATCAGCTCTAGCTGCAATTTCAAGGTGATGATCTGTAATTATTACATGATGATTGCTCTGAACGTTGAAGAACATTTTGTTATTTTTAGATGGCAGAACTGATCTTTAAAAAAAATTGGCTTCCTTGGGCAGAAAGCAGATGTTGGGGTTTTCTTCTCTTTCTTTGCACTGTGGTTCTGGAAAACACCCTGAGAAATGGTGTCCAGAGGTGTCCACATTGCAGCTAATGTTGGGAGCTGTGCTGTCAGCAGGGCCTCTCCCATTCCTCTGGAAACTCTTGGGTTTTATGCTTACCCTAAAGTCATGCTCATTGGTTCCTCATCCTTCTAGCTGGACATGGGTGGTCCCTGTGGAGGTTCCACCTACAAGTTAGGCAGCACATCACAAGTGGCTGGGTGTGAAGGGGGTCACTCAGGTTCTAGGTAGATTGATGGGTGTGAGAAGACTCCCTCTCTTCTCAAGGCTGCCTGTAGGGCTCAGGAGGAATAATCATATACCCACAGACTGGTTTGGGTTGGAAGGGGCTTTTCAAGGTCATCTAGTCCCACCTCCCTGCAGTGAGCAGGGACATCTTCAACTAGATTGGACTGGTAAGAGCCCAATCCAACCTGACCATGAATGTTTCTAGGGATGGGGCATCTACCACCTCTCTGGGCAACCTGTGCCAGCATCTCACCACCCTCATGGTAAAAAACTTCTTCCTAATATCTTCTCTAAATCTTTCCTGTTTCAGTTGAAAACTGTTTCAGTATCACTACAGGCCCTGCTAGATCCTCACGCCTCGAGCACGTGATCTTTTAGGACCCAAGTTTGACAAACCTGAGCTGAGGTTGCTCCTTCCACAGCAAGTTCAGCTAATTTGGGGCAGCAGAAGCAGCAGCTGCATGGAAAGGCACTGTGAGAATAGCAGGCTGAACAACAGCCACAAAAAATATCATCACCTTTTGTTTCCTGTCCCATCCAACACGGCGCAGTAGAATCATCTCATCAGTTGGAGGAGAAAAAATATGGACTTGGCTCTGATATTTTATCTGTAGATTGTTTTCCTCATTTGTTATAAGTCAATATTTTGCCCAGTTGCTGTGGCAGCCTTGCAGAACGGGGACGTTCAATTCTGCAGCAGTTTCCATTGGCATTTCTTTAATAAACTCTCGTAATTTATAGACTGTGTTTAACATCTTCTCCTCATGCCCCCAGAGTTGGTTCCAGCCAGCTATGAAGGAATGAGATATTGAGTTGTTACTCTTCTTGATTAAGTCAATAAAACCCATTTGTCATGTTAAGTGAGTAGCTCCTTTTGGTGTGTTGCGCGATCCCAGATCCTACATTTTGGGGTGAAAAACAATATCTAAGACAATGATTAATTACCTGAAAATAAGAACTGACCAGCCAGTACCTGAAATGGGCTGTGCTTGCCCAGAGAGGTGCCTGTTCTGTATTGCTAAGGCAGCACAGCCATCAGCTCTAGCTGCAATTTCAAGGTGATGATCTGTAATTATTACATGATGATTGCTCTGAACGTTGAAGAGCATTTTGTTATTTTTAGATGGCAGAACTGATCTTTAAAAAAAAATAAGGGGAAAAAAAAAAAGTAGCACCACTGTGAAAGATATGAGATAGAAGAAGAAACCTGGTTGGATTTGGGTTTTTGTAGTGTCTTTCATAAGAAGCAGCCTGAATTCTGCTACTTCATATCAAATGGTGACATTCCTGTGTTACGAAGCCCCTGTCTCCTTTGTTCTGATGAGAAGCATTTGAATCTTGGGGAAAGCTTGGTTTGGAAGTGATGGAGATGACTGAGCTGTACTTGAAACACTTGGGGATCCTGCTCTTCAACTTGACCCAACCATTCCCACAGGGATCACAGAGAGAGAAATCCATCCAAGTGATGAAATTCTCCTGTGCATTGATATTCTGTTTCTGAGCTTTTCCTGTCCTTTTGTGTTTGATCATGTTAGAGGCTCATTGGGTTTCTTCTGCTTTAACTTCAACAAAAATGACACTTCCAGAAGTAGCAACTCTTCCAAGCTCAACAGCAGCAACTAGTGAGTCCATTTGGGTGGGTTTTGGGGTGTGAGCTGCTCTTTTCTATTTTCCTAGTTTAGATCAGGATCAGTCAGCTGGTTATAATAAAAATTAATGTTGCATTCACAGTTTAGATCCTTCTAAACTGTAGAAGGCAAGGAAATATGGAGCTGTTCTTCCTCCTTACCCTGTTGAGCAGATCCATGTAGTTTCACATTCCAAACTGGGAAAATACAGGATGAGGAGCTTTCCTGAGAGTTTGAGTGGTAGCCATGCAGGTCAGTCATGTTGTGGAGAAACCTGGAATAGGGGGGTTGAAATTTGCAAGCCTTTTGTCTTAAAAAAATATTAAGGAGTTCAAACAGCAAAGCAAAATTCAAGGCAGTGTTGGAAAACATGGATAATGGGCAATGCTGCACATCTGAAAAGACTGAAAGATAAGAGGCTCTGATCAGGGTTTGGCACTCCCTGTCCTGTTCCACAGCATTTTATGGTTGGTTGGGTAAGATCTGAACGAGGCTGAAACCCCCTCTCTGAAAATCAGCATTTGCTTGTTAATGTGGTGAGCAGAAGAGGATGAGTTTAGAGTGACCTGGAGGAAACCAGGGCACTGTTCTCATGTTGGGACCCCTGGTTGAGTGAGACCTCCTGCTTGCTTGGCATGCAGAGCTGTACAAAATCAGACAGGAGCTCTCTGAGTTGAGTTTCCCAGTGCTAGAGTGGATTTGGTAAATGAGGAATAGAAACGTCCACCACAAATAAGGAGCCACCATTATTTTCAAGGTAAATGAACCATCAAAAGAGCCAAACTCAGAACATCTCTCTGCCACTTCTACTTTTTGCAAGCTTCCTCTTGCAGGTGGCTCTAATTAAAGGGAAAATGGAGGATGCAGAGGAGGAATAGTGCATGAAACCTGTTCTCTCCAACTCAGAATTCCTAGTGCAGCCCTATAATGGGGTGTGGGCAGGTTGCACCCAGCCTGGCTGTCTCCTTGTGTCCAGATTAAGAGGGACATCCTCACTGTGTCCCTTTATCATCTGCTGTCTCACCTTGCAATTTGCTGTTACCCTCAGTTCACAGGAGCTCATTATGACCCAGCTTTATAACATAACTGAGGACAAGCTTTTTATTTTCACCTGCTGTGATTCTCAAATTACCCCTTAAAGGGCTACTTGTCAAGGCCAGTGGTTCCAAATTTAATCTAGTTTAATAATAATATTGTTTGTCTATTAACTTTCTCCCTGATCATAAGTTATTAGGCTCCCTCTGGAGAGGAATGGAATAGTAGTAAAATCCAGCCTCTCCTAAGATTCCTGTCACAGTTCTTAGTCCAGGTCTGTGATTTGGGCTTGTTTGAAATCAGTAACTCCCAGAAGTTCACTCATAGTTGTGGATGATTGGGGTCATCAGCAGCAGCTATTGCTGAATAACTCAGGCAGCAACAGGACCCTCCAACTTGTAACCTCAAGTGAAGGGAAGAATCTCATCCTGGTTGCACATTCTGTCTCAATGGAATTTGGTAAAAACACTTCATTAGCTCAACTCTCTTTGTCTTCTCTCAAGCCTTCCTTTTAAACCTCATAACTAATTGTATTTCCAATAAAAGCAGAGTTTGCAGAACTCTCCTGTAAGAACAAGGGGTTCCTCTCTCTGTATGGTCCAGACTTGATGTAGCCCCCTCCCCCAGGCAAAGCTTTGCTTCTGCTGCCACTCCTGAACCATCAGGATGGTTCAGCTAAACCCATCAGGATTAACCAAACTAATTTAAGAGTTACTTCTCCATCTTTACATCAGGATGCATTTAGCACTGGGGTCCCCTACACCAGAAGGACATGGAGCTGTTGGAGAGAGGCCAGAAGAGGCCACAGAGATGCTGGGAGGGCTGGAGCAGCTCTGCTCTGGAGACAGGCTGGGAGAGTTGGGGTGTTGAGCCTGGAGAAGAGAAGGCTCCAGGGAGACCTTAGAGCAGCTTCCAGTGCCTGAAGGGGCTCCAGGAAAGCTGGGGAGGGACTTGGGACAAGGGCAGGGAGGGATGGGGGGAACAGCTTTAAAACAAAAGGGGGAATTTTAGGTTTGACATTAGGTAGAAACTCTTCACTGTGAGAGTGGTTTGATGGGGCTCTGAGCAACCTGGGCTGGTGGAAGGTGTCCCTGCCCATTACAGGGGGTTGGAACTAGGTGATCTTGGAAGGCTCCTTCCAACCCAAACTGTGAGTCTGTGATATGATTCTCTGATCTGTTCTGTGCACTGCCTGGTGTTACAACTCCCACATAAAACCAGCATGAGGAGCCCTGCTCTTGCTTGCATCACGGCAGTAAAAAGCATAATTTTGGCTGTTCCATGTGTTTATTTGATAGAAGACAACACTGACACTTCAAACCAGGAAGTTTTTCAAGACAAAAGTCCTCAAAAACTTCTTTTAACTTTGAAATGTCTCTTTCAGTGCTTTACAGGGTAAGCTCCCAAATCCCTTTGGGATTGTGGTAGCTTCAGAACTGTCGTATTTTGGGTTGGCATTGTTTTGCAGTGCAGTTGCAATTGCTGGTTCACAGAGCAATAAACCCCCAGGACTTTGATTTTGATCTCTGAAAACAAAGTAGCATCTGATAAATGGGTTTCACCTTGTCATGATTAACTCTTAGAACGGGCGTCCTGTCTTCCCAGAGACATTTGGAGTCAAACTGCACCCGTAGAGATAGTTCATCTTTCTTTCCATGGAGACTGCAGGGCTGAAATCCCATTGTAGATCAATTTAAAAAATTAATAGTTGGAGATTAGTGGGAGATTTTTGCATCAGATTACATTTCTGGAGCTGCACTGGAATTGCCTCTAGTCCTTGCTATATTCATTGAGCAGTCACTGTGGTATTTACCAGTTGGACCAGTGGTGGTGGCACAGCAACATCTGTTCAATTGGGGTAATTCAGTGCTTTCTCTGATTAGGGGAATTGCAAAAGCCAGAGGTGAAGAAAGCCTATTAGATTATCCAACTGGTGCAATATCACTGTTTTTTTTATGTGCATTATGGTAATGAATTAGTTCTTCAACCAGGGAGCCAGCAATGCATAGATGGGATAAGATGATCATGTAAATAAGCTGGGCAAACAAAGGGGGAGAGGAGGGAAGGATAATTGCTCCCATTCTACAGTGGGGGAATGAAGGCCCTGGATGATAAAGGGATTGCTCATGTAGAGCTCTGCTCTCCTTTGGCCTGGAGCAAACAGCATAAACATCTGCTGATCTTTAATTCAGGAGTAGCCCTGGTGCTTTATGGCTGGAAGGAGGAGCTGAACCCAAGTTTCCCTGCTCCCTGGTTCTGTGCTTTAGGTACATTCCCACCCACCAACTCAAGAAATAAGTTTTTCTCCTATTTCTGCTGCTTTGTACACCTGTGGTAATGTGTTTGGAGGCAGCAATCAAATATATTTGGGGGGAGAAAAAAGGATGCTTATTTCAAGAAGGAGAGAACACTATTGTTAAAGCAGCATTCAAGTAGTTCCATGTTTTTATTGCTCGTCTGCCTTTTAAGAAGGCTCTGCAATTCAGCTGTAATTAAGGTAATTAAGGTGGGGCAGTAAGCAGAGGTGATGGCTGCTGGACTATTTAACACATTTGGGGTTGCTGGAGTCAAAAAGAAAGAGGGAAATCTATGAACTATCAAAATATTGCTGGCTTTTGATTTCAAGAGCGAGGTAGGATCTCTCAGCACATCACAATGCAAAATGGCATCTAATATCAAGCCCTAAATTGTCCCAAATTATTCCATTTTTAAGCCAAGCCAGCTTTGTTTAAATAATAGCTTTGCCATAGAGACTGTCTCATTGATTGGATTACTTCTCTGTGTCATAGCAAGAAAAATGAATTTGTGTCAGGCTGAATTACAGGTTTACATATATTATTGAAGCTTTGCTCTCAAGTTCTCTCTGTGTCAATCATCATCTACTTGCAGATTGCTCTATTTTTAATATTTCTCACATTCAAAGGTCACTTCCTTCTCAAGCAGCAGCTTTGAGCCCAATATTATTTTAGCAATGGTGTTAATAGTACTTAATAATTAAGGTGGTTATGAATGCATGTGTCACTATTGCCCCCCTCTCTTCTTCTCTTGTGAGGGTACCAGAGCATCCAGCTCTGGGATCCAGGATCTGGATCCAGGAGAAGACCACAAAGTGATTCAGAGGGCTGGAGCAACTCTGCTCTGGAGACAGGCTGGGAGAGTTGGGGTGTTCAGCCTGGAGAAGAGAAGGGTCTGGGGAGACTTTATTGCAGCTTTTCAATACTTAAAGGAGGCTTATAAGAGAGATGGGGACTTTTTATTAGGGCCTGTAATAACATGAAAAGGTGTGATGGTTTTAAACTGAAAGAGGGAAGGTTTAGATTGGACATAAGGAAGAATTGTTTTGTGGTGAGGATGGTGAGATGCTGGAACAGGTTGCCCAGAGAAGGCTGCCCCATCCCTGGCAGTGTTGAAGGGCAGGTTGGATGGGGCTTGGAGCAGCCTGCTCTGGTGGGAGGTGTCCCTGCCCATGCAGAGGGTTGGAACTAGATGATCTTTAAGGTCCCTTCCAACCCAAACCATTCTGTGATCCTATGGTGACATGCAGAGCATGGCCCTGTGATGCTGAGTGTTCAAGACTGGGTTGGATGGAGCTTGGAGCAACCTGATACAGTGGAAGGTGTCCCTTCCCATGCAGGGGGTATTGGACTAAATGATCTTCAGAAGTCCCTCCCGACCCACACCATTCTGTGCTTCTATGATTCTGCTGCATGGAAGGTGTCCAGTGTGCACTGCAGGATCCAAGGGCTTGAGGGAACCTGCTTTGTTGGTGCATGGAGAACAAGTTGTTTCTTCTCTTGATGCTTACTGATCAGCTGGTTTTCTGTCACAACCCCTCTGTTCTTCTCCAGTCTGCTGTGCCCTTGGTGTAGGGTTACTAAAGGAAAAGGGAAAGACCAGCACACAGACACAACTGGAATTAAAGAGTTGGAAGTAACAGAGCAGGAAATCAAAGCTCCTACCAGCTCCTCCATTGGACCTTAGACTGCTCATTGCTTGTCATATTTCTCATTTCCATTATTTTAGGAGGTCCCCAAGTAGCCCATTCTGAAGTACTCTGAAGAATCACATTTATTATTCACCAGGGAAGCAATGCTGAGCAGGAAGGAGCTGCAACAACAGTCAATGCTTCCAACGTTTTCATCGAACCTGTAATCATTACATTAAAAATGTATTCTTTGAGATTCAGACAAAGCTTCAGTGAATTGTTAGGTAACAGTTTGCAGACCTTACTGCAAGGAGGAGCAATTTGTTCCTTTTTGCACAAAACCCATCAGCTCCAGGTCTGTTCCTACAGGGATACAGCATTTTTACTCACATGCAAGTGGATGGAGCGCGTGGGTATAAAAGCACAAGAGATTCTTCTCTCTTGTCTTTAGCTTTTGTCTGCTTTCAAAGATTTATTCCAAATTCATTTCAGGAACCAAGGGATGTAGGAAGACCTGTGATGCTCTTACTTATGATATTTTTTGCCTTGTAGGTTTTGGAAAGGGAGGACATCCAGGCAAAGCTGCATTTTTATCCTGTAGCTGTTGTTTAACAGTCAGTCGTGCTTCAAGTGTAGCCTGAGGACAATGAGTTCTATGTGGGAGGGTAGGAATTTGGTATCACACAACTGAACAACCACTCCAGTGCTTAAATAGGCACATTAATTAGATGTGTTATGTAGCTATAGAGCATTTCTGAGGCTTAATGTAGAGCTTGAAAATCTGGTGTGGAGCTTCTGGTCAGTCAGCCCCTGCCTGTGGGGCAGTCCCTTTATTGTTACCATTATTCTCATTTTTTTATATTTAATCGTGCAGTCCCAGATGCTGGAACAGGTTGCCCAGAGAAGCTGTGGCTGCCCCATCCCTGGCAGTGTTGAAGGGCAGGTTGGATGGGGCTTGGAGCAGCCTGGAATGGTGGGAGGTGTCCCTGCCCATGCAGGGGGGTTGGCACTGGATGGTCATGAATGTCCCTTCCAACCCAAACCATTCCGTGTTTTCATGACACATGCTGATTTCTCCTCCTGACAAAACAATTAGGAATAATGCATATAAAGTACCTTTATATTTTACTGCTTGTTGTCTATATCTCACTAACAATTGTTGTTCTTCAAAAGTGGAGTAGTTTATTTGACCTGTACCAGACCTGCCCTGGTGCTGCCTCCTGTGCCACCTCCCCATCCCTGAGTTCCAAAGTGGGGGAAAAACCTTAATTCATTCTGCAGCACAAGCCACAGTATTTTCTCAAAAGTGCTGTATGAGATGTTGACAGTGTGTGGCAACTTGATTTTACCACTTCTGCTTTGAATGAGAGTGCTAGGTGTTGTATGAATGGTCATTATAAGTGAGAATCTTTATCTCATGAAGAGGCACTTGGAGTGTTGGGTGGTGGTTGTGACCTAAGAAGACCTGAAGTGATTGGATTCATTGTCCTTTTCCATCCTGGTTTAGCAGTTCACCAGTGACCACACACCTGTTTGGGCAAGGACAGAGATGTTGTTTCATATTCATCTGATTTATTTTGGATTGAAGAAATAGAAAAGCAGTAGAATAAGTCTGGGGAAGTATTACATTTTATGTGGTGGCATTGAACTAGTGGCCATGATGGGATTTTTTCACTCCTTTTTCCATACCCAGACCATTTTCTGTCATTACTGGTTGTTTGACAAGTCTTGTTGCTTCAAATGAATTGGCTGAGTTTAAAATCATCCTGTAATTATGCTCTTTTATTTAATTTATTCTTTTTTTTCTACCATTGATGTCACAGTGTTTTGGAGGGATTTTTTCCCTTGGGGCAGAAAAAAAAAGTCTTTTATTTGAGAGATAGAAAACTCATGTGGAAGTGGAGTAAATTTTAATTTCCAGAATGAGTGGTTGCAGTGCAGGAGCACGTGTGTGAGAGAGGAACCTGCACGTGTGTGTGTCTTTTTGGTAGTTTAGGATCATTATCTTAGCAGCCAGACCCCCAGGTGGATTCCCATCTTGCTGTACTGAGGCTTTTTTCTCCTTCCACCAAGGTGGTTTTCCATTCATTCCCTTAAATACAGCCCAGAGAGGCTGGAGTGACATCTTGAAATGTAGTTCCATCTGATCTTGGAAATTGCCAAAGCTAACAACTTTCAAAAACTAAAAATAAGACAGGACTGTTTTGCAAACCTCATCGTTGACATTCTGTCAGGGTTTGCATTTTATTTCATTTCTCTGAATTCAATATATGGATTTTTATCCAAACATTTAGCAGGTGTAGGTGACTCCTTTTGGCTGATCAAAGATGAGCTTGTGGGGGAGCAGAGGGAAGAAGGACAGTATTTTTATTTATTCATTTTATATTCTGTGGACTGAACTATGGGCCCAGACCAAGACCCATCAGCTGCTCACACAGTCCTTGAAACCCTTTCCCAGCTCTCCATCCATCCTTACAGGTCACTTTCAGGTTTCCAAAGAAAGGATGAACATGCTTTTATCTTCTGTTAATGTGTCAGGGGAGAGGAGGGCATTTCATAGCTTGAATCTTCCAGTAGGACTCAACAAGAACTGGCACCTTTTCGTTGAGGTCTTTGGATGGACTTTACATGATAAGACTTTACTGACCTTTCTGCCTGTGTGTGCTATTCATGTGCCAGTTCTGGCTTCAACACAAGCCAGGATGACATTGGGATGCCCCACCTGGGCGCACTGCTGCCTCCTGTACAACCACTTGTCACCCAGTGCTCCCAGTTCCATGGTGTCCAGTGCAGGGTGCAGGTGTCTTAAGTTCATTTTGACTGCAGGGAGGAGAAAGGTAAGACACTAAGTAAATTAAGGGTGATTTTTTTCCCCCTCTCTCTTTCTCATTGGTTGTACCCCAGAGCTGATTAGCAGGATCCTGACCCAGAATGGGCCATGAAAGCCTTTCTTGAAGCACACTGGGAAATCTCTGAAGTCATTCTTGTGTGGTAGGAACCTTCCCAATATCTCATTTCTTTAAATTTGCTGAGATCATTTCTGGCCTGTGTCAGTCTTTGGGGTCTGCTGGGTACCTGGATCCATCCAGCAGGTGTCTGCTCAGGAGCAGTGGACAGTTTCTGTCCTGTGGAAGTGAAACTGTTGAATCCCCATTGGTTTCCAACAGTTTCTCACACACCTTTGTTTTCCTGGTTGGTTGTGTTACAGTCTCCTTAGACTACCAGAAAAGGAGAGAGGAGGAAGAAAATTTGCAAGTACAAACTCAGTTCATTTGGGGCTTTCAATGAGTCGTTCAAACATTATTGCAGGTGGTTGCAGTCAAAATCAACTGTAGGCAATCTTGTTCTGCTTGTAGACTTTAATAGAATCTGCAACTTAATAGAATCTACATTAACTGAAGGGCTTAGAAAAGATGAAAACATCTTTTTCTTTGACCTGCTTTGAAGAGCAATGTGTAGTCAAGGAGCCACATGGTTCAGAAGCAGGAGCAGCTCCAGTGGTGGCCTGAGCAGGAAACAACATTAGTTTTAAATGCTAAGAATTCACGTCTGGTTTATTTTCTTTTAAAACAAAAATCATTGCTAGCTCTCCCTTGGCATGGAGCAGTGATGAAGGGAGCAGTGTCTGCTAACTCAGTAGTTCTTCTCCACTACTTATGTTTATCATATCTGAAAAACCAGCAACTAAGGAATCAATTCCTGCAATCCCCAGCCACGTCAGAACAGCTCTTATCAACCTAAGCCTAATGGAAGTTGCTGTGTCTGTTTGAAAGCTTATGAGTCTCAGGGGTCAGGATATAATTTCCTTCTTCTGTTATTCTTGCAGATGCTGCTGTGGAATAGTTTTTCATTGCATGAGGGTGATAAAAATTACTCAGACTGTTCCAGTTGAAGCCACTTTTTAAAAAATGATTTGGTGGTAAGAACAGAACCCAGCTGGGTGGCCCTTCAGGGTCTGAAATAATGAACAAGTTTCATTTAGGTTTAGTGGTTGAAGTGAGTTGGTCCAAGAGCATCCTGGCTGGTGTCAGCACTGGGGTGGGCAGCAGGAGCAGGGAAGGGATTGTCCCCCTGTGCTGGGCACTGGGGAGGGGACACCTGGAATCCTGGGGTCAGGGCTGGGCCCCTCAGGGCAAGAAGGACCTGGAGGGGCTGGAGCGTGTCCAGGGAAGGGCCCTGGAGCTGGGGAAGGGGCTGGAGCAGAAGGAGAAGGGGCTGGAGAACTTGTGAGGAGCAGCTGAGGGAGCTGGGGGTGTTGAGCCTGGAGCAAAGGAGGCTGAGGGGAGACCTTCTGGCTCTGCAGCTGCTGAGAGGAGGTTGGAGCCAGGGGGGTCGGGCTCTGCTCCCCAGGAACAAGGGACAGGACAAGAGGGAACGGCCTCAAGTTGTGCCAGGGGAGGTTGAGGTTGGATCTGGGGAACAATTCCTGCCTGGCAAGGGTTGTCAGGGCCTGGCCCAGGCTGCCCAGGGCAGGGGGGGAGTCCCCATCCCTGGAGGGGTTTCCAAGCCCTGGAGATGGTGCTGAGGGACACGGGGCAGTGGGGAATGGGCAGGGCTGGGGGATGCAGGGAGGAGAAAGGTAAGACACTAAGTAAATTAAGGGTGATTTTTTTCCCCCTCTCTCTTTCTCATTGGTTGTACCCCAGAGCTGATTAGCAGGATCCTGACCCAGAATGGGCCATGAAAGCCTTTCTTGAAGCACACTGGGAAATCTCTGAAGTCATTCTTGTGTGGTAGGAACCTTCCCAATATCTCATTTCTTTAAATTTGCTGAGATCATTTCTGGCCTGTGTCAGTCTTTGGGGTCTGCTGGGTACCTGGATCCATCCAGCAGGTGTCTGCTCAGGAGCAGTGGACAGTTTCTGTCCTGTGGAAGTGAAACTGTTGAATCCCCATTGGTTTCCAACAGTTTCTCACACACCTTTGTTTTCCTGGTTGGTTGTGTTACAGTCTCCTTAGACTACCAGAAAAGGAGAGAGGAGGAAGAAAATTTGCAAGTACAAACTCAGTTCATTTGGGGCTTTCAATGAGTCGTTCAAACATTATTGCAGGTGGTTGCAGTCAAAATCAACTGTAGGCAATCTTGTTCTGCTTGTAGACTTTAATAGAATCTGCAACTTAATAGAATCTACATTAACTGAAGGGCTTAGAAAAGATGAAAACATCTTTTTCTTTGACCTGCTTTGAAGAGCAATGTGTAGTCAAGGAGCCACATGGTTCAGAAGCAGGAGCAGCTCCAGTGGTGGCCTGAGCAGGAAACAACATTAGTTTTAAATGCTAAGAATTCACGTCTGGTTTATTTTCTTTTAAAACAAAAATCATTGCTAGCTCTCCCTTGGCATGGAGCAGTGATGAAGGGAGCAGTGTCTGCTAACTCAGTAGTTCTTCTCCACTACTTATGTTTATCATATCTGAAAAACCAGCAACTAAGGAATCAATTCCTGCAATCCCCAGCCACGTCAGAACAGCTCTTATCAACCTAAGCCTAATGGAAGTTGCTGTGTCTGTTTGAAAGCTTATGAGTCTCAGGGGTCAGGATATAATTTCCTTCTTCTGTTATTCTTGCAGATGCTGCTGTGGAATAGTTTTTCATTGCATGAGGGTGATAAAAATTACTCAGACTGTTCCAGTTGAAGCCACTTTTTAAAAAATGATTTGGTGGTAAGAACAGAACCCAGCTGGGTGGCCCTTCAGGGTCTGAAATAATGAACAAGTTTCATTTAGGTTTAGTGGTTGAAGTGAGTTGGTCCAAGAGCATCCTGGCTGGTGTCAGCACTGGGGTGGGCAGCAGGAGCAGGGAAGGGATTGTCCCCCTGTGCTGGGCACTGGGGAGGGGACACCTGGAATCCTGGGGTCAGGGCTGGGCCCCTCAGG
>NW_009953316.1:1823601-1867799 GCF_000747805.2 Chaetura pelagica
GGGAGGTTGAGGTTGGATCTGGGGAACAATTCCTGCCTGGCAAGGGTTGTCAGGGCCTGGCCCAGGCTGCCCAGGGCAGGGGGGGAGTCCCCATCCCTGGAGGGGTTTCCAAGCCCTCCAGATGTGGTGCTGAGGGACACGGGGCAGTGGGGACTGGGCAGGGCTGGGTTAACAGTTGGGCTCAATGATCTTGTGTGTCCTTTCCTATCTAAATGATTCTGTGATTCTACATTGAGAGGTCAAAGAACAAAGTAGATCCAGGAGGAGGCAAAAACATACAAAATAAACAAAGAAACCAAACAAACATTAATTTGGCCACAACATATTTTGGCTCGATCTCTTAACAGTGACATTGCTCCCAAGCACAGAGAGCAAGTTTCTCAGGTTTCTTAGGAAGAAATTCTGGGCTGTGAGGGTGGGGAGACCCTGGCCCAGGTTGCCCAGAGAAGCTGTGGCTGCCCCATCCCTGGCAGTGTTGAAGGGCAGGTTGGATGGGGCTTGGAGCAGCCTGGGCTGGTGGGAGGTGTTCCTGCCCATGCAGGGGGTTGGATCTAGATGATCTTTAAGGTCCCTTCCAACCCAAACGATTCTATGATTCTGTGAAGTCTGTGAGAGACTGTGGAAGTCACAAATATGTGGGTGTTTTTTTTTTACTCCAGGCTTTATTTTTCCCTCTTTCATTCTTTTGTCCTAATCCCAAATATCAGCAGGATATTGGGTCACCTAATTGCATTTTGTTTTTCCCTGGCTGCTGTTCTTATCCCAGCAGCACAAGACTCAGTGAGTTCAGTCAATACTTGTGTATTCACAGGAAGTGATCAATGAAAAAAATGCAGAAGGACTCATGGTAATTAGGCTAAAGCTGCTGCTTATGAGTTTTCAATAATTACTTTACCTTCCTCCTTTTCCAGCATCTCAAGAAAAGGGGGCCTGATTGAAGGAGGGGATCTTGCTTGACTGAGGACGTGTCAAAATTCAACAAGGCCAAGTGGGAAGTCAAATTAGGGCTTTTTGTTTCAGCACATGAAGGGGCTTCACAGGGAGGCAGGGAAAGAATAGCCTTGATTTTTAGATGGTGCCAAGTGGCAGCTGTGCCATTCTCTCCTACCTGTTTGTGCCCTGTAACATCAGCTCCCCTGGCAGTCACCCAGGGGCTTGCATTTCTCCAAAGAGCTCAGGAGAGATTTACCATCTGGAGAAGGACAAAAGGTTTTGAGGAACATGTTGCTGGTTTCTCCTTGCCTTTGTCCCAGCCACGTGTTTCTGAGGCCACTTATTTCCTATAGTCATCATCTGAGATCCAGAAGTGAAGGGGGAGGTGATGTCCACAACAGGGTTTCTGGTGATAGTGCTGCTGTTTGGGGCTGTGGATGGGAGGGGAAAAAATCATCCCTAAACCCATGTGCTTCAGTGCTGAATAATCAGCCACCTCTCCATGAAAAATGGGCCTCAGCATTTTCTTCCAGTGGCTGATAAACTGCCTTTGCTCAAGCAGGCTTGAATCCATCCTGGTGGAGAAGGGCCTGAGGTCTTCATCACTGCATCAACAGAGGTTCTCTGAGGTGGTGGAGAGCAGGGCTGGGGTCAGACCATGATGGAGGTGCCCTGTGCAAGGGGAAAAAACCTCAGGTGCAACCCCTGGCACTCAGATCATGCGACTGCTGGAGAGAAAACAGGAAGCTGGTAAAAAGGAAGACTCTGGGTGGCTGGATGACCATGCCATGGTCATGTTAAACTCCTTGTTAGCAGGGGAAAAAATCCTCCAAGCCCTGTGGTGGCTAAATTCAGACCAGATGACTGTTCACAGCAAAACTAGCTGACCGTGTGTGCCACAAATGTGTGCTCAAGGGAAAGCCCTTTTGTGGCAGTAGAAGACATCTCAGAACATCCCACTGATCTCTCCTGAGAAGGATCTCTTTCATCTTCAGTGCAGCATTGGAGATTCTTTCTATCCACAGCAGTTTTGCTGTGCAATAGGTAGTCAAATCATGTTTTAAATACAGTGTGAAACCTGGGATCCTCCTGTCTGATGGGGCATCTTGTCCATCCTCTGCCTGGAGACCACGTTACTGCATCTCAGCTTCTTCTCTGTGAAAGGCACTTAATGGTCCCTCCCTGGTGAGCCTGGTTAAGGTTTTCTGCCTTCAACACACACCTTTGTAGCCACACAGAGGAAAGAAAAAGAAACCAAATGGTTTCATTATCCTGCACTCTCTTTGCTTCTCCATAAATTGACTTGTCACTCCATGGTTTCCAAAAGGATCTGGTGTCCCATGAATCTCATTGTCCAAGCAAGCTGCTCTGTGCAGGAGAGGAGCAGAGTGATACCTGAACTAATTCGAAAGGGACTCAGAGCCCTTTACATCCTTTGTCTCCAGCATTTCAAAGCCATGGAAACAGAACCTGGGTCTCCTCTCTATTATTCCTGCATCCAGAGGGACTGGAATGGCTTCCACACAGTTCTGCTGTGGCCTGAGCATCACTTGTCCATCCACCAGAGATGTCACCACAGCCATTAGAAAAGGGAGAAAGGAGAAGGATCATTTTTGATCGATTCTTTTATTTTTAATAGCTGAATCCATCACACTTTCTTGTACCCCTGTTGCCAAAAGTTCTGGCTTTTTTTTTTTTTATGTAGGAAGTGTTGGAATTAATTTGAAAGTGTTAGAGAGGAGTACTGGTAGACACAGCTGTAAAAGCACTAGGACCTGCAAAAGCCCCCAAGGAGCTGTCAGAGCTTGGCTCTTTGTGGAGAAATAGAAGATTTTTCTTGTTTCCCCCCCCCTCCTTTTTCGAAATGTGCAGAAGATTTTAGTCATCTCTGAAGATTCGAGGCAGCTTTTTAAAGCAGCTTTTCACATTCTGCTGGTCTGTTCTTGCTGCCACATGGTGGTGACCCAGGCTTCCCTGCTCACTGGCAGGTTGGGGGGAAAGGAGGTGAAATCATGGAATTGCAATGACTGTATCCAGGGAGTTGTTCCCATTCACCCACCTGGTGCACCAGCCAGGGCAGAGCCCGTTAACAGGCTGAGCACTTCAGAGGTGACACTCAAGATGTGAGAGCTGCTCAAAGTGGTTTGTAAGGTTTTCACATAATTGCATCCCTCAATTTACTCCTTTTAATTTATTTTTGCAATCTGGAAGCCTTAATAATCAGTCAAGCTTCAGTGCATGTAGATGCTGTCTAATGAAGGAAAAAAGATGGTCCCTTCTGCCAGACTTCTTAGCTGAGATACATACATTTTAAGATAAAAGTTGACAAATCCTTGGCTATTAATGAGCAATACAAACTAATCCTGGGTCACTATTTTTTAGCATTGTAGCCACTGATTTCAAGATCCTAAAAGTTTCTGCTGTTTCCCCTGAAGGTCATTTTTATTTGCTGTTGATCTGAGATTAAAGATGATTCTCTTCTGAAAAGCACTGGTTGCCCCACCAGTTGCCAAGACCAGTTGGTCTTGGTCCGTTTTAGAACTGAAATAAAAGGCAACATCAGCTTTTATGCTAAGAAAGAAAAGTTTCTCAGATCTTCCTTCCTGAGGGCCTGGATGTTGGGCAGGAGAGTTGAAGGTGCAAGAGACCTGAGCTGCAGAAACTACTCAGAAAACATTTTCCCTAGTGATTTAGTCAGTAACTGTAGATCTACCAGATCTACCTGGGTGAATATGTTGTTTAAATACAGAATTTGACTGTCTCTTAAATAGTTGGGACTAGATTTACCAGCCTTGAGAATCCCTTCTACTCCTGGTGGGATTTACTCTGAGAATAATATGTGTCTACATGTTTATTTTCTGGTGGTCTTGCAGGTCACAACTTTTATCAATGTAGATATATCAAACATGTCATATGATGCCTGTGAAAGCCAAGGGTATTTTCAGAATCTAATCACTCCTAATTTTAGGATGGTTTATGTCCATTTGAATTGGTTCCACTCAACTTCCAACTCCACTCAATGCACAGAGAGTGGAGCAGAGGAATGAAAGTTGTGAAAGATGACAGTGTTGTTTGACCCAGAGGAAGCAGGACTGAGGCTTGGCTGGGATTTAAGCCATTTGTGAGATAGAGCCAATCTTTCTACCTATATTAAACTCTGAAAAAAGGATCACAATTTTTGCTCTTAAGCCAGAGAAGTGAGAAGCTGTCACACCAACCATGAAACCTGGTGGTTTGGCTGTGCATAATGACATTACCCAGTAAGAGGGTAGCCAGCAGGAGGATAAAAGCTGTCAGGTAATGGAGATTAGTTCCAGCTAGTCTTCATAAAAGTGATCTTAATTCACCTCCAGGGAAAATACTGTGGCCTGAGTAGATGGGAGGTCAGGTTGGATGGTTGTGGTGGTCACTACAGCCTGTGAATTTCTATAAAGGGATGTGCATTTATGAAAGAAATAAAAACCACAACAATTTCAGTTTTGTCCTTGGAGATGGGTTGCAGCCAAGCAGGACCAACCCTGGCTTCCTTGCAGTGGGGGCTAGTGCAGTTTTTAAGATGCTAAAACAGGTCAACCATCATGTTCTATGGTCAGTTTAGGTCGTGGTGGGGTTTTTTTGGTTATCTGGCCTGTGATAGAAGTGTCATCTGTTAGAGACTTGTAAAATGTTTCTGGTGGGGATGGTAATGATTTACAGGTACAGAGACCTGATGAGGCATCTCTCCCCTCTTGGTTTTGGAAGCTGGTTTGGATCTCTCCAAGCTAACTTCCTTCCAGTCACCTGAATGTTTCTTTACAAGCCTTTAAGCTGATTGATGCTGCTCGTTAGGGAATGATCTGCTTTCTGAAGTTAGTTTTCCACCCTCAGTTCTTTAAGAGGTTTGTTCTGTGTTGTCCTGCTTTGGTGTCATTGGTCCTAGAGGCACAAGAGTGCTGCAGTTTTGTCTTATCTGTCTATGTTTTTGGGATCACACGTGATAAAACCCCAATGAAATGACACAAGTTTATCACTGTAGGACAGAAGATGACTCAGGAAGTAGGTTGCAGGTGGCACACTCCTTCCTCTGGGGAACACCATATTGTTCTCCTAATCCTGACAGGAATACATCCCCATGGACCAGCAGACCTGATGCAGGACCTACAGAAGACCTGTGTCACTCTAGAGTGGGATCTGAAGGCCAAACCAAAGGTACCTGAAGGCATCTCAAGTAGCACTAGTAGCTCAGGTCTTGGCAGCAGAGCAGAGCTCGTCGCTCATGCAGGCACCTGAATGAAGGTGTCTGAATCTGGAGGTAAATCTTACTTCAGGTGAAGGCTTGGAAGCTCCTGGGCTAAACCCTCCATTATGCAGTCTCAGAAGGAGAAGACAAAGTGAGATCACACTCTTTGCCATCGTTTCAGACCTTCAGGGCAGAGCTCAGTAATCCCTTCTGCTTTTCCAACTGAGATGACGCCCACCCGAGTTCCCACAAGGAGTGAATCTTGGTTTGGTTAGATCAGTACATCAAAGCATTTGCTGCTAAGGTCCCTTCTGTTAGACTACATGAAGTTTGAGAGCTTTGTTCTGGACTAATTAACCTGGTCTCAGGTGTCAAAGTTTCCTTCCACGTGGCGTTGCTTTGTGGGTGTCTGAAGGACCACACAACAGTTCAGTCCCTGACCTTCTCTTTAGCTGCCTGGGTCAGTTTGGTGCAAATCTGACAGGTTGATTTCTACCAAAAGGAGCCTTGTTTGTGCACCCCCAAACAGGTCTGTGAGCAGGACCTACTCAGGGAAGGGGGAAGATGGAGGCATTGCTTCAAAATGGCTTCATTCCAATGTAGACACTTGTCTTTAGTGTTGCTTTTCAACATTTACCTCCCTTTGGAGTAGCTATTTGAGGCGAATCAGGTTTCAAAGCCCACCTCAAGATCCTGCAAGTTTTCCTCTTAACTTAGTGGCCATGCTGCACTGCAGCTTTGTTGTGCTCTTTGCATTAGGAAGGACAGAGATGAAGCCCTTTTAAGCTCGTTCCCAGTGATTCCCCTTTGATGTGTAAAGAGGTTTGTGCAAGTCTTGTTCCCATGTCATGTTTGCATTTCCAGCTCAAGGGAGCCAACTGAGTCACAGCTAGAAGTTTGAATTGTAACATTTTGCAAACTGCACACAGCAAAGGCTTTGACTGGAATTGCAATTAAAAAGTGGGATTCAGCAATGCATTTGCCAAGAGTGAACTCCTGTCACATTTCCCATGGGGTACCTACCTTTTCTCCATGAGGCAAAGGAGGCTCTCAGAAAAGCTAAAGAAGCACAGAGTCAAAATGGTTGGGAAAGACCTCTGAGATCACTGAGTCCAACCTTCAACCCAGAAAAACCACCATGTGCCCAATAGAGCATGTCCTGAAGTGCCACATCTACATGTTTCTTGAATGCTTCCAGGGATGGTGACTCCTCCACCTCCCTGGGCAGCCTGTGCCAGAGCATGACCACTCTTTCAGTAAAGAAATTCTTCCTGATATCTAGTCTAAACCTCCCCTGGCACAACTTCAGGCCATTTCCTCTAGTCTAGTTGTTACTCACTTGGGAGAAGAGGCCAATGCCCCCCTGGCTCCAACTCAGGCAGCTGCAGAGCCAGAAGGTCTCCCCTCAGCCTCCTTTGCTCCAGGCTCAACACCCCCAGCTCCCTCAGCTGCTCCTCACAAGTTCTCCAGCCCCTTCTCCTTCTGCTCCAGCCCCTTCCCCAGCTCCGGGGCCCTTCCCTGGACACGCTCCAGCCCCTCCAGGACCTTCTTGTCTTGAGGGGCCCAGCCCTGACCCCAGGATTCCAGGTGTCCCCTCCCCAGTGCCCAGCACAGGGGGACCATCCCTGCCCTGCTCCTGCTGCCCACCCCAGTGCTGATGCAGGTTTCAGCATCAACTTTTCAAGTTGCAGAGAATATTGTAATTAAATGCCAGCCCAGTTCTTTGTGTCACGTGTCCTGTTATAAATGCTGTAATACATTTCATAAATTGCTTTCCTGAAAATTCATTAAGTGCTTTAGAAATAAATGTCCAAAACCAGACCATGAACAACTGACAAGCTGTAGGTATCTAGGCTTGAAAATAACTTCTTTCAGGCAGTATCTTCTCCCTCTTGAGACCATCATCCAAACTGCCCAGGGCAGTTTGTAGACAACAGTTGTAGACTGTTGTACTGCCTTAAAATAGCAAGAGAAAAACTCATCACCTCACCTGCAGTCAGCTGAGGTTTTGTGCAGGATGCAACTTATTGCTGCTTCTCTCTGGAAATGTCACAGCATCTGTAATGCCTTGGGTTTTAGTCCTGTTGGGAAAAATGTGATGGGAAATCAGAGGGATCAGACAGAGGTGGGAGAAGGATCCCTCTGCCCTGAGATGCTGCTGGTATTTCAGTGGGAGTAGCTGAAGGGGAGTTGCAGGGTGGACACTGGACCTGAGGGAGAGCAGAGTCAGGCTTCAGATGGCCGAGGGGCTTCACAGTTGTTTGCAAAATCTGCCCTGGGTGCTTGCAGGAAACACTGAATTCCTCCAAATCCTTGGTTTTCAAGGGGGTTTTTCCATGTTTGAAGCTGTTAAAAATGTACTGAACCCAATTCTGCTGTAAGCAATGACTTCTTTGTGTTCATTTGTTTGCATTATTCCTTACACATGGATGTCTTCTTGCAACTTTGCCATGAGGTACATTCTTTTACCCCCCAATTCCTCAACAGACCTTTGCTTCACCTGCAAATGAATCCATGAAGACATTTTGAAGGCCAAGTCATTTACCTGTGCACAAAAAAACCTTTTTAACTGAGCCCATGAAGTAAGGTCTCCCTGGAGCCTTCTCTTCTCCAGGCTCAACACCCCAACTCTCCCAGCCTGGCTCCAGAGCAGAGCTGCTCCAGCCCTCCCAGCATCTCTGGGGCCTCCTCCTGCCTGTCATCTCCTACCTGGATGCCATTTGCCATCCTCACTGGTTTCCTGATGGGGGAAACATCCTGATTCTTTGCACTGCACTTTATAAAGCAGATGTCAATGATCTTCTCAGTGTTGGCTGTTAACTCTTTCATCGCCCTATGCAGAAGGGGTTGGTGCCAGGCATGGACAGAGGATGACAAAGACATCTGGGCTTTTTCTTGACCTCCTGTGGAAGGATGGTGGGCAAATATATTGTTTTTGGCTTAATAGCACTGGAAATAGTCACATCTAGGTCTACAGGGTTGGGATGAGTCCAGTACAGAAATTGCATGCAATGGCCACATCATCTGGCATGATTTTCCACACACGCCTTAGGATAACCATGGTTGTTGCCTGACTGTAAAGCCTGACTTCTTCCCTCTCTCCCTGACTGTGATAGGTAGAATGGAGTTGAAATGGATGTTTATTAATTTTAAACACTGGAGTGGACAAAGTGCTGGAAGAGGAGGGCTGACAGGACACCATGTGGCTTTGGGTATGTCCACGACCCTTCAGCTTCCTCTTCTTTCTTAGCAAGCAGCACAGCTTGGGACTGTGTCTTCTATAAAGATATCTATGCTTCAGAGCAGTGTGTTGAAAATGGATCACCCAAAACCCACAGGGTGGTTTTCAGCTTTCAGAAGAGGATATGAAGAGGAGCTGCCTCCTGGCACTGTAGGTAAAGAACCTGCTGTTCTTCACCATATGAGCGTGGTTAATGGCTCCGTGCTGGGAGGTTCCACACCCCATCACACCTTGCCAAGGCTCTGGGTGATTGTTCCCTCAAAATGAAGAGGAGATGCAGGAAAGATTGCAGGTGGGCTCTCTGTCCCACCTGGGTAAGGACTTGGGCCACTGGAAATAAGTACTAGGGTAATTGCATCCATTAGCATAGATTTTTAGATGTCACCAGGCTTGTTAAGCAAAACTTCCTGCAGATTTCCATTGTCCTTAAGAAATCCCAGTCAGATCTCCTTTAGTGAGACTGTTCATAGTGAAATACCACAAAAGTGAAGGTAATTATGTTTTACCCATCACGCCACAATTGCATTTACTTGATCATTTTTCTCTCCATGCTTCCAGTTAAAACCTGTTCAAGCTGAACAGGAAAACGACGTCGCTGTGTGTTTATAATGCATTAAGGTTTTTACTAATCTATTCTGTGAAACCTTTCATGCTGGTGGAGCTGGATTTCCTCTGATCATGACATGAAATTGTGCTTTACCCAGAGAAAAAGCCATTTATCCCATTCTTTGATCATCTCTCTCTTTACAGTAGGTAAAACAAAAGGCTCAAGGCATTCCCAGAAACCTTTTGTGCATTTGCTGGAATGTTACCTCTGTTAAATTGCCTGTCAGAGGTTTCTCCCAGTTCGAGTGAGAGGGTAGGCAAGTGTTAATATCACTGGTTAGTGTAGCTGTGGTTGGGCTTTCTTCCAATATGTTGTGTTTTCCCAGGAAAGGTGGTGGATCGTGGCTTCAGCATTAGATTGTTGCTGAGGATGGATTTGATTCTGCTGGAAGTTATTGAACGTAATAACATTTTATTGCTCTGCTTAAGCTGATCGTGGTGGTTTTGAAGAAAGGAAATGGGGGGAGGGGGTGGGAAAGAAAAGGTTGTTGTGAAAGATGTGGCTGAGGGCTGGCCAGGTGAAGCCAGAGAGGAGGAGAAAGGCATGGTGTGATTTAGACAAGGAGACACTCCCAGGGCGGTGCAGCTGTGAGAAAGGCAAATGCCATCAAGGAAACATTTTCACTAGGAAATGAATGAAGTATTAATGAGGAGTGTTAATATTGTCACACTGGCTGCATTTGAAACTTTCCCTGTGGTAATTGTGACCTGTTCTGATGAACCACCTTCCAAAAAAGGTGTGAAGGAGAAGGTGTTAACAGGAGCAGAAGCCTCTTCTGCAGGAATAGAGTAAAGAAGAAAGGTTTGTCTGGCTTCTGTTAGTAAAATGAAGGCTGGCATGGAGGGGATGGACCTCTGCAAGAAACTGGAGAGGACAAATCCAGGCCAAGAACTAGATAGAGATGCCCCTCTCTGCACACAGGTTGTCATTTCTCTGTGTGGCACCCAAAAATGTGCACAATGCTCTCCAGGATCAGGAGTATATATCACAAGTTTTCAAGACAGCCAACAGAGTGGAAGTTGGGGTCCATCTGGACCTGTGCCCAAGCCAGACTGGTGTATTTTGAATATTGATTCAGTACTTATTTCTGAATAAATCTTGTTATATGGAACAATCTTAAATTCTGCTCAGCCTTTAAGCCCTACAGGATGGGATTAGGGTGGGGGAAAGAAAACATCTTCCAAAGGTTTCATTTCCATCAGATTGAATAGAGGTTGAATCTTGGTCTAATATTAATGCTAAATAGCCTACTTGGACTTTCTAATATCATAACTGGTGGAGCTGAAAAAGGGTAAAGGAGTTTTATATTATATTCTTGCTGCTGTTTTAGTTTAATTGGTGTTTCCCTAGAAGGCAGGAGTGATTAAATAGCTGCACCTGCATTTATATTGTCAAATCTATTTCTGCTATTAAGACCTGCATACATCACAGTAAATCAAACCTTCCTCTGTTTTGTAATATCTCATTTCTTTACATTTATTTGCAAGACTTCCTTCCCCCAGACCAAGTTGCTTTAAGTTTTCCTTCATCAGAAACTCCCTGTCACAGCTCACCTCATTTTTTCTTTTTCTTTTGGAATTTGCATCACTATCAAATTCTGAGGTGACTTCACAGAGAAATGAATTGAGGATTAAAAGAGAACAGTGACTTGAGTTTGTGGCATCTGAGATACCCATATTCAGTCAGTGGGTCTACTTGTAAAGATACAGGAGTATGGCAAGGATAGTCTTGTTCTGAGATGGGACTTTGGAGACCTCAATTGGGGGGTTTTGATTATTTGTTTGGGGTTTTGTTTTTTTCTATTATAAGTTTCCTTTACTGACCTCAGGAAAGCAAATACATGGAGGTGCTGGACCAGGTCCAGAGGAGGCCACAGAAATGCTGGGAGGGCTGGAGCAGCTCTGCTCTGGGGACAGGCTGGGAGAGTTGGGGTGTTGAGCCTGGAGAAGAGAAGGCTCCAGGGAGACCTTAGAGCAACTTCCAGTGCCTGAAGGGGCTCCAGGAAAGCTGGGGAGGGGCTTGGGACAAGGGCAGGGAGTGAGAGGACGAAGGGACCAAATTCTCTAGGACCAGTGTTGTTTCCAGTTGGTGATGAAGTGTGTTAAGACCCAGCCTTATTGGGATTCTGTAGATGTCACACACCAGACAACTAAAACAGCAATTTCCAGAGTCTTTGGCTTTCAGATAAGTGTGTCTATCTCTTCCTTCAGCTCTCTGGTGTGTTGTAGCTCAGCATGTGTGTAGTCATGTACAGTAGCCTTTAATATCAGCAGCTTTTTACATTTCATTAAATTGCCTACAGATTCTCCAGCTCTTTTAATCACAAGAGTAGATGCTGACATGGTACAAATGGCAATCGAAACATGAAAAACCAGTTAAAAAGTAAGTAGCAGCAGCTTTCTTGCTGCAGGTGTCAATAGCTTTGACAGGCAAGTGCTTGCATTGTGACACATGGTAATAGGAAATACCCTGTCCTGGGGAAGCACCACCAGCACCTTGAGAGAAGCCTGGTGCCAAATTACACACTGAGTTTCTGGGGTCCTTGTTCAATGACTTTTATGCCAATAGGAAACCTGGTCTTTCAGTTTGTCATGGAGAAAGAAGGAAGCAAAAAAAAGCAAAGGAAAAAAAAAAAGCAAACCCCACCTCTAAATCAGTGCCCTTCAAAGCTCCAGGCACCACAGGAACCCAAATAATAAATTAAGAAATAATCAAGTGCAGAATTGTGGCCTTCAGCTTTAGGCTGAGAATGGGATTGATAAGAAGAGAGTTTAACGTTAAGAAAAAAAAAAACCCTTTGGGGCTTCAAGCTCCCCCAGTTGCAGAGTGTCAGGAAAGGAATTAGCATGTTGGTTGTTGGTGGGTTTTTTCCCCCCCTTCCAAAGTTTAGGAAGAGACAGAGAGTGAACAAAAGATGCTCCAAGGAGCCCTTCTGGCACAGGTCCAACCATTGCAAAGTTACACAGATGAATTGATTTAATTAGGCTGTATAATACCAGTTCTGGTGCAGCTTTTGAAACAGACTCATAAAAGATATTAACTGATGCAGTCTGGGTATTGCATATTTGTTTGAATGGTGCCCATGACTCTTCCCTACTTCCTAGGTCATAAAGAGCTCTGCAAAGCATCTAATTCCCTCGTATTCTTTCTCCCCTCAATTTTCTGTTTTTACTGATTAAAAACGACTCTGCTGTGGCTGGAAATACTTAAGGGGGGACAGAGGCAAAAATCCACTTTCCTAGGATGTAGCTTGTAGAAATAATTTAGGAGAAAATAACAACCCTGGAGCTCTGTGCCACACATTAACAAACTGAGGATGAAACTGGTGTGGAGGAAATGGAATTTTACTACCCGAGGATTTATTTTTTCTCCTTTGTGGAGAAGCTGTGCTTGTGATGATGGCCAAGATGTCCACCCAAACAGAAGTGAGTGTCTAGAGTGGAAGGCATCTTCCTTCAGGTTCTTGGTGACCTCCCAGTGATGCTAAACTCACTGAAGTTCATTCCGTGGGCTTAAGAACTTGGTTTCAGAGGTTCAGTTTTGAGCATCATCTTGCTCTTCACAAAGTGTTGGTCTTGCTGAAAGTGAAGAGCAACCTGGGTAGTAGGACAATTGTAGACACTTGCACACTTGGATCTAAAGGATACTGGAGTTGTTGAAAAGCCTGTTCTTGGCTCCAGGAAACTTGTGGGTATTTCATCTGGAAAAAGCAGAGCTGTGTTTTAAAGGAGATTCTCTGGTTTCTTCTTCTGAGCTAAACCAATTTCAGTTGGTTGTGGTGGTCTGACTTTGTGGGGGGGACTGTTGAAGGATTTGGGGATGGTTAGAGACACTTTTCAGCAAAGCAGTGATAGTACCTTGAGAAGAGCATCACTTCAGCCACAGCCTTGGAAGAAGGGTGGTAGAATCCTTTTTTCATGCCAATTTTTAAGGCTTACTTGACTGTTGAGGGTAAAATGGTGGGAAATTCCAAGTTACATGATGCTATGGGCTTTGTATCTGCAGGCCTGAAAGTACCACAGAATGAAGTACAGGACATTTCACTTCAACATAGGAAACACTCTTGTACTGTGAGGGTATCAGACACTGGAGCAGGTTGCCCAGAGATGTTGTGGAGTCTTCATCCTAGAAGATATCCAAGACCCAACTGGACAGAATCTTGGGCAACCTGCTCTGGCTGTCCCTGCTTGCTCAGGGATTGAACTGAAAGATCCTCTAACCTCAAGTCTTCTCTAACTCTCCCTTGCTACCACATTTTCTAGGCTGTCAGAACAAGATGAAAGGTCAGCAAGGACAGCTTTAGCTTTTGTGTTTTGTTCATTTAGGGAAACAGGAATTCTCCTTTGCCATCCTGAAAGCCACAACTCTTAAAAGCCTTCCCATGCAGGTCACAGAAAAGAGTGAGCCCTGCAGAGAAATCAGCAGGCAATGCAATCATTTCTGACCTGCTTTGGCTTTCCATAGGTCTGTGTGTTTCTCTGGGGCTGTGCAGAGCCTGGTTTGCTGCTTCCAAATTGCTTTATCATCATAGAATCACAGGCTGGTTTGGGTTGGAAGGGACCTTCAAGATCATCTAGTTATAACCCCCTGCATGGGCAGGGACACCTCCCACCAGCCCAGGCTGCTCCAAGCCCCATCCAACCTTCCAGGGATGGAGCAGCCACAACTTAATCAACCATGTAAAAACTTTGAAGTAGTAAAGACTCTGTGGGTAAGACACAGTGCAATCACTTTGTTATTCATCTTGTTATGTTGGCGTGTTTGTTTAATTAAATTCCTTGCTAATTAGAGCTGTATGTACTTGCGTTAATTATTATTTGCTTAACATAATCAACAGTGTAATTCTTTTCAGCAAAGCTGCACACTTTCTAGTTAACTGAAATGACTGATTTGCTGTGCTTCCTGCAAGAATGGTTGCTCCATTTTTGTCAAATGATGGGTTGCATTCTTTAATGTGATTGAAATTCCATTTAGACTCACTAAAACTTAACATCATTTATTATATTTTTAATTGGTCGTTAAACAAAGAGAGAGAGAGGAAAAAGAAAAAAGCTGGTTTGATTTGTACCTCAGCACAAAGATGTGTATTTTTTTTTTCTTACTGGATTACAGACTTGGGTGGCTCTGCTATTTATCACCCACCAAGACCTTTTTCCATCTGACCCGAAAAAAAAGGACATTTTTCTTGTTTGTCATGAGGCTTTGAAAGGAAACTACTTGCTCATGCTGGACAAGTGTAACCCAGTGGAACTTCTGACCTTTCACCAAGCCCTTAATTAGTTTCTAAAATGTGGAGTGCTGTAAACATATTATACAGCCAGGGGCCTGCTTGGGTTTTAATACTGTGCCCATGAGCTTGAATTTTCCTCTGTGAATTTATATTTAGTCCCTAAAATGGAAAGGGAAGTGATCAAATAAATAGATTTCATCATGGTCAAAAAGGAGGCTAATAACCAAGTGTCTAATTGTTGCTGGGACTCTACACAACATGAGTAGAGTTTGTGTATTGTACATACACCCACACCCATATGTGTTGTTTCTATATATCTGGGAGATTTACTGCTCTGTCTTTATAGTATTGACTTCTGGAGGTTGTTTCTCATTTAAGCAGTGAGCTGCTGATCAATATTGCAAAGTGTGGTGAGTGCTGGGGGATCAGTGAACCACAGTATATTAATGTATTTAAGTTGGGAACCTCAGGAAAGAGCTGGGAAAGAAGCAGCTCAATAGGCTCATGCAGCAGGAACAGATGGAAGGAATAATTCCTCTAAAGCAAAAGGTAAACATGGTCAGGATTATGTAGCAAGATAGAGAGGATTTGTTTTCATCCCAAGAAGGGTTGGGAATGTTTCTTTGCATTTATCAAGACAAAATGTGCCATTGAATGAGAACTTGATCAGTGGAAGAGCAGAACATTAATGAGCCTACAAGGCTCCTCAATGGCTTCACAGTCACTGACATGGAACTGGGCACAGAATACAAACACTTCTCAGGTCTTCCTGCAGATTGTACATGAGCTGTACCTGTTCTCCTTCAATATTCCCTATGTGTAGTTGGCCATTTGTAACTATGCCACAAAATCAACAGGGAGAAAGGTATTTTTTATAACATGAGCACAGAACTTGGCACGTGGTTGTGTCCATCCAGTTGTAGCATTTCCAGTCTTTCATTGGAGTGTCTGTGGCTGAGATACCTTGGGAACAGAGCAGTGAAACCAGTAAGAATTGCAAAGAGTTTCTGTGCCATGGGCTTAAATGCTTTGCTAAACAGTGATACATTTTTTTCCAGACTTGTAAAGTGCATCTTTTCTATTAATAATCACTGTCATTAGTCTACTGGGAAACAAGGATCTTAAAGGAATGAGTGATTACTCCTCCATACAGAGTGAGGGACACAGGTCCACTGTTAGATATTGTAACTGAAAAATCACAGGGGAAAAAAAAAAACATGGAAAATGAAGAATCACAGGATTAAAAAGCAGAGAAGTGAAAGAATCAATAGTAACATTAATGAGAAGTGCTGGAAGTGCCTGTTAGTGACTCTGGGCATCGCTGTTCCGGGAATCATTTCTAATTGTTAAGCATCACTGGAGCCTTCCCACACAAGGAGCATCTCAAGAGATGTGAACCCAGCTCCCCAAGAGCATCTGGACTTGTTGGAGGGTGCTGCTTTCCAGCACTATGTTCTCACACATGGGCTGTGTGAAAAACATCAGGTCGCCTACTCAGTCTCTTTGCACTTCTGTTCTCCACCTGGAAAAGAGAATGAGAGTATTTCACCATTTCAGCATGAGGGGAAGTGAAATGAGGGAGGTATTGGTTGGTAGCCAGCTGAGTATGAGCCAGAGAGTGCCCACGTGGCTGAGAAGGCCACCAGCATCCTAGTGTCAGCACTGGGGTGGGCAGCAGGAGCAGGGCAGGGATGGTCCCCCTGTGCTGGGCACTGGGGAGGGGACACCTGGAATCCTGGGGTCAGGGCTGGGCCCCTCAGGACAAGAAGGACCTGGAGGGGCTGGAGCGTGTCCAGGGAAGGGCCCCGGAGCTGGGGAAGGGGCTGGAGCAGAAGGAGAAGGGGCTGGAGAACTTGTGAGGAGCAGCTGAGGGAGCTGGGGGTGTTGAGCCTGGAGCAAAGGAGGCTGAGGGGAGACCTTCTGGCTCTGCAGCTGCCTGAGAGGAGGTTGGAGCCAGGGGGGTCGGGCTCTGCTCCCCAGGAACAAGCGACAGGACAAGAGGGAACGGCCTCAAGTTGTGCCAGGGGAGGTTGAGGTTGGATCTGGGGAACAATTTCTCCCTGGCAAGGGTTGTCAGGGCCTGGCCCAGGCTGCCCAGGGCAGGGGGGGAGTCCCCATCCCTGGAGGGGTTTCCAAGCCCTGGAGATGGTGCTGAGGGACACGGGGCAGTGGGGACTGGGCAGGGCTGGGGAAGGGTTGGAGTCAACGATCTTCAAGGTCTTTTCCAACCAAAAAGATTCTATGGTTCTACAATGATAAAGACTTGTTGGTGGAGACCTGCTCGTGTTGCCCTCACAAAGCAGTGACTGCAAACAAGTCACAGGGCAGGTAGTAGCCAGGTCAGAGCTTCTCAAGTTCATTGCCAGCCTGTGCATCAGTGAACTGAGTTACTAGGATGGACGTCCCACCTGTCCCTGCCACTTCACAAAGCTCTCAAGAGGGTTCTACGTTTGTCTCTTTCCCAAGTCAGGATAAAAATCACAGCTACTAGTGGCACTACATGTGAGTATAATTGGGGTGAAGAACCAGATTTCATAGGTTTAAGTCCTCCTTCCACTGAAGTCCATTGCAAAAAAGCAGCTCTGGTGGGTCCATTGCTCTTGTGTGGGGTCCTTGATCTGCACTGAGGACATCAGTGCAAATCAGATCAGGAGACCAGATTCAGCTCTGATCACTTGTGTTTAGCAAAGGAGTGGAAATTGTTTAGACTCAGAGATTTTTCCTGATTTAGCAACAGCAGGTAAGACAGAGAAATAGAATGAAACAGTAAGTGAGGCAACGTGAGTCAGGCCTTGGGAAGTGGAACCACAAAGAGACATTTTCTCTCAGAGAACACAAATTACAAAGGCAGATAAAAACCACAATATCTGCTAGTTTCCAGAAAATAAAAAAAACCAAGGACACCTTTTCTAGGGACTGAACCTCCCAGTGATATTTTCCAAGCCCTAAAACCTCGTCCTAGGAATAACATATTTTGTAAATGTCTTTTTGTATTTTGTGCTTTGTCTAAATATTCCTTCCCTTCCTTTCATTGATGTGACTTCAACATTTTATCATGAAAAGGGCTCCACTTTTAAATAAAGCTCTTAGGCCTTAGCAGGAAGGCTTTATGCTCACTACCCTATGTAAAGCACTTAGAACACCTTTGTTTGCTGTACTTTTGACCCTATTTTATATAAAAAGCTCTAAATTAATATCTTGCTTACCAGTATCTGCATAGATGAGATGCCTGAACCCAGGTCAGTAGCATCTTGAGTTGGTGCCATAATGATGAGACCTTCCTGCTGCATCACCTTCAGCAAGCTGAAGGAAACAGAGGTACCTTGAAATCACAGTAAATCACAGCTGTGGAAGCTGTGAAAGATTTCTGGCCTTCTGCCTGGAGAACAGGGGGTTTCCAAGGCTCTTTTTGCAAGACCAGATGCAGAAAGGTAGTGTCAGTCTTAACACTGCTGGGAGCAAGTGCTAAACTGGAGGGATTGCAGGTAGGTTGGGTCTAGGAAATCAGGCTCTTCAGTATCAGCCCTGGGGGCACTACAGCCATTTACCACATCAAGCCTTAACTGTAGCAAGGTACTACTACATTTCCAAACACCAAACAGAGACGTGGAGCAAGGGAACTTAATGCTTTAATGATTAATGAACTCTCTGGTATCTCTTGTGTTGGTGGTTTTTCAGAGATTGGATCTTCCTTTCTGCCTGCAGGCAGTGTCTGAATTTCATTTCAGGGAGAGAATTGAGCTTCTGTGATAGAATCACAGACTGGTTTGGATGTGAAAGGACCTTCAAGATCATCCAGTTCTAACCCCCTGCATGGGCAGGGACACCTCCCACCAGCCCAGGCTGCTCCAAGCCCCATCCAACCTGCCCTTCAACACTGCCAGGGATGGGGCAGCCACAGCTTCCCTGGGCAACCTGGGCCAGGGTCTCACCAAATTTCTGTAAAGAAAACTCCTTTGGACAGACTCCATGCATTCCCATAAGGCAAAGGATGAGTTTTTCCCTCAAGGGAAAGTCACAAAGGTAAAATAGCTCATTTGTCAGGTTGGTTATCTTATTTTGTCTCAGGTGATGTGTGTTAGAGCCACTTCAGCAGTCAGAGAAAATCTAGTTATTTCAGGCAGTGATCACACAGACCCTTCAAATTATGACAATAAGACTTTAATACTAGGAGCTATTTTCTGCACACTTGCAGTATCCTCGTGTCCTCTACAGATGCTGTTCTCAGTGGTCCCTTTTTTACCTCTGGGAAAGAGAATAAAAGTCTCAATTGAGAAATATTCCTGTTTTTTTGGGTTTCAGAGCATCTCGTTGCAAAATTGAACTGCCCTCACCATGCAGGTTATTTCCTTGTCTTTTATGTACTATTACAGGGAATAATCAGCTCTTTGTTTCCTTCTGGTTGTGCTAAAGGAGGAATTAAAATCCTCTCAGCTGACTCCTGTCCCTTCCCTTTTACCCCACTAAATTCATGGCTCCATGACCATTGTTGGGTGACTCTGCAGCAAAGGGGCAGGTGCCACCAGGAATCTAATGAAGAGGTTCCCATCCACTGTGTGGATGGACAGCATACATGTAATGCTTGAGATGGAGATGGATTAATTTATGCTTGATTTAAGTAATTAAAATGAAAGAAAGAAGAGCTAAGGTCTGACTGTGTAGTGTGTTATAGAGAAAATAAGTTCCCCAAGTAACTGATGTGGTTGTTTAGGTATAATTGTTCCATTAGTCATCTAATAGTTCTGCAGACAGATTCCATTTTCATATCATATTTGTGTTCTAATCCTTCTCTTTAGGGGTGACTACAGTGAGGAGGAAGAAAAAAAAACACCCCAACCATTTTAATCCATCATTTATTCCAAATACTCAGTACCAACCAAAGGAGGGAGCAGGAGCAGGGGTCTGGGGGGGGTAGGGAATGTTTAATAAGACAACAAAATTCATTCAGCAGCTTGTTTCAAGGGGGGGGGTTAATATTCTGGAGCTAAATGAGATAGTGGATCCAGCACAGGCCCTGGGCTTTGACATGTGTTTTATAATGACAGTTAATTAGCTGCTGTCTGCAGCAATCATAGGCTGTCATTCCTAATACACGTCTAGCAACAGTGAAGGACAGAAGAACTTCCTCCCCCCTCCTTGCCCTGATTGAAATGAGTTGCCAGAATTACCAATGAATATATGAGGTGGTAGTTTTGACAGTTAACGTGGCCTTTCCCCACGTGCCATGAAGCTCCTTCTGTGCTCCACGTGTGCTTCTGGGTGGGGACACTGCAGCAAAGTGAGAGGGATATGGTTTCTTGGTAGCACAGAGGAACATTTGCCAATTCTTCCCAGCCCCTGCCTTTCTTTGGTTGCCCAGAGAAGCTGTGGCTGCCCCCTCCTTGGAGGTGTTCAGGGCCAGGTTGGATGAGGCTTGTTTGGTGGGAGGTGTCCCTGCTGATACCTGATGATCCTGAAGGTCCCTTCCAACCTTCACCATTCTGTGATTCTTAAAGATTACTTCTCAGGGAGCCTTGTAACCTTCAAGAGATATCTAATCCTCTAGGTCTTCTCCAGTGGTGCTTCTCTCCTCCTCCGTTGGGCAGTTGTTATCTTAGAAGATGCTGATCAAGCTCTTAGGAGGAGATAATTCTCTTATCACTCTTGCAAGCTTTTCTGTATCTCAGAAAACCCTGATTCCCAGCAATTTCTGTTCCTCACTCTTCAACTTCTCTTCAGGGCAGTTGGCTTCAGAGTAGCTGTAGTGTAGGACTATGTTCTGTTCCCACCTCTTTCTGCGTTTCTCTTTCCACTCTTTCTGTTTGTGTGTGTGTGTCCTTCAGTTCTTGCTCATATAAAGTGGTGATGTTGGTTTCCACAGATCACAGCAGGAGGCCTGTAAGAAAGATGAGGACAAACTTTTTAGTAGGGCCTGTTGCAACAGGACAAAGGGTGATGGTTTTAAACTCAAAGAGAAGTGATTCAGACGAGATGTAAGGAAGAAATCTTAGTCATGTGGGTGGTGAGACACTGGCACAATTTGCCCAGAGAGGTGGTAAAGGCCCCATCCCTGGAAAGATTTGGTGTCTGGTCGGGTGGGGCTTTGAGCAACCTGATGTAGCTGAAGATTTCTCTGCTCACTGCAGGAAGGTTGGACTAGAAGACCCTTAAAGGTCCCTTTTAACCCAAATCGTTCTGTGATGCTACGAAGGTTTTTTGTCTGGTTTGTTTGCTGACATTGATGATAAAGGTTGGACAAAAGTTATCTTCAGTTGATATTTGGAAGGCACCAGCATGGCCTTCAGATGGGTCTTTCAGTGAAGCTCAGAGTGACTCTTCACCCCCAGTGAAGAGGAGAAGAGGAGGAATCCTAAAGTAGCAGAGAGTTGTTGGTGCATTTGGAATTTTTTTGCCATTATTACTGAATAAAACCTTTTCCAGTAAAACCAGTTACACAACTGGTGGACACTATCTTGAAAACCCCAACTCTTGGAAAGTATCCTGCTACTCCAGACAATTTAGAACTGTGGCTTCAAAGCAGTCATGCAGACAAAGTTTGTGTCTTTTTTGCATCATAAGGGAAAAAAAGCCCAACACTTCTTGGCTGTAATTGCTTCATCTAATCCCTTATTAGCCTGTAATATGGTTCCTGTCATGTCAGACTTTAAAAAATTTAATTTAAATAAAATGCTAACCGTGTTTTGCTTCTAATTTGTCCTCATCCTGGCTGCTTCAGAGACTTTTAAGTAGATTGTTATGGCATTAATTATGATTTCATGGTCAGGCCCCGTTCCTCAACAGCAGCGATACAATTTGGCCCCCACTGTGTCTTCAAACAAGGAATCTACAAACAGCCCTGTGATGTCTCCCACTGCTTTAGAAGATTTGATATAATGGAAGGATGATAAAGCAATCAAACAAATCCTATTTACACATCCCTGAGAGTGTCATTCCTGCATCAGTGAGCACCATCGACGGAAAATTACCTTTGGAGTTGAAATTTCCATTCCAAAGTTGCATTAGAATTCTTGTTCTTGGAGGCTACAGGCCTCTGCTTTTTTTTTTCAGACTGTCAAATTTATATCCAGTTGCCATTTATACTGTGCAAGGAAAAAGCTTAAATCTAGAAGATTTAATGTCCTTGTCTATAAATTGATATTTTTAATAGTTCACTCAATGCTGCTGGATTTTATGTTTTCTCTCTGTTTTTTCACTGGCTCAGACTTAGGATCTGATCTGCATTGGGGGGGGGTTTCTTAAATCTAAATAACAAAACCAGCAGGAAATTGATTTTCTAGGGACTGTTCAACATCCTCTCATCCTTGTGTTCTCTTTCATAGTCATCCACTTGGGGCTTTATTTCCAAAAAAACCCCACAACAACAAAAGAAGTGTGAAATAATGCAAGAAACTGTAGGGCTAGTTGTTGCTGTCAGGAACTGGCATCCTGGCTTGTGTCAGGAATGGGGTGGCCAGCAGGAGCAGGGAGGTGATTGTCCCCCTGTGCTCAGCCCTGGGGAGGCCTCAGCTCCAGCCCTGTGTCCAGCTCTGGGCCCCTCACTGCAAGAAGGAGCTGGAGGTGCTGGAGCAGGTCCAGGGGAGACAACGAGGATGGGGAAGGGGCTGGAGGGAAAGGCTGATGAGGAGAGGCTGAGGGAGCTGGGCTTGTTCAGCCTGGAGAAGAGGAGGCTCAGGGGGGACCTTCTCACTCTCTACAACCACCTGAAGGGAGGTTGGAGGCAGGTGGGGTCGGGCTCTTTTTCCAGGCAACCAGGGACAGGACAAGAGGGCCTGGCCTGAAGCTGCTCCAGGGGAGGCTTAGGTTGGATATCAGGAAGCACTTCCTCATGGAAAGGGTGCTCAGACCTTGGGATGGGCTGCCCAGGGAAGTGGTGGAGGCACCATCCCTGGAGGTGTTCAAGGACAGGCTGGATGTGGCACTTGGTGCCCTGGTCTGGCTGATGTGGTGGTGTCAGGTCATGGGTTGGACTTGATGATCTGAAAGGTCTTTTCCAGCCTTGGTGATTCTGGGATTCTCTGTGCCCATCAGTTCTCATCTGTTGTCCAGGGTGGTGTGAAAGTATGCCCAGCTTTCATTTCCAAAATCAAAGGAACTTTCTAGCCTAGTGACGTAGGGATCTGCACAGGGAGGATGTAATTCTTGTCCATCCTCTAACTCTGGCTTGATTTTCATAGAATCATGGAAGGGTTTGGGTGGGAAGGGACCTTAAAGATCATCCAGTTCCAACCCCCCTGCATGGGCAGGGACACCTCCCACCAGACCAGGCTGCTCCAAGCCCCATCCAACCTGCCCTTCAACACTGCCAGGGATGGGGCAGCAACAGCTTCCCTGGGCAACCTGGGCCAGGCTCTCCCCACCCTCACAGCCCAGAATTGCTCCCTCACATCTCAGCTCCAGCTCCCTCTTCCAGCTGGAAACCCTTCCCCCTGCTCCCATCCCTCCCTGCCCTTGTCCCAAGCCCCTCCCCAGCTTTCCTGGAGCCCCTTCAGGCACTGGAAGCTGCTCTAAGGTCTCCCTGGAGCCTTCTCTTCTCCAGGCTCAACACCCCAACTCTCCCACCCTGGCTCCAGAGCAGAGCTGGTCCAGCCCTTGGATCACTAATGTGGTTTCACTCCCAGGAGGTCACTGCCAGAACAAAGTTCACCTCTTTGCTTCTAGCTCCACCTCTCTGCACACACTCAGTGCTGTGACCAACTGGCAACAGGAGCCAGGAGACATTGCAGGAGTTTGCTCGTTATGTGGCTCTGAAGCTGCTGTTTCTTGCACAAGGTGTGACATGTGCTCAAGGTTGGTGTGTTCTGTCACAAGTGTAGATTCTCAAAGGTAAAAGTTTGGGAGAAGGATCAGGACTCATGCATTTCTAAGGAACCAAGACTTCCTGTGATGGTTCCCTGCTGGTGAGGTGTTTTTGGACAAGTGCAGTGTTCTGAGAGGAGGTGCAGGGTCTTCCATGCTTCTGTCTTGGCTTTTTTTTCCTATTTTGGGCAGTGTTTGTATCTCTGCTGTGTGGGATTATTCTCTGGGTTCCATCCATTCACTAGTTTTTCTAAGAGTCATTAATTCCTAAGATGTTTTGAAAAACAGGTCAGTACTTGCTGCAGTTCCCAAGTATGGAAACTCATTCAGTGATTCATTTGAGCCATGTAGCAACACAGTGAAGGTCAGGAAGAGGTTCAAGGACCTTCATTTTTCCTTCTCCTTTGTTGAATGTGTGATGGTTTGGTCTTCATAAAAGTCTTTGTCTGCTGAAGAAGCCCTCATTGGGAAATAGATGTATCCTCTGCATCCCTGTAGCAGTTCATGAGGGCTTTGCTCAGTGTCAAGGGTGTATCTGTAATTGTGTATCACTCTGGTTGGAAAGACCTTCAAGATCATCAGGTCCATGTTCTGAAGTTCTTGTTGAGTCTGACATAGAAACCACTATCTAAACATCTTTCATAACAGAAGAAAAACCAAGCTGGTTGATGTCCTTGATCATGGTGAAGCAGCTTAAACACTTCTCCTGGATGTTGTTCAAAATGGTCTTCTCTGTTTTGGTGATCAGAAAAATAGCATCTGGTGGTTAAAACTAGATCACTTCATGACTGAGTTTTGGATTTGTTGGTTTGGTTTTTGAGGGTTTTTTTGCTGAGTGGAGGGAATATTGCTGGGGGTGGTACAGAGAGTTTTATGCAACCTTTGAAAGAAAGGGTCTTCAAGGGCCAGTGAAAAACATCACACACAGGTGGACCTGTCACTGGCAGTGAGAAGGTGAGACTGCTAGAGTGGCTTTCCAAGCAATAAATAGGTTTTCCCTTTATTGAAATAATTTTTTATAAATTATTTTCCCAGGTTTTGTTATTTCATTGTGGTTTATCTCTGGAGAGGTTGAAAACAGAGGGCAAGAGAGTGACTAATTAGAGAAGAATATTTTTAGACTTATCAAGCTGTACATGGCTGCTTTCACATTTTGCTTGATCCATGAATTAGAATAGGAAAAGCACAGCCCCAGCTGGGTTTAAATACATATTTGTTGAGTTTCCTCTTAATTTCTATTTCCAAGGCTTGTTTCTCCCTGTGCAAACTGGCAGCTGCTGGAAACACACCTCACAAAGTCCCAGTCCTGCTTCCTTGGGCTGTGATGGCAAAGCAGTTTTGGTGAAAAGGAGCAATTTAAGGGGCCACAACAAACTAACAAAGTAGTTTTCTGATGATTGTTTTCTTCAGTCATTAGGTCAGCTTGTCCTGGTTTGGTTGAAACAGTTGTTGGGACAGCGGGACAGGCTGCCCAGGGAGGTGGTGGAGTCACCATCCCTGGAAGTGTTTAAAAGAAATGTAGATATTGTGCTTAGTGACATGATCTAAGCACTGAATGGGTAGATCAGGTTATGGGAGGGGGATTTAGGTGATGGTTGGACTTGATCTTCAAAGTCCCTTCCAAACAGGGAGATTCTATTCTGTGATTTCCAGAGCCCAGTCCTGAAGGGATGACCTTGGTGTTGCTGCTCTTGCTGCACCAGTCGTGGGAGCCCCGTGGTAGGAGTGAATTTTGGGTCTCCCAAAATTAGGCAGGTGCTGCAGTCCTTTTGTTTCCATCTTTTTCAAATAGCCTTTCAAATCAGATCTGAAATTTAGCCAAGTGCTGAGAAGACATTTTTGGTTTTCCCGAGGTGTGTCAGCTCTCATCAGCAAGGAAGAATTAATCTTATGATCCCTTTTTGCTCAGGCAGTGGAATCATGGAGGGAAACAGCTTTTGTCCTGGGTGTACCTTTTCTTGTGTGATTTCAATCATCCCCTTTTTTCATGCACTCAATTTTGGGTTCCTCAGTTCTTTAAGGTCACGGAAAAAGGAGGTGAAAGAAGTGAGCAGCAAGAGGGATCAAATATGAAGGACATTATTATTCTTCAATTAAGTTCTCTTGATTTCATTCAGACACAACTCCACTGTCAACACAAGGCTTTGTAAATCCAGAGAGTGGTGAGGATTCATTTGGATTGAGATCAAGTGTCAGGGCCTCTTTAATGTTGGATGCATCTTCCATTGAGCTATGAATCTGTTACCTTCAAATGTACCATCCTGTGATCCTCAGGTAGGGATGAATGAAATGGATAAAGAAATGCAGAAGGTTTTCTTTCCTGTTGCTTTCAGCCAAAACAGAAACCAAATCCATTCTGATTTTTTTTCTTAGGGAACTGAGAGATCTGTCACAGCTCCAGGATTCACAGTTTTAGGCTGATTTCCCTAATTGGGTCTTCAACTTCTGCAGTTTTGGGGGGTTTTTTTGCAAGTGTTGTTTGTTTGTTGTGTTGTTTTACTGTTTTGGTTTTTTAGAAGAGCATCCTTGAGCTATGTGGGGCTTCAGTTTTCAGCTACTTTTGTTAAATACTGGTAAGCCCTTTGTGGAGAAGGCAGGAAAAGCTGCCAATGGTCTCCTTACAGCATTGTTACTCTGCTGCTCTGGTATATTCTGTATTTTCTATCTCCTCAGCCTCTCAGAGATCCAACATCATGTCCCTTTAATAGCTCTGTTGGTTTAATACCCACTGTCTGCAGGACTGTGTTTTGTGCTGGTTGCTGGGATGGAGGCTTTCAATGATGAATAGGTTGTTTCTTTCTCCCATTTATATCATTGTGCAGCTTTGCCTTGGGATAAATTCAGGGATACCTCTCACAGCTGATGGATCTGTTGGGAAAAACAAAGGCACTAAATACCTACATCTCTTCATCAATCCCTTTCTCCTTACTCTCTTACGTGTTTTTTTCTCTGTGGTCACCACCAAGAAGTCAATGTTGTATTGTCAGTCTGTTAGTTCTCCTTTTCCATTGCTTTGTGTCCTCTTTTTTCCCCACTTTTGCTTCTATTTAATACTCTGACTGCAAAGTGCTTGTCTCCCAAATCATATGCTCAGCTATTAAAGATAAGCTGATCTGTAGCTACTTGGGTAGAGCCTATCTCAAAGCAAGTGAGTTGGTGATACAAAAAAAGTACATATCAACCAGAGAATACATAGAATTGGCAGAATCTTGCATTTATTGAAAGTTTTATGCAGGCCTGTCTGCTGCTGCATGTGTACCCTGCTTTGCTATCTGTGCAATTATGATTCTGTTGATAAGTGTACGTGTGTGTAAATATATATAGAGAGAGGAACTGAGAAGAGACTAAACTGAAGCTATTATTTCATCAGGGGCTGAATGCTGCATGCTAATGTTAAGGGGGGAAAAACCAAGGAGAAGAAAACTATTGGATTCCTCTTTCCAGTCCCCTCTTTCCCCTCTGCCTGAGCAATATGGCACAGTTTGTGACTCCATCTGGAGAGCTGACAGCCCAGCCTGGCTGTAATAAAGCTTTCAGCCTTCTTCCCAAAGTCTGTAATTAAATGACATCACAGAGCCTTAAATGCATCTGCTGTAAAAGTCAGAAGGCTAAAACATCCCATTAAAGAGAGGAGAGTGGTAGAGGAGCTCCAGTGTGGAACTGCTCCAGGAAAGCTGTTTTAAACCTTCTTGGGCATTGTAGGAAGAGTTGTAGGCTGGTAAGTGTGTTGCTGGTTCCAGGGGTTTAAGACCCAAAATCTAGTTTTCAGAGAAGTCTGTTGTGCTCAGGGAACCACGGTGGTGTTTATTGATGTGTAATATGTGTGTGTCTGTCATCTCTGCATGCTTATTTTGAGCAGGATTTATGGGGGTTGTGTTTTATAGATACTCTTTGGGCAGTGGTCCAAGGAGACTAATAATTTCTGTGTGGGTGCTAAAGGGGTGAAACTGCAGAAGAATGAAAGTGTGAATTAATAGAGATACTTTATTTACAAAGCCTGAGATGCAGAAATAAGCACTATGAAATGGTGATGAGTGATGAAATGTTTTCTCTTGAGGAATTTTTGTGGACTTCATAACTAAGGAAATGCATTTTAAGAGTAGATTGCTTTTAACTTGATGTTGCCTCCTAGACAGATAAATTAATAAAAATATATATGTAAACCCCCCCTACAACATGGACTGTCAAATTCAGGCATCCCATTGGAAGGATTCCCTATCAAAGTGTCCTAATTTCCATGTAAAAACTTGTGGGTTTTTTTTTTTAACTTCTGGTCCTCAGGTCACCCGAGAATGAAGTTTTTATTCTCTCTTCACTTTTTAATTAGGGATATTGATTCTACAGCTGTAATTTCTAAGCTGCTCTTAAGTGGAAGATACCTACCATATTTTTGAACCATCTTGGAGCTGGGCAGATAAAGTTTCTATGCAAAGATCAAGCAGGTTTGTGGACTTGTAAGATAAAAACAACATCTGCTGAGTAGGAAGGAGTTGCTTTATCATGCAGGAGGATTTCTGGCCATAGCTGCCCTTTAAGTTTGAAACACCCAAGGCTTTCACCTTAGCCTGAGTCAGCATTTTTATGCCCATTTTCTTTGGTGTCCAATTTACCTGAGGTTCTAGAGACACAGCACTGAAGTAAAGAAGGACATCAGAAATAGGTTCAGTAGCCATGTCCACAGCTCTACTGTTCTGAAGTATTTAATCATGTGCTTTTTCTGTCCAACTACTCACTTCCTGAGCTGCTTCTCTTTCTAAACTGTCTTTTCTTTTCCTGCTTGATTAATTGGATACAGCCCTGGTCCAAGATGGGTTGAGCTCACCCTTCCCCACCACGTTGAGGTGATGGGTCCAACTGCAGGAAGAGCTTTAGGTGTCCCACTTTAGGTGGGACAACTGCAGATCCTGTGCAGATAAAGACCTGCAGTTGTGAGAAAAGGAGGTTGCAAATCAGAAGAGATCTTAAGCTGCTTTGCAGAGTGTGAAGTGAAGATTTCAGTTGAGCTTAAGTATGTATGACATCTATTTTATGCCCAAAACTAGGGCAGATGCTCTGTCTGGTTTCACTGGGGAAATGATCCCTTATGACTCAAATTTTTAAGAAGGAAAAAACCAAAACAAAACAGGAAACCCCAGGAGCTGCAAATATAAGAACAGATAAGGTTGTCCTTATTTGCATCAAAAAGGGGTAATCCACTCATTGAGTTATCTTGTATTTTGGCTGTCTGGGCACCCTGCAGGCTTGTGACAGGGATGTGGTCATTTAAAATACATGGTCTGAGGAGATGGGATGTTCAGAGGGCTGACTGTCCTTCAGAGCTCAGGTTCTTGGGGGTTGTCTAGTCTGAAGAAAAGGAGGCTGAGAGGAGACCTTATCACCCTCTACAGCTGCCTGAAAGGAGGTTGTAGGGAGATGGGTGTTGGTCTCTTCTTCCAAGCAAATAATGACAGGACCAGAGGAAATGGCTCAGGTTGCACCAGGGGAGGGTTTACGTTGGGTATCAGGAAGAATTTCTATACTGGAAGGGTGGTCAGGCACTGGAGCAGCCTTCCCAGGGGGGTGGTGGAGTCACCATCCCTGCAGGTTTTCAAAAGCCTTGTAGATGTGGTACTTCAGGACAAGCTCTAGTGGGCAAGGTTTTTCTGGGGTTTTTTGGGTTTGGTTTTTTTGTGTGTGTTGATGGTTGAACTCAGTGATCTGAGAGGTCCTTAGAGGTCCTTTCCAGCCATGAAGACTCTGTGATTCTTTGGATCAGGCAGTGCCAACCCAGGAAGGATTTGGGTGTATGTTGAAGAACAGGGTCTGTATAGAAAACAAATCTTGCTAAATTGGAAATAGTGATGAAATACAAAAACCAGGTTGTGATTCAAAAGCAGCAAACAAAAGGGACAAAGCAGCAGTTCCACACACTGGGAGAGGATCTACATGTGGGTGGACAATGCCTTGTCCTTTAAAAAAGAGGACAAGTCCAAGTCCTGCTGGGATGTTCTTGTGTTGGCTTGGATCTCCAAGACACACAGCAGTTCTCTGCCTTCTTCAACAGTGTCTTCTGCTCATAGGCCTTGTGGGATGGACTTGCATTAACATCACCAAGGAATCTGGGAGGGAGAGTGATGGTTTGTGTCTTCTTTTTTGTTTTCTAATCTTTATGCCTATGGAAGTCAACTTGAACCCGTGAGGTGAACCCTAAAGGAAAGCAGATACAAAAGAAATAAGCCCATTTTTTAATTCCTCTAATTTTTTTATTGATTTTCTTCAGGTCTGACTAATTCTTTCATGTTTATGAGAGGCTGTCTTGGAGACCTGGAGAGCTGTGAAGCTCAGCTGTGGTGCTGTGTGCATAAACCTAAAAGCAATGTCTATTTTAGGGTAAATACTAAAGGAACAAATCCTGATAACACAGGCTTTTTTTTTTCCTTACTCATGTCTGATCTAAACTCACATCTCCTCTTACTTCTAATGGCTGGGGAGAATGAGTGGGATTATTTTTGGTGTGGTTTGTGCTTCACTCATGAATTTTGAAGGTCCAAGGAAGGTCCAAGGCCTGTGGAAGATGTGACAGATGGCAGAAGTGTTTTCTTCCACTTGTTTGTTTTGTTTTGCCTATGAAAGCAGTAGAGTTGCTAACAAGATATCATCTTAGAGATGTTATGGCCATTGTTGTTCTCTACTAGTGGGCTGCAGCCTACCTGGCTTCTCTGGGTCTGCACTACTTTGCACAGACCAAACATCATTGAATGATTCAGCCTGGGAGACAGAATTCTGTGGTTTAGGAGGATAAAAACTAATTAAGTGCATGGACACATCCCCTTCCCAGAGTTTTAAGTGGTTCCACTAAGCTGAAATGAAACAGTGAGAAGGAGCATCCCAAGACCTGGCCCCTCCACACCCCTTGGCCTGGATTAACACGTACCAGGGGGGTGGAAAAAAAGACATCTTCAAGCTTTCCATGTCAGGATTGCAGCATCAGAGTGCTTTGATGTGTGTATCTTCAAATGCAAGTGGTGATCTGGGGCATTTTAGTTGATATTTTGCCCAGAAAGCTTCATTCCCTACTTTCTGTAGTAGGGCTCTTTTATGTTTCCTTGCACGTGACACTTAAAATCTGTATATTCTGAGAATGTGTTTCTCTCCAGGAACAAAAATGGCATGATACATTTAGAATAATAAGAAATTGTTGGCAGCATTCAAGTCCAATTCACACTGTTAGAAGAAGAAGATGAAATGCAGGAGACTAAGATGATTCACAAAGGCTGGCAGAGTTAGGGGCAGGTATTAGGAGTCTGATTCCTGGTGCATTTTTTAGCAATGCAGGAAAACAAAATTCTTGGAAGAAACCCAACATGAACCTGCTGCAACATTCAGCCTATCTTTGAAGCTGCAGAATCTGCATTGCTACATTTCCCATAGTTATACAGGTATTTTTTTTTCCTGGTTAGGGCAATTGAAAAAAAAAAAACAAACCCTGAGAGTTGTAAGAAGAGAATATGAAGAAACTGAGCACAATTTATTAGGCCACAAAAGGAGGATTTGATATCAGAAGAGCAGAATTATATTTTGTATGATTGCTATTGAATTATTTCATCATGGTTCTCAGTATTTATTTCCATTTATTTCATTTTCCCAAGCTCATTGGACTTGCTCTGAGATTGTTCACACCTTGGAGGACTATAAAGATGAACATGGGGCTTTGTTTAGAAGGTGAATTTTGATTGCAGACTGGGAGGACTCATGCCCCTGGTGCTGAATGGAACATCCTCCAAGCACAATAAATGCCTGGTTTTTGCCATCCCTGACAGAAGGTCCCAAGCTTTGTGTTGACCCTGTGATAGTGGAACTGGAGCTGGGCTAATAGGAGCTGGTGAGGACTCATTGCTGGGTTTTGAGAGATAGTTAAGAGTTAATTAAGCAGCTTCCTGGCTCATGAGGATGCAAATACTAAGATTTTGAGTGTAACACCCATCAGAGAACACTTTCTTGCTGGGAAGTTGAGATACCAGAAAGCTGCCATCCCATTTCAAGTGGAGTGGTGCTGGCTGGCAGGGCAGGGTGGGAACACCAGGGATGAAAGCCTGTTTTAGCAGCCCATCTGGTGCAGATCCTTAATTAAATGAGTGTCATTCCCATGTAGGCAGAAAGAGGAGTTTCCCCATCCTTGCTGCAATTCTGGGCACGTTTCAGAGGAGAGCTGGGTGAAGAAATTGTTCCTAATATTCAGTCTCAGCTTCCCCTGAAGCAACTTGAGGTTGTTTCCCCTTGATCCATCACTTGTTCTTTCAGAGAAGAGACCGACCCCCCTTGCTCCAACTTCCTTTCAGGGAGCTGGAGAGAGTGAGAAGGTCTCACCTCAGCCTTCTCTTGTGATAATGTAACCTGTGCATTTGCAAGCATTGATTTATAAAATAAAATCCTAAAATATGTGGGGCTGGAAAGGACCTTTAAAGGTCATCTCGTCCAGCCCCCCTGCAGTGCACAGGGACCTTTTAGCCTAGATCAGGTTGCTCAGAACCTCATCAAGCCTGACCTTGAATGTCCCCAAGGTTGGGGCCTCCTCCACCTCTCTGGGCAACCTGTTCCAGTGCTTTACCACCCTTACTGTAAAAAACTTCTTCCTAATTCTCAAAATGTGGCTCCTTTGGTTGGATAGTCTGCAATGGTGGGTCCTTCTGTGCCTTAGGCTGTTCTTACAGCCCCATCTTATTCTGTGTTTACAGAACTGAATGCTTTGCTGATCTTAAGTAATCACCTGATTATAAAACTGACACACACATGAACATAAAATGCTGTGTACCAGGGTCAGAAAACAGTTTCCCCAGTGGCAATACAGCCCTTACATGTTTCTACTGTGTTTTACAACAGTTTCACTCATTTTATTAGGCTCCTGAATCTGTGGTTCATCAGGATAACTCTGTGGCCAGAAAACTGATTTATTTTTTTCCTTCAGTCATAGGAAAAGTGGCTCCACCCTGGCTCAAACCAGGGTGCTGGGCTGAAGTCATTCTCTGTCATTTCAGCTTTTAGGATCAAGAGTTGAAAAAAAAAAGTCACACAGAAATGGGACTACACAGGGAATTAGTTTTAACTAGTTAAATTAGTTTGATTCGGAAGAATGTAACTCCTGGTGCTGGAGCTTCTTTGGGACATTGAAGCAAATACCCTCACTCTTTTGAGAAGAGGAATGAGATCCCTACTGGTGGTACAGCATCCAATTTGTCCCAGTTTGCTGCCTCCAGAAGCCCAGCATTGTTGCTCAGCTCTGTTATGATGCAAATCCATTTTCCTCATGAGCTTGGACCAGACTCTGGCTGCCAAATGAGGTGGATGATCAGAAGCAATTCAGATACCTGCTTTTCATCTGTATTTACTCTGGAAGCTGCTTCTCTTCTTTTCCCCAGACTCATCCTGCAAGCTTCTCTCCTTGTAAAACGAGCCCACTGAGCCTCATCTCAGCCCTTCAGAGAAACTGGGGAAATGCAGAAATCATGATGTATCTTCAAGGGCACGTGATAAACTCTCTGTCTTCTTCTTCTTCCAGCAGCTCTGGCTCTGCAGACACAAGATGTGCACACAGTGATGGCTGCAGCCTGGAGCCCAGCTGGTTCTTCAATCACTTTTTCTTGCCTTCCTAAATAGCACTATTAACATGCCCCAATTGAGTGAAGTTTTTTCTGCCAAGTTGCTAATGAATGTGATTAGGTTGAAGCTGCTCGTGGCTTTAATGTCACCTGGCTTGATTTGTCATCTAGATCTCAAAAGTGCAGTATCTTTATGCTGGCAGCTCTTTATGTACCAGCTCATTGCCTGCCTGTGCAAATAGCTGGAACAGTATCCCAGGCACAGGCACACTGGGTGCCAGGGCTGGGGCAGGAATCCTGCCAAGCTTTCCTCTCTGGTGTCACACACACGAGGTCAGTGGGAAAGTGAACTAATCGTGCTTAGATTTTACTCTAATGTTTGTATGCTTGATTACCTGGCTGTCTTTGAGTGAATTGTATTGTGTGTATTTGGACAGGGAGCTGCTTGGAAGAGCCCAGGGCAGAGCCACAGAGATGCTGGAGGGAGGGGAACATCTCCCTGCTGAGGAAAGGCTGAGGGAGCTGGGTCTGTTGGGCTTGGAGAAGAGGAGACTGAGGGGCCACCTCATCCATGGGCACAAACATGTTCAGGGCAGTGTCAGGAGGACAGAGCCAGGCCAGATGATCCTTGAGGTCCCTTCCAGCCTGGGCTTCTACAATTCTATGTCTGCTTCATAATTTCAGTGTGATTGAGTATGGTTAAAACTCAGCTCAACTCAATAACATCTCAGGTCAACTCTGCTCTACATGAAAATCAGCAGGGATCCCTTTGTGTTTCCTTTAAGTTACTTTCAGACATAGAGGAAAAAATGGCCTTGATTTGCATTATTTGATCCCTTCATTGCCAAATGTCAGGAGCTGAATTAGCTGTAGTATCTGAAGTCTCCTTGGAGGCCCCTCTGGGTCAGATGGAGAAGCACCAGAGGCACTAACACATCCTTTTATTGGAGTTCAATTTATTAATGATCTCCCCGGGGCTCTCAAACCAACATCTTTCCCCACTTTGCAGTTCTCTTTGTGGAGTAACAGGTATTTATTGTGACAGGCTGAGGAGGAGCAAGAATCTTCAAAAGAGGTTTCATATTTATTTACTCATTGCCCCTAATCTTGACTTGGCCCAAAGCTTGTTGTGTTTGTCCTTAGAAGTGGGAAAGAACAGGGAGAGATTCTTCCTACTGCAGAATTTGGTTACTCCCTGATCAGTAAGAAACAGAATAATTTAGAAAAGATTATAATGTACTTAATGACTATGTTTTTGCCCCTCAAGCCAAGACCATAAAATTATTATCCTTATTAAAGAGCTCTAAAGTTCCTTGCTTAAAGTGGCTCAGCACATTAATACTTCCCTCCTTTTGGTGCAGCCACCCCCCTGTTCTCTACAATCATGTGTTTCTGGGTCCTGGTACCCTCTGGGCATTGCTGTTCATGCCAGGTTGGGAGGAAAACTCATCATCCTACCAAATTGAGTTGTTATCTTTGGTGATGATCATAGAATTGCAGAGTGGTTTGGGTTGGAAAGGACCTTCAAGATCATCCAGTTCCAACCCCCCTGCATGGGCAGGGACACCTCCCACCAGACCAGGCTGCTCCAAGCCCCATCCAACCTGCCCTTCAACACTGCCAGGGATGGGGCAGCCACAGCTTCTCTGGGCAACCTGGGCCAGGGTCTCACCACCCTCACACTAAAGAATTTCCTCCTAATGTCTAATTTAACCTCCCTCCATCAAGATTTAAGCCATCACCCCTTCCCCTCTCACTATAATCCCCTGTCCCAAGCCCCTCCCCAGCTTTCCTCGAGCCCCTTCAGGCACTGCAAGCTACTCTAAGGTCTCCCTGGAGCCTTCTCTTCTCCAGGCTCAACACCCCAACTCTCCCAGCCTGGCTCCAGAGCAGAGCTGCTCCAGCCCTCCCAGCATTTCCGGGGCCTCCTCTGGTCTCTCTCCAACAGCTCCATGTCCTTCCTGTGTTGGGGATCCCAGAGGTGACCCTGTCACCCTGCTGGTGACAGCCCAGGACAGGGTGGTTTTTGGGCTGCCAGTGCAGCCAGAGGGTGAACACGCCAGCCCAGGACACAGGTGGTTTCTGGGCTCCAGCACATGGTGCCAGCTCATGTTGAGCTTCTCATCCACCATCACCCCCAGGTCCTTCTCCTCAGGGCTGTTATCAATCCACCCAACCTAAATCTGTTCATGGATGTACATACCATGGGATGCAATGCCCAAGTCTGGTGTCTACAGCAGCTCCACCAAACCCTGACACTTCATGCCCCTGGAGTGACAATCTCTTGCTTTGGGCTTTTCATTTGCCCCGATGCTGTTTTTCCTGGAGTGACCCCTGATGGAGCTGATGGGCTGGAGCCCTGATCCACACACCAGAGGCTCATCACTCAGTGGGATGATAATGAAAGATCCCACCATCTGCCTGCTCATTTAGTGGCCTGTCAGCACCAGGCAAATAGGAACTAAGTGGCTTGACAGACACGGAGCCAGTGACTCAACTGTTTCCTCTCTGACTGGGGAGAGCAGGGGAGCAGAGAGGGGCAGCAAAGCTCATCTGATGGTGCCTCTTGGAAAGGCACCACAATCTGCCAAATGCCAAATTCATGGGCATTGAGACCCTCCTGCTGGCAGTTGTTCCTCCCTCCTGTCCCCTCCCAAGCCATCCTTGCCTTTGGATTACAAATCATTACAGCACAAGCTACTAAAAAACAGTTTGCATAAAGATGGTGCCCATTTATAAAGCTGTCACTGCAGCTACTCTATTAATAGAGCCATTTTAAAGATTTATAGTCAGCATATGTCACGTTTTACAGGGGCCAGATTGAGAGCTGGGAGGTTTTGAGCACCAAGAAGGTGCCACCAGATCAGATTTAAAAATAATATGAGTAATAAGTGAATTTTTACAAAGCTGTTGTGCTCAGGACAGAATGTGAACTTGAAGGAGGGGGGAGGTATCATTGCATTTCAGTGGTGGCCAACAAACTGAATGTGATGTGGCATTAAAGGGAAGAGGATTTAATAATACAAAAAGCTAAACTTCATCTTTCAGCTCAGTCTGGAGAACAGGATGACATTGTACCCTGGTTCTCTGAACATCTTTATTGATGCATGATGCTAAAGTGTCTTACAGGCATTTAATAAAACCTCACAATATTTCTATGTGATGGGCAGGAATTCTTTTAGAATTGATTATCAAGATTGTTTAAAATGATGATGCTTTTTAGCCAGGCTGGATATATTTCCTGCTTTGCACAGTGCCAAACACAGCCAGTAGGAGTGAAATCCTCTGACCTGCTGTAGTTCCCTGGGAAATAAAACATCTCCCTTACCTTTTCTAGTAAGTTAGAAAGAGAATCAGTGGGATCCTACAGGTTTTGCTTTGTTTCATGGGCAGAAAAGTGTCTCTTAAGTGTCCATGTACCCTGGGTTCATGTAAAATAAATATAGTGCTGAACTTAGAGAGAAAAAGAGATTGACCTTCATTAGTACATTTATCTTCTGGCTTCTGCAGGGTGGGATTCAAATTACAAATGGATCAACAGTGGGTAATTTAGTTCAGTGGTCATTTTGGATCATCATCTCCATCATGAAGCAATCTGGGGAGCTTTGAGGTGACTGGCAGGCTTTGCTCCATGTCAGCCTAGTTTTGGGCCTCTACCTTCTGGTTTTAGTGAGCAGGATGGAGAGATATGGGGGTGCAGCTTCTGAAGAGCAAAGGGGCAGCTGGTGGATGAGCTGTGTTTGCTGAGTGGGGTGTCAACTTGAAATAGGTCAAATAATAGAATCATGGAATGGTTTGGGTTGGAAGGGACCTTCAAGATCATCTAGATCCAACCCCCTACATGGGCAGGGACACCTCCCAGCAGCCCAGGCTGCTCCAAGCCCCATCCAACCTGCCCTTCAACACCCCCAGGGATGGGGCAGCCACAGCTTCTCTGGGCAACCTGGGCCAAGGTCTCCCCACCCTCACAGCACAGAATTTCTCCCTCACATCTCAGCTCCAGCTCCCTCTTCCAGTTTGAAACCAGAGGTTGGAAGGGGCCTAGATGATTTGCTGTTCTGTCAGTAACCAGTGTCCAATTCAAAGGATTCGTGACATTTCATCAGTTTTCTTTGCCTTTTGTAAGTTCACCAAGAGGTTCATTCCAGGTACTTGTATGTTTGATGACAAAGATAGAGGGAAAAGAGCAGTTTAGGATCATATGAAAATTAAACAAGCAAATATGTATATTTGGGCTGAATGTCTGTAAAAATGTTCTTAATAAGGTTGTGGGATATTTCTATTTTTTTGCTGTCCATACAAGTCTTTGAGGAGGGAATTTCAGAGCATTTATCATCATCATGAAGGGAAGGAGCAGTCAGTGTTGTGCTCTGTCAGTTCCTTTTACTGATGTTTTAGAAGACATCTGATCATGAGAAGACAGAGGAGAGTCTAGGGAAGGGGAGAGCTGGAAGTTTCTAAATCAATCTATAGAGCTTTTCTAGGTGTTATGGTTTTTATTGCACACTTCCAGCCTGGGTAAGACAGTCCTCACAGCCAGTTCAGTTGTGAGTTAGAATGAATTACATTTTCTGAAATCATTAGCCTTTTTTTTTTCTTCTTTTTCTTTTTCTTTTTTTTTTTTTCTTTAATCCAAATGACTCTGATTTACAAGAAGATACTTCATTTTCCTGAAAGTGCTTTTCTGGCTAAGGGGAGTGCTTAACTGCAGCTGCAAATCACCTCAAATGCTATTGTAGGAGGCTAAAGCAAGTGAAGAGTTGTGCATCATTTTGAAAATGCAGGTTCTGAATTCAAGATAAGATGCAGATTTCTTTTTTTTTTTTCCCCTCCCTGGCTTCTGTCTTCAAGAACTCCATCCTGGCCAGGCATCTCATCAAAGTGTCCTTCAGAGCAGTGACATCTCTATGAGCTTTGTTGGGATTCCAGGCACTTCCCACAGTGGCCATTATCCAAAATCCTGGTGTCACCCCCCCCAGCTCTGCATTTTTATTCAGATGAAACATTTTTGGCATTGGGCAGGTCTGACATGTTGAGCAGTGATGTTGAATAAATGTCATTGCTCAGTGTTAGGGGACTTGTCTATCCTGAATGTTCCACCTGGCTCATTCTCTCACATTTAGGGAATTCACCCCATGGTGTGTCAACCTTTTCTAGGTGTTTTTTTTCAGGTTTTGTGTGCTGGGAAGAGATGATTTTCAATGTGGTTGTTGATCCTGCTTCAAAAACCCTACTGAATTACAACTGAAAGGTTCTTTTTGGAGTAGAATAATGGGAGCAAATGGGAAGTGAATCAAAGTTGTTCCTCCAAGGCCTTCTTTATGGCCCCTTTTTACAGGGAGCTGTATCTCAAATGTCACTCTTTGGAGAGTAAAAGGAAAGTAATAGGGTATAAAAGGGCTCAGTGACACAGGCTGTCACCATTGCACTGGTTTTTAATTGAGGTTTCTTTGGCCACTTGGATTTATGCACATGCAGGTATGTCCAAAATGAATTTAAAGAATCATGTCTGGTTGTTCCTTGATGTCCAGCTTAATTCAAATGCAAAAAATGTTTTCTCCTCTTTGATTTTTACACATTTCTAAGTGTGTTGTTGGCCAGAATGTGATTTCTTGTCATGCATACCAGTTCCCACACAGACCTAAGCATTGATCTTCAGGGTATCCACGGGCCAACTTGCTTTTTTGGGCATGTTAATAGTTAGATGGAAAGCTTGCATGAGTAAAATGGGAACAGTTCTTGAAAGTACTCTTAGAATTCTTTTTCTTTAGATGCTGTTAACTATCTTTTCATCATAAAGATTGGATTATGTTTGAATAAGCCAACCAGCAGTATTTGGAATTTAAATAAATAAATAGCACAGAGTGTGACTGTGAATGGATGTGTCTGCCAAGGAGAAAATAAGAGAATATCTGTTAGGTCTTTAGTTCCACCCAGTACTTCCCATTTCAAAGACTTCAGTTTCTTACAATTTGCTGGTCTTTCCTTGCCAACTGGGGCTAGATATTTATATATATATTTTTAGAAAGATGTATCTAAAATACTTGTTCTTTCTGAGAATGAGGAGGAGAAGTATACATGGTGCATGTTGGCAAATTCCAGTGACCTTTTCTTTGGCTGGAAATCTGCATCTTCACATCTCTCAGTGAGAAGAAGTGTTGTGGGCAGGATGTGCCTTTTGCCACCCCCCTGAAAATACACCAGAGTTTGGCTTAGTGACACACCTTTGAGGAAGGGTAGTGCTCTTGCTCTCCTAAGAGGCTTCCAGTTTGGAGCAGTTGAAGCTCCTGCTGGGCATAATTCTGCCCAGAGTTAACCAGGACCAAGTCAAGGGCAAAGACCTCACCAAGGTGCTGGTCCCCTTGCAGGGTTTGTTGGGCTCCTGGACCTGTTGGGCTCCAGCTGCCTGGAGGAGGATGCTTCTTGATTCAAGTGCCAAGGAGAAGGGAGGAACGTAGGATGAACAAGGCAAAAGAAGAGAACTGGGGGCTGGATTCCCACCATCAGAAGGGAGATGGAAGAAATGAGAAGGCAGGAAGAAGGAAGCTTGGAAATGTTGCCGACAGCCCCGAGGGGCTTTTCATCAGAGGAGACAGTGATGGGACAAAGGGTGATGGTTTTAAACTGAGAGAGGGGAGATTTAGGTGAGATATGAGGAAGAAATTCTTCACTCTAAGGGTGGTGAGGAACTGGGATGGGTTGCCATGGGAGGTTGTTGATGCCCCATCCCTGGAGGTTTTTAAGGCCAGGTTGGAGGAGGTTTTGTGCAACCTGGTCTAGTGGTTCCCTGCTCATGGCAGGGGGGTTGGAACTTGGTGATCTTTAAGGTCCTTTCCAACCTTAATGATTCCATGATTCTATGAAATTATACCACAATGTCATGCCCAGCAGGCCAAATTTAGGTGACACAAGCAACTCCAATCATTGCTTTTCCAAACTTGTCAGTGTTTGACTTAAGAAATACAGAAAATTAACATTTCCCATGAGATCAATCTGTTTTTAATGGCATTCTGAATAATCCTCCCAATAGACAACACGTGGGGTGCACCATGTAACGTGCTAGAAGGCTTCTTGGTGCAAATCTGCCCTCCATCTCTGTCTGGAGCCTCGTGGTGCTTTCTTGGACACCTCGCTCCTGTGTTTCCTCTTGGTGGGGTGAAGGTTGGAGTTACACAGTGGTTTCCTCAGGTGCTTCATTTGCAGATGTGGGACTTATCCTGGCCAGTGAAGACATGGTGAGGTCATCCTTGAACCACAGCAGTTCATAGTAAATGGTACCCCAGTCATCCTTCTTTTAGGCTGGACTAAGTGGTGATGTTCTTGTACCATTGGAGTATCAAGTTTATGAACTCTTAGAGCTGTTCCCTACTCCACTAGAAGCCCTGACATCCATAATACATTTTTCTTTACCTTTTCTCTGCTTCCATTTCCTTTGGTGGAGATTTTCTGATTAATGAAGACTTCAGAGATAGTCTATTTTTCATTACCATTATCATTTAATCAAGCTATCCTTGAACATTCAAACTTAAGGTCTCTCATCCGTGTCATCTAGTCCTCCATGCTGTGCAGTTTCATTCTTAATAGCTTTTTCTTGATATCAACTTTAAATCTGCTTTCCTAAGCTCTTGATCATTTTGTTCTTTATCACAAGTGTTGCTGAGCACTCACAAAATCCCCTCTCAGAGACCCTGCTATCTAGCAGCCTGCTTGTGCCTGTGATTGCTTTATGGTTTGTGTCAAGTAAAATAGGGAAATATTTGTGATCCTTCCCAGCAATAATCCAAGCATTGTTGTCTGGTTTATGCCAAGAAATTAAAGCTTATTATGACATGTCAAGCACCAGGAGTTAGTTCTCTCATCAAGGTAAAGTTTGCTGGAGATTAAGGCACAAGGCTTTAGGAGAGATTTGAAGTGGTGATTAATGCCAGGTACTGGGAATCAAAAATCCTTTATTACCCCTTTCACTTGCACTGACCTTTCCTAAAGCCTCACACCAGCAATTTAGTTTCTGGTGTAGGAAACACTTAGAAACACCATCAAGCTATTGTGGAATAAGGAGTTGCTGTAGGTCAGCACTTCTGAGCTCTAAGAGTTTGCTGCTAGTTTCTACACAGCCATTCTCCTTCTAGAAGTTGGGTGGGTTGGTTTTTTTTTCCATGTCTCTTGGTTCAGCCATTTTTAAGCCTGTGCTGGATTTGAAAGTGTTTCAAGCTGTTCCCTTCACTTCACTGAAAGCTGCTCCTTTCAAATTCACTCTGCTCTGCCTCCCCTTTCCCATCCAGAAGAGGAATCATGGTGTTTGGCTGCATGGGGCAGATGTTGGAAGAGAATTCACTGTTGTTATTTTTTTGGAGAGCTCTGTGCATCAAAAGTGCTGTGTAAATGAGCTGATAAAGGAAGAATGGCAAATTTCTTGGCAGACATGAGAAGATATGGCAAGTTGAATATGGCCCCATCAACTTTGTCACAGTGTCCTTAGGGCAATGGCCTTCAGGCCTTATGGCCATCACAAGTGGTCATCACATGAAGCTGGTGAAGGACCTAGAGATGATGTCCTGTGAGGAGAGGCTGAGGGAACTGGGATTGTTTAGTTTGGGGAAGAGGAGGCTGAAGGGGAGACCTCACTGCTCTCCACAGCCTGGTTGTAGGGAGGTGGGATTTGGCCTCTTCTCCCAAATGAACAACAACAGGACTAGAGGAAATAGCCTGAAGCTGCACCAGGGGAGGTTTAGACCAGCTAGTCTATTAGGAAGAATTTATTAATTGAAAGAGTTGTCAGTCACTGGATCAGGCTGCCCAGGAAGGTGGTGGAGTCACCGTGCCTGGAGGTTTTCAAGAAACATCTAGACATGGCAGTTCAGGACATGCTGTAATGGGTGTGGTGGCTGTAGTTGTGTTGTTTGGTTGGTGTGTTTTCTTTGGGGTTGGTTGGGTTGGTTTTGTTTATTTGGGAGTTTTTTGCTGGTTTTCTTTGTGGTTGGTTTTTTTCCTCCTGGGTGGACAATTGGACTTGGTGATCTCAGAGGTCTTTTCCAGCTATGACAATTCTGTGACACGAGGCCTGTTTTTTTGTGGTGTCTCTGCTGTCTTCCCAGATGACTCCACTGTTGCCCTCTTTGATAAAGCCCATTCACATTATCCATCTGTGAAAGCCAAGGGATCAAACTGCCACCCTTTGCTCTTCTCTCTGTGCCACATCTCTCTTTGGAGAGGCAATCTGCAAATAGAACTGCAAATGGGTCCCTGCACAGGAACATGAGCTGCATCAGCCCAGATGGGTCACTCCAGACTGATGGAGTCAACACCACAGAGGCTTTATGGAGCAAATTGTTGAGATCTGAAGGAAATCCTGCTGCTAAAATCAACAGGAGCTCCTCAGTCAGTCCTCTGAAGTTCAGCCTCCTCTGGGGTGCTGGACATGGAGGAAGTAAATTAAGAGGCAATTAAGGAGACCTCATTGAAGTCTTGGGGTAATGGTTAGTAGGAAGGCACCTCTAATAAATGCTAAGCACACTGGGACTGTTGAAGATGTCTGAATTGCAAAAAGAGGCTTTCTTAGTGAGGAAGAGGTGGCCTTCAGGGTGCAGAGGGTGTTGCTGTTTATTTTGGGAGATCCAAAGGCAAGTACTTGATTCTGCTGCTGCTCTGTAAAGCAATGATTAAAGCAATCCCAGCCTGTCCAGGAGTGAAATGAAACTGTAAAAGATAGTAAGGCACTTGCATGAAGAGGATGGACCTGCTAGAGCCATAAAAAGGGTCAGTGAGGTGGAACACCTCTATATGGAGAGATGAAACTGTAAAGGATGAGGCACTTGCATGCATTGATGAAGAGGATGGACCTGCTGGAGCCATAAAACTGGTCAGTGAGGTGGAACACCTCTATATGGAGACAAGGCTGAGGGAGTTGGAGGTGTTCACCCTGGAGAAGAAAAGGCTCTGGGGATACTTCATAGCAGCCTTTCAATACTTTAAGGGGGCCTGTAAGAAAGATGGGTAGAAACTTTTTGCCAGGGATTGTGGTGAGTGATGGATGATGGTTTTAAACTGAAGGAAGGGAGATTTAAACTGGATACAAAGAAGACATTTTTTACACTGAGGGTGGTGAGACCCTGGCCCAGGTTGCCCAGAGAAGCTGTGGCTGCCCCATCCCTGGCAGTGTTGAAGGGCAGGTTGGATGGGGCTTGGAGCAGCCTGCTCTGGTGGGAGGTGTCCCTGCCCATGCAGGGGGGTTGGATCTAGATGATCTTTCAGGTCCCTTTTAACCCAGCCATTCTGTGGTTCAATGATTATACCTCCAGATCCTCATTTTCCAATCATTTTGGTACGTACAATTTTGAAAGGAAGAAGAATTTCTGGAAGAACCTCCTATGTGTTAAACAGATGGCCTCACTGAGATAAAGATATTTTGCAGGAGGAGATGGCAAGCATTTTGGGTTAAAATATTCCCAGAACCAGCATGCTGTTCTGAGTATGCAGGAATGGGATCCTGGGATGAAACAATAACTTACAATAAAAATATAGCATCATACAGACATGCATAATGCAGTATGATCTCCACATAATGCATATGCATTGCTTTTTTCAGCCCATGTCTCTAGGCTTTTAAGCTGGAATATCCTGCTGTTCATTTTAGAGATGAGGAACCCACCTGTGGGCATCAAGTGGCCAGCACCAGAAGGAAGTTGGCCTTCTCCAAGGGCTTTCTGGCATCCTGAATGTTGTGTGGGAGTTGTATTTTTTTTAAAAAAAGAGGTTTTTCCAGTCTGTCTCCAGTAGAGCAGCCAGTGTTTTTTTGGAGAAATAATCACAAATCATGCCCAGGTTGTAGATTTTCACCAATTCCCCATTGGGTCTGTTCTTCTCCAGCTGTGAAGGGTTGGTCTCACCAGCTGTTGGCATTTAATGTGTGTGGGGGGGGGTTTGTAGGCTGCTCTACCCTCCTCATGCCCCGCGTTGGTGCAGGCTGTAGCTGTTCCTCCACAGCTGGTGCTTGGCTCTGAGCTGGAGGAATGGCCGAGGCAACACTAAAGCATTTCAAGTCATGACATGGTGTTTTTTCCCCTTCTGTTTCCCAGATTCATCCAGGAGATAGAGCATGCCATGGAGCTGGGCCCCACCAAGCAGTGTCCGCTCCGCGAGTTCCTCACCATGTACATCAAGAACATCTTCCTCAACCAGGTCCTGGCTGAGATCAATAAAGAGATTGAAGGTGTCACCAAGGCATCTGATCCCCTGAAAATACTGGCTAATGCAGATACCATGAAGGTCCTGGGTGTGCAGAGGCCTCTGCTGCAGGTAGGAGCTGAGGGATCTGCCAAGGCATCCCTGATTGTGTCTGTCCATGACCTGGATGTATGTCCAATAAGGAAACATGTGGACCTGCTCACGTGGGTCCAGAGGAGCATCCGGTTGATGATCCTGGATGGAGCAGCTCTGCTCTGGAGCCAGGCTGGGAGAGTTGGGGTGTTGAGCCTGGAGAAGAGAAGGCTCCAGGGAGACCTTAGAGCAGCTTCCAGTGCCTGAAGGGGCTCCAGGAAAGCTGGGGAGGGGCTTGGGACAAGGGCAGGGAGGGATGGGATGAGGGGGAAGGATGAAAA
>NW_009953316.1:1867852-1868990 GCF_000747805.2 Chaetura pelagica
GCTGTGGCTGCCCCATCCCTGGCAGTGTTGAAGGGCAGGTTGGATGGGGCTTGGAGCAGCCTGGAATGGTGGGAGGTGTTCCTGCCCATGGCAGGGGGTTGGAACTAGATGATCTTTCAGTTCCCTTCCAACCCAAACCACTCTGCAATTCTATGACTCACAAATTTTGTCTCAACCCTGTGTCTGTAGCTGTGATCTCTTCCAGTGTCACAGCCAGTTTAGTCTTTCCTCTTCCAGTCTCTGTGTACATCAGTTCCCGTACATGGAGCACTCTCATGGTTTGCCTTCCCCAGAAGTTCTGGTGCCCCCTGCAAATCACAGAGCCCTGCAGCCAGACTAAATAAATTCCCAGGAGGAGCAGGGATGATCTTTGCTGCCTGCCAAGCATCGTGTGTCCATGACTGCTGGGATGTTGCAGCTGGGTTGCTTCCTCAGCCAGCTAAGAGAGATGGGAGAGATTTGGCTTTGAACTCAGAGTATTTCTGAATGTTGAGTTATTTCTCTGTTGAAACAGCTTTTTTGAGCTCTAATGTCCAGGAGTGATAATAGCAACAAGCACAGTTCTCATCCCCACTACCTGGGGTAACAGGACAGTATGAAAGACCCCCCAAAAAACCTGAATTACATGTGTTACATGGGGCTGAATGAACTGACTGCCAGCCCTGGCTCTTGCTGTGATTTAGGTCAAGCTCTTTTAATCCTTTTAAATTATTCCCTCTTATCTGGAAAACCTTCTCTTCAGGGCTGAATAATATTTGCAAAGTTCTTAGGAAGCAGCACACATCTCCCAAGGTTTATGTGGCCACTTTCTATCTTCATTTAGAACTGTGAAATGTATCTATTGTAATTATATATAAGGTGGATTTGATGGTGAGGAACTGGGATGGGTTGCCCTGGGAGGCTGGTGATGCCCCATCCCTGGAGGTTTTTAAGGCCAGGTTGGCTGAGGTTTTGTGCAACCTGGTCTAGTGGTTCCCTGCTCATGGCAGGGAGTTGGAACTGGATGATCTTTGAGGTCCCTTCCAAGCTTAATAGTTGATTCTATGATTTTTCTTCTTCTTTTTTTCTTTTTTCCCCCTGGCACTGCAGAAGTGGTGCTGGTAGGTGTGAGGTTTAATAGGAGAAAAAGCAGCAGGAA
>NW_009953316.1:1869770-1904520 GCF_000747805.2 Chaetura pelagica
GGTTGGATGGGGCTTGGAGCAGCCTGGGCTGGTGGGAGGTGTCCCTGCCCATGCAGGGGGTTGGAACTAGATGATCTTTCAGTTCCCTTCCAACCCAAACCACTCTGCAATTCTATGACTCACAAATTTTGTCTCAACCCTGTGTCTGTAGCTGTGATCTCTTCCAGTGTCACAGCCAGTTTAGTCTTTCCTCTTCCAGTCTCTGTGTACATCAGTTCCCATACATGGAGCACTCTCATGGTTTGCCTTCCCCAGAAGTTCTGGGGACACCTGCAAATCACAGAGCCCTGCAGCCAGACTAAATAAATTCCCAGGAGGAGCAGGGATGATCTTTGCTGCCTCCCAAGCATCGTGTGTCCATGACTGCTGGGATGTTGCAGCTGGGTTGCTTCCTCAGCCAGCTAAGAGAGATGGGAGAGATTTGGCTTTGAACTCAGAGTATTTCTGAATGTTGAGTTATTTCTCTGTTGAAACAGCTTTTTTGAGCTCTAATGTCCAGGAGTGATAATAGCAACAAGCACAGTTCTCATCCCCACTACCTGGGGTAACAGGACAGTATGAAAGACCCCCCAAAAAACCTGAATTACATGTGTTACATGGGGCTGAATGAACTGACTGCCAGCCCTGGCTCTTGCTGTGATTTAGGTCAAGCTCTTTTAATCCTTTTAAATTATTCCCTCTTATCTGGAAAACCTTCTCTTCAGGGCTGAATAATATTTGCAAAGTTCTTAGGAAGCAGCACACATCTCCCAAGGTTTATGTGGCCACTTTCTATCTTCATTTAGAACTGTGAAATGTATCTATTGTAATTATATATAAGGTGGATTTGATGGTGAGGAACTGGGATGGGTTGCCCTGGGAGGCTGGTGATGCCCCATCCCTGGAGGTTTTTAAGGCCAGGTTGGCTGAGGTTTTGTGCAACCTGGTCTAGTGGTTCCCTGCTCATGGCAGGGAGTTGGAACTGGATGATCTTTGAGGTCCCTTCCAAGCTTAATAGTTGATTCTATGATTTTTCTTCTTCTTTTTTTCTTTTTTCCCCCTGGCACTGCAGAAGTGGTGCTGGTAGGTGTGAGGTTTAAAAAGAAGAAAAAGCAGCAGTAATGACTGTGAAACAAGAGCAGAGAATTGAAACCAACTTCTAGGAGAGCAGAGAAAGGGGGGGTTGTAGATGTAGAACTCAAATGCTGTGAGCTGGGATGGAGGAGCATGGCAGGGAGGGGCTGTGCTGGGCAAGAAATAAGGAAGTAGCCCCTCATTTTACAGTTATCTGCAGTGCTGGGAATTCCTCACCATTGCAAGTGCCTTGGAAAAAAAGAAATCTGCCAAATCTGTGACCCACATTAAAGTCTTCCAAGATTTGATTTTCAGAACAGGGTCGAACAAATTAATTTTAGGCCAGTTTGTAGCTTCCACAACAGGAAAAGTAGCTGTAGATTGAAACTGTGAGTTACAACAGAAAGCAAAATTCTACTTACTCACAGTCTGAGGAGTCTGTGGAAGATGTTATTTGAAATTCATTGTCAGTGATCTGGCAAGAAACAGGGATATTCTGCGTTGTATTTTTGGATCATTTGCCTTTCTTTTGTTTTCTATTATGAGAATTAAACCTGGTGAGAACCCAAACTCAGCCTGTCCAGCACCTCACCTTGCTGAGCACTGAAAATACTTTATGGCAATATTAACACACAGGCTTTGGAGCAAGGTGTTGGAGGTTGTTAACCTTACAAATCTGGTTTAGATTCTTAATGTGAGAAGGTATTTTTGTGGATTTGCAGCTTCATTCGTCGCCCTGAAAAACGTGTCCTACGATATCAATATATTCCCTTAAAGTTCACTTGGGGTCCAAGAGTCAGAGAATGGCTTGAGAATTTTCTCCTCCAGTTCCTGTAATTTCTTTCTCTTGATGGATGGAAATGATTTTGAACTGGAATTATTCTTGGTCAAAATGTAGATGGTCAGAAGGTCTGGTTGTTCCCGACATTATAGACGGGTAATTCTGTGAAAGAGAAGAAAAATTGCTGCCTCTTTGAACCAAACCATCCAGATAGCTCCCTGAAATAATTTGATTGATTTTTACATTAAAAGGGGGGGGGAAGAAAAGAAAAGAAAAAAAGCCAAAAGCTATTTCAGCATTGACAGTGTTGAAGCCTGAATTTTCTCCCCTGGTCGCCTCATGGGGACGATGAGAACATAACGTGGAGCAGGAAGGAGCCTTGCACCTCTTCCCAAGCTCTGAGTTCCTTTTTCCTGCCTCCTGTGGTTCGTGGAGGGGTTTGTGGTTCAACCCTCCCACTCCTTTCTATCCTGAAGATCTTTCTGAAGCTCCTGCAGCAGGAGCTGGTGCTGTGATGTGAACACAACTCCAGAATGTATCAGTTCCCCCTGCACGGGCTGATAACAGCTGCTTTTTGATGACTATCAGCACATGTTTGAACCAAATTAGCTTCTGGATAAGAGGTTTTCTAGCATCCTGTGCCATCGTGTCCTCACGGGTGAATTGCCCATTCCTGTAAAGATTATGCTTTTAAAAACAGATATAAAAAGAAAAATGGAAGCTGCTCTTTGCAAAAGATTCCATCTAAGCAGGAGGATGGTCTTGTTTGCTGCTCTTCCCTCCTCAAATGTCAAATACTGAAAGCCCCTTTCCTTTTCAGAGTGACTGAATAAGCATGAAGCTAATTGGTCTCAAAATGACTCCATGTTAAGTTTCATGCTGTAATTGTTCAAATCAATACTAAATTAGGCTACAAGCAGCTGCTCTTGTACAGTTTGTGTCGACGTGATAAATCTTCCCAGCTGGGTGGTCACTACTAATACTGGCCTTAAAAATGTGTTGTCCTGTCTCCATCCAACAGCACAAAATAAAAAAAGGTGCAAGTTGCTTTGATCTTTCCACTTGGGAGCAGCAGGGTGGGAGTTTTTTCCCTTCCAAGCAGCAATGCAGCTGTTGTTTCTTGCAGTGAAATTGTCGAGGTGAGAGTTTTCCGGCCAAGCTCCAGTGGCTGAAAATCCAGCAGGCAAAAAACTCCCTTCAGAAGTCAAGAGGGTGCAGGAGTTTGCAGGATAATGACTTGCTGGAGCTAATGACCCTGTTGCCTGCACTGCTGGTCTATCTCATGCATGAAGTCACACTCACTTGTGACTTTCCAAGGAGGCATCACTGGGAGCTTTGGCATGTTTTCTTCCCATCAAATTATTGGTTATTAAGAAGAATGGTCACAGTGAGCAGCATCTGAGTGACTCACCAGTGGTGATGGGTGTGTGCTTTGGTAGAGAGTGGATGTTATTATTCATTAGTGTAAACAAATTAGTTGCTTTTCCAGGCTGGCTTCCAAGGATCAAAATCCATTAAGGAGCAGGCGTGGCTGATCAGTTGGGTTTCTCCCCTGTAGGGACAAGTGTGACTTTGGAGGCAGCCCCTGTTAGTCCTTCTCCTCAGATTTCAGTGTTTTATTTTGCAGTGACATGGTGCCTAAACCAGCCTGAAGAGCTTTGCAGATGTTTTCATCTCTTGGGGGCTGTATCTGTTTCCACTGCAGAACCAAAATGTCCAGAGGTGAAGACCCACTGATGAATCCACAGCTGAATTCCCAGCTGAATCCTCTCTTCCAGTCTGAAATGAGAGCCCAAATTCTCTCTCCGTGGGAATCTGCATCTCCCTAGTGCTTTCAGTATTTCTTTAGATAATTTTTCCTCCCAGGGGGAAGCATTTAGGGTGGTTACTGCTTTTTGTGGAAGCTTTTACAAGGCTCCTGTGTAAGTCATCTGCAGATGTTTAAGTTCTCCACTGAGGCTGATCATGAAGCTCCAAGTTACATAAAAGCAATTGCTGGCTTTAGGCAAACTGTTATGGCAGAGCTTCAATTTGTTGTAAAAATCAACTTTAACTTGCACATTCAGTAAAACCTAGGGAGGAGACAGCTTCAGGTTGCATATGGGCATATTGAAGGCTTGCAGGCAGAGTGATTTTCTTCTTCTCTGAGTCTGAAAAAGCAAAGTTAAGTTGCAAAAACCATCTCAAGGATGTGACCTGAAGGAATTTGAGGTCTCTGTAGCCTATTGTCACTGGGTGACTCCTCCATAGGTGGGTCTAATCTTGCACTGGAGTCAGCCAGAATCTGTATAACCCTCATTTTTACTATCAGTGTGACTCCAGGTTCATATTCCCCATCTCTCATGACTTGAGGCTCAACACCAAGCTGGTCTTGGCCATGTGGTTTCTGTCTAGAACGTGTGAGGACCACTCTCCCAGGAAAAGAAATGTTTTTGAGAGCTGGTAAAATCACAGCTGCTCTACCTGGGATGTGGTCCATTAGAAATTAGCACCACAGAGAAATGTAAAAGCTGAAGTCTTGATTGAAAGCAGTGAGAGCAAAATATCTTTGATCATGGCACCACTTGAGACCACCAGAGCTTGTTTTGTTCACCTCAACAAAGGTGTATACCTGCAATTTTTGACCCATTCCAGCATAGATTGGATTGGAACTTCAAATATGAGGGGTGACCATTGCTCTTTAACAAACTGGGGGTTTTTGGAAATATTTGCATAGTTAGCATTGCAGCATCATAGTGATGTTAGTTGGAAGGGACCTCTGGACATTGGTCTAATCTACCTCCACCTCTGGTCCAGAACCAAAGTCTGGCCAACACCAAACCAAGTCAGTTGTGGCTTTTTCTCAGTGAGTCTTGAAAACTTCTGGAGCTGGAGATCCTCTGGGCAACAGATCTGCATTATTCTCCTACTGGAAAACTGTTCCCTAGCCACAGCTTCTCACTGTTGTCCCTTACTATGTCACACCTGTGATGCACAGAACAGACCAGGAGGCTTCACTCAAGTCATGTGTTATTTTGATTTGTGGAAATGTGAGTCCTACACACAGTGCAGCTCTTGAATCTAAGGGAGATTAGGTGTGAAGGAGAATAACTCAGCCAGGGACCACATTCTGGCCTTCACACTTCTACCAGTGGTTGTATCTTGTTAGAGCTGTTCTCTGGTTTATATTGTTCTGGTGTTCTTAAAATATCCCTCCCCATGGTGTGCTGCCCAACCCCAGTGGTTGGGACAGTATCAGGGGAAAATGTGTGTGGAAGGGTTGTATCTGTGAGTCTGATCTAAAGATCTTCAGGGCAAAACAGACCAGTTAATGAGAAGAGGTCACCCAGTCTTGCATCTCTTAATCACATTGTGGTTTTGATTAGTAAATCTGAAGTGTTTTTTCAAGAGTTTAATGTAATTTAATGGGTGAAACTTGCTATTCAAAGACTGCCTTTCTAGCACAGCTTTATCTCTGTGTAGTGTATCAGCCAACATCATTCCAAGGGTCCCAGAGCTGATACTTCAGGGTGGATTCATGTCATGGACTTTGCTTGCTCAGGGTTGTGGCTGCTGAGTTATATCAGAACAGGCTGGGGCTGGGAAAGCTCCATTGCCAACCTTAAGCTCTGGGTTTGAGCAAAAGCCATCAGCACTGCCCTGAGCATCCTTGGGAACCAGCAGCTTCAGGCTGGAAAAGCACAGCCTCCTGTAGCACCTGGTGGTGCTGAGAAACCTGGCTGGGGCAGGGTCAAACCTTGTGTTTTCAGGGTAGGTTGGGAGGTGTGGACCAGCTGCTTGTCTCTCTGGGTCTTCTCTGCAGCTGGATTTTGTGGTGGACAAGCTGGAGAGAAGTAGTGGTTTCTGACACACCTGCTGACAGGGACTGAATTTCAGGAGCCCTCTTGTCAATCCTGTCTTCCAAGAGCTTCTGGTGAGACCTGTCTGGCTTTCCTGGCTGTCAAAGGCATCCTCAGTTTTTGGCCTGCATGGGAAGAGTAGTGGGGAGGTGGGGGAGCTGCAAGGCCAAGGTGAATCCACAGGGATCACCTAAGGGAGCAGAAGGGACATTAAGGCCCTGAGGTCACCCTGGGAGCTGGAACAGGTATGAGGAGGTGTCAGCTTTGCCTCTGTGTTGCCTGTTTCTCTCTCTGGTTTTTCTGATCATTATTAGTCTGATAAGTGGGGCTCAAGCCAAAGTGAGAAGAGGAACATACATGAAGTCTTGTGCTGGAGATGGCCTGGAAAAAGAAAAACAGGAAAAAAAAGGATAAAAGAGAGGACTACAGATTGGCTATCACTGTCTTCTTGGCCTTGAAGGATGACATCTCACTAGCAGGTCCTGTCTGTGTCATTGCAGTTCCCTGTGCAGCTCCTGGATGTCTCCATAGATGCAGTATCTACGGAGGCTTTTTATCCATCAGGCTTTTATCCCTTTTCTTTGGCTCTTGACTGGGTATGGGATTTTAGGGTGGTGAGAGACACTACAGGCATAGTCTGCTTCATTCTCTGCCTCTCTTTTTGATAGGGCTTGGTTTTAAAAGACAGTGAGAGAGAGCAACCACCCATGGAGGGAGGCTGTGGGAGATGCCCCAGCCCCATCCATGCTCTACAGGACTAACCCTTTTTAAGGCACCTTTTCTGTGGTGACACTTACAGAGTTCACCCTCCCCCTGGGCTTTGGGTCTGTTTTTCAGTGGCAGCTGCTCAAGCAGTCACCAGACCTGGAAACCCCCTAAAACTTCCCTGCAAGTTCCTTCATTGCTGATATTTTTTCTTCTTGTGGTCTCTTTTTTTTTCATTTTATTTTTCAAAAGTTGGGAGTGAACCACATGGATCTGTCCCAGCCTTAGTCACAGGCCATGATTGATTATTTTAATTACCAAAACAGGCCAGGCAGGCTCCTTCAGCAGCAGCATTGCCCTCATCAATCCTCATTTTGCCTCCCGTGGCTGAGCCCCCACGGCTGGTGTCACAAACAGCCCCTCTTATCTTTCTGTGCAGAGGAGAAGCCATTTAGCTTGGCCACCCTCCTGTTTGTTTCAAGCTCAAACTGCCCATTTCTCATTTGTAACCTCATTAAGTGAACAACATCTGTGGCAGGAGAGCAAGTCCTGAGGATGCCAAGGCAGAGGTGGCCTCGTTCACCCAGGGGTGCTTCTGAAAACTAAATGAAGTCTCAGATGCAGCCACCACAGGAGCTGCACTTCACCTACCTTTTTCTAACTATTTTTCTTTTTTTTCTTTCCCCTAGGTGTTTCTTCAATTTTAAACCAGTGTTTTGTCTTGGCTAGGGCTGTTCTGATGGATGACCAGAGCTACAGTGTCCAGGAGGCTCTTAGCATCCTCCTGGGAATACCTACCAAGGCATCATCTGATCAACAGCACTTGAAGAAGGTCCATATCCCTCCATCACCATCAGCCCTCCAGGAGTTTCTTCCCTACCTGTCCTTGCACTAGAAAAGTTTCATTCCTTGCTTTTTTGAAACCCAACAGTAGTAGAGTTTGCAGTCTTGGTTGGGCTTTTCTTGCCTCAGTGCACCCACTAGTGAGAGTCAGAGGCCCCATCTGGAATGCTGCATCCAGTTCTGGGCTCCCCAGTTCATAAAGAGCTTCTGGAAAGAGTCCAGCACAGGGCCACCAAGGTGGTTGGAGGAATGGAGCATCTGTTTGAGGAAAGGCTGGGAGAGCTGGGGCTGCTCAGCCTGGAGAGGAGGAAGATGAGGGGGGATCTCATCAGTGCTGATCAATATCTCCAGGGGGTGTCAGGAGGATGGGACCAGTCTGTTCTCAGTGTCCAACAACAGGACAAGGGGCAATGGGCACAGGCTGGAGCACAGGAGGTTCAAGCTGAACATAAGAAAAAGCTTCTTTGCAGTGAGGGTGACAGAGCCCTGGGACAGGCTGCCCAGGGAGGTGGTGGAGCCTCCTTCTCTGAAGACTCCAAACCCACCTGGATGTGCTCCTGTGTGATCTGCTGGAGGTGATCCTGCTCTAGCAGGGGGGTTGGACTAGTTCAGAGGTCCCTTCCAACCCTGATGATTCTATGACTCCATGAAAGTGGTGTTTTGCAGCAGCACAGATATTTTTTTCCCCTTGCCCTGCTTGAACCCCAAATCCAGCCTGGAACACGATCTCATGCAACACACACAGACGTGCAAGGTTATAGATGCAACCTTATAGGTGGCTTCAGGAGGAGAAACTTCCCTGTGTTCTTGCCAGGCTCATTAAAAGTCCTTTCCCCTTCCTTCCTTCCTTCCTTCCTTCCTTCCCTCCTTTACTCCTTCCGTCTTTCCTTCTCTCCCTGCCTCCTTCCCTCCTTCCCTCCTTCCCTCCTTCCCTCCTTCCCTCCTTCCCTCCTTCCCTCCTTCCCTCCTTCCCTCCTTCCCTCCTTCCCTCCTTCCCTCCTTCCCTCCTTCCCTCCTTCCCTCCTTCCCTCCTTCCCTCCTTCCCTCCTTCCCTCCTTCCCTCCTTCCTTCCTTCCCTCCTTCCCTCCTTCCCTCCTTCCCTCCTTCCCTCCTTCCCTCCTTCCTTCCCTCCCTCCCTCCTTCCTTCCCTCCTTCCTTCCCTCCTTCCTTCCCTCCTTCCTTCCTTCATTTCAAGCCTGGGCACATTTTATTTAGGAAGAATAACTCTCATTTCTAGTTTCTGAAATGTTTTCCTACTCACAAGTGCTGGATGAGAAGAGCCATCCCATTCTGAATAATTGATGGCTATTTTATTGACTTGTCAGCACTAATTCATCCTCCTTTTGAAGTGCTCGGCTGTTCAAAGGACTAATCCTTTTACAACCTGCTCGTTTATTTTTTTTTTGGAAGAAAGGTTCATTTTTATAATTACTTTTCCTTCCCCTCCCCCCCCCAGCAGAGTGTAATTGTGGCTGTGTGACAAGGGGGAGGGATGAAGCACCTTCCAGTTCATGCAGGCTCAAAAACACCTTCATTACTACTTTTCCTGCTCATTTCTCTGCCTCCCTCCTTTTGCAGGGCTTTAATTATACCTGTTTTTTAAAGTGCACGTTGAAATATGACACCTGGTTCTCACAGAGAACAAAAGAGACAATAATCTGTCGTTAAAAGGGAAGGGAAAGAAGCTCTTGTGGTTTTTGGCAGGGGCTGCCCCTCCCTGACAAGCAGCAGCCAGTGGGAGGGTTGCAGGGAAGTAGCTGTGATGTTGAAGGAAGGGACTTGTCAACAGGAGAATTAAACCATAAAATCCAGATGCAGAGATGCTGCTGGCAGAGAATTCCTCCTTGAACAGGGGGTTTCCCCTCCTCTCCCTCAGGGAGGAAGGTTCTTGCTGGAGAGTGTAAACTTTTCTAGCACTTCAAACGTTATTAACACTTAAAATCACAGCTGAAAGAACTGAGAGAACACACTAAATTAAGTTTCCACCCTTGGAACTAATTGTAAATAGACCCTTTCTATTTAAAAACATAAAGTATAGAAAATATAGTATAAAATAAAATAATACCAACTTTGCTCATGCACAAAAAGGTGTCAGGATGGTAATTTTTCTGCAAGTCATTTTCTTTTGTGCTGGGATTTTTGCTGACATGAACTTCACCCTACAGAGGGTAAAAGCTTTTCCTTGTCCATGCTGGTGGGTGGTACCAGGTTCTGCAGGTTCTGGTCATGGTGGGCTTGATCCAGGACTCACTGGGGAATTTAAACCAGTGGGATGAGCTCATTAATTAAAATATTCAGGGACCTTGTGTCTCTGTAAAGTAAAGGAGTGAAAAGAGAGTAAAACCATGCAGCTCTATGGGAGAGCCCCAGGCTGTGTTCTGGTTTCATTAATTTGGTGCTGATTGTAGCTGCTGGAAAAGGTGAAGAGAACTGAAAAGCATTGAATCTGTGCAGGTGGTATGAGAGATTCCCATCTCAACTGACCTTGAAGTCCCTGGAGTTACACCAGATTTCTTGCAGTGTGGGTGAGGTGAGATCTGTCCCGTTGGCTCTAAATTATGTCTGTGGGCAGGCAGCTGAGACATGAGCAGGAGGAACAAGATGTGCTCAGTCAGCTGCCCCTGACTCCTGTTAGCACAAGTAGCATCAGCCTCAGTAACCTCTTGAGTCACAGAATCACTGAATCACAGTCAGGGGTTGGAAGGGACCTCTGAAGATCATGGAGTCCAACCCCCCTGCCAGAACAGGGCCAAAAAAACTAGGACAGGTCACTCAGAATCCAGACAGGTCTGGAAAGTCTCCAGAGAAGGAGGAGACTCCACAGCCTCTCTGGGCAGCCTGTCCCAGGGCTCTGTCACCCTCACACCAAAGAAGTTCTTCCCCATGTTGAGCTGGAACTTCCTGGGCTCCAGTTTGAACCCGTTGCCCCTGGTCCTGTCCCAGGGCACAAGTGACAAGAGCTTGTCCTGCCTTCTTGATGCCTCATGTATTGATAGACATTAATGAGATCCCCCCTCAGTCTTCTCCTCTCCAGCCTGAACAGCCCCAGGTCTCTCAGCCTTTCCTCATCAGGCAGGTGCTCCAGTCCCTTCATCATCCTCGTGGCCTCCCTTGGACCCTCTCCAGTAGATCCCTGTCCCTCTGGAACTGTGGAGCCCAGAACTGGACACATGGAGCCCAGAACTGGACACAAGACTCCAAGTCAGGTCTCACCAGGGCAGAGCAGAAGGGGAGGAGAACCTCCCTCGACCTGCTGGACACACTGCTCTTAATGCATCCCAAGATACCATACAATTAAAAGAAAAACAAGCTTGAAAATGAAGCAAATCTAACCTTGAAGCCTCCAAGGCACTTGTAGCAGAAGACACTGAGATTTCTCCTTGGCTCTCTAGTTTCTCACTGTGTTGGGTGTTGGGCCCCTTAGAGGGTTAACAGAAGGGCTGCCCAAGAGTGACCAACAGCCCAGGACTTCCTAATTCTCATTGCCTTTCCAAACCAGTGGACCATGTCATGTTTAAGAAAGGTCCCTGCTCAGAGCAACATCAAAGGTTTCTGGCCATGGTGATGCTTTTTTAACACTTCCTATGAACCATCTGCCAGTGACCACTGGAAGGGACAAGGAACAGGACTTGGCAGTGGTTGCTACAGGGCAGAGAGTGTAGTCTGAACTATCCAAAAAAAGAAAGAAACAGAGAAAAAAAAGAGAGAAGAGGTTAAAATGGAGCAGCTGATGCTCTGAAAAGAAGCACCTGCTCTTTGATCATCCAGGACAAATCGACTCAAGCAGGATCTGCCCAGTGTTGAGTGTAAAGCAACAAATAGCTGGAGGGTGTCAGGGTTTACTTAGTCTTTGCGGTTCTTAAAAAGACTTTGGCAATGCTTGCATGGTTTGTCAAGCCAACAAAATCTCATTTAATTGAAATGAGTTGCCTGAGTGTGTATAAATGCACAGTGACCTTTCTGTGTCGTGGCTGCAAACTGGTAACAAGGGCTGAGCATCTTGTGGTTGCACTTGGTGTTGGATTTCACAGCTGGGCTGAAGAACAGCCAGAAAAACTGCTTCCCATCAAGTCAGGTTTCAACTGAGGAGGAACAAGTCTTCCTGCTAGTTTTTGCATTACTAAGTTTTGACAGGCTGGGAGAGTTGGGGTGTTGAGCCTGGAGAAGAGAAGGCTCCAGGGAGACCTTAGAGCAGCTTCCAGTGCCTGAAGGGGCTCCAGGAAAGCTGGGGAGGGACTTGGGACAAGGGCAGGGAGGGATGGGAGCAGGGGGAAGGGTTTCCAGCTGAAAAAGGGGAGATGGAGATGTGCTTTTAGGAAGAAATTATTTCCTGAGAGGGTGGTGAGACCCTGGCCCAGGTTTCCCAGAGAAGCTGTGGCTGCCCCATCCCTGGCAGTGTTGAAGGGCAGGTTGGATGGGGCTTGGAGCAGCCTGGAATGGTGGGAGGTGTCCCTGCCTGTGCAGGGGGGTTGGAACTGGATGATCTTTCAGGTCCCTTCTTGCCTAAACTGTTCTATGATTCTGTTACTCTAATTCATCAGGACTGTAGCACTAGAGATAAAAAGAGCTGCTTGAAGTTTTGAAAAGGAGAGAAAGACTTTTCCAATAAAAATGTTGGTTTGACAGGGAGCTCATGCAATGAGTTGTACCCAGGAGTTGATGTGCTCAGGTTAGTGTGTTTGGGTGTCTGGAAAGGTGTGAGCATCACAAATAAATTCCCTTTTTTATATAATGGGAATAAGAGCTCTTGACCATTAAACAATCCAGCCTTGAAGAGAAGGAGTCATTTGAAAGCAAGTTCACTTTTGTTTTGCTGAACATTGGTCTTAGCCTGACATGTTTTCATAACCTTTGCAAAAAAAGAAAGAATTTGCCCTAATGGAGCTGAGAAAGCAAAATCCCCTGATAACCTGCAGCTGAGTTCATGCTTTGACTCCTTTACACATGAAACAGGAAGGGAAAAGTCTGGGCAGGGCTCAGACAATGATGCCAGATCTGCAGCAGCACAAAGCCTTCCAAAAATGGCCTAAAATACATGGATCTGTGTATTGTATCTGACTGATTGATTTGTTGTAGCTTGAGCCCCAAGGCACTGAGCTGTGAAGGATGGAGGAGGAAAGGGGAACTGTGTGCTGATGGTGTTATGAAGTTGTTGGAGTAAACGTGAGGGTTTGAACCTCCTTGAGATCCTCTTCTCCAAATCTTTTTGGGGTGGGGGGGCTGGTTGGAGCCACCCTCCCTCCTGTGCAATGTGCTTTTCCTCCAGCCTGTTCCCACAAACACCTCTTTGGATATTTCCACATGGGTATAACCTTGGCTTTTTTTTCTATTAAGCTACATTTCCACCCAGCATCATTTGGCACTGACCCACATGTGGGTAATGAGAGAGGTTGTTTTCCCTCTGATGGGGGGAAAGAATTTTAAATGTTTTTCTTCTGACAGGTTAGCAAGTGTGGAAATTGTTGTAATGAAATCATGACAGGGGAGCATCTCCCCACGAGTTTGGTGCTGTGGTAATAAACATGATTCTTGACAAGCTTCAGATTTGTCTTCTAGGTTTATTCCCTTGAACTTGCTCTTTTTCTTTCCTGCTAATAATCCAACTGTTTATAAAGGCATAGTGTGGCCACAGAGAAATATTCTTTAAGTCCAGTCTATGTCTACTGTCTGGTACCATCCACACCAACCTGAACCACCAGTTCCCTTCAAATCCTGGGGTCAGGGCTGGGCCCCTCAGGACAAGAAGGACCTGGAGGGGCTGGAGCGTGTCCAGGGAAGGGCCCCGGAGCTGGGGAAGGGGCTGGAGCAGAAGGAGAAGGGGCTGGAGAACTTGTGAGGAGCAGCTGAGGGAGCTGGGGGTGTTGAGCCTGGAGCAAAGGAGGCTGAGGGGAGACCTTCTGGCTCTGCAGCTGCTGAGAGGAGGTTGGAGCCAGGGGGGTCGGGCTCTGCTCCCCAGGAACAAGGGACAGGACAAGAGGGAACGGCCTCAAGTTGTGCCAGGGGAGGTTGAGGTTGGATCTGGGGAACAATTCCTGCCTGGCAAGGGTTGTCAGGGCCTGGCCCAGGCTGCCCAGGGCAGGGGTGGAGTCCTCATCCTTGGACGTGTTCAAAAAACATGTAGACATGGCACCTGGGGACATGGTTTAGTTGGCGTGGTGGTGTTGGGTTGACAGTTGGGTTTGATGATCTTAGAGGTCTTTTCCAACCTTAATGATCCAATGGTTCTGCCTTCAGCATGGTAAAAATAACAATCCAGTCACAACTGAAAGTATTTTTCACTTTGTGGCCTGTTCTTTTCAATCAGGTCACTGTCCATATTTGCTCTCTCTTTGCTTTCCCATCAGTTGATCAGAGAATCACAGAAGGGTTTGAGTTGGAAAGGACCTTAAAGATCATCTCATTCCAACCCCCCTGCATGGGCAGGGGCCCCTAAGGAGGGGGATTTATTTTTGTGGATCATACTCTTAGGAAAGGAAAACAACCATAGAAGGAGCAGAGAAAACTGTAATGCAGTAATTGCTTTTTCAATCCATTTTAGAGAGGCTGCTGGAGGGACCAATGCAACAGAGTTGATAAATATGATTATGTTTCCAACTTATTGCAGGAAAATGCTCAAATATCTCTTCTTTTTTTTGTTTTTTCTGTATTCTAACATGTATATCCTTGGAACAGCAAGTTATTAAATGGATAGTGGGCATATTTAGGTAAGGCAGGTAGAATTTGGTCTATGAATGCATTTTTTCTGCTGGCCCTTTTGGGACCTTTTCTGTGTTTTGCTGTAAATGGTTTGGCACCATTTTTCTTGGGTGACTTTTATAAATTGGTTCTGGGTGAGATATTTGGGGTCCCAACATCAGGGGAAACACTCCCTGTTTTTATTCAGAGTTTACTCCACAATTGCTCACTGGATTTTACTTAGTGAAGGGAGAAATGAGGATTTGTCCCATTTCCAGCATCCAGAAATGGGAAGGGACACGTGTTGGTGGTGGCCATGGGGCAACAGGGTTCCTGGGATGGAGAGGAGAGGCTTAAAGGTTGTGGTTTCAGTTCAGGGGAGAGATGAGAAAGGAAGGTATTTTGGGGTAAGTGCCTCATTGCAGCCCTGCTGAGGGATTTACCACTTGAGTCTTCACTGTGATATGGGAATTCCAGGGATGGCTCAAAAAAAACAAAACACCTTCATGGGGTTTTTTTCCAAAAGAAAAATAAAATAAAATAATATTTTAAGCAAACATAAATCATAGTCATGGAATGGGTTGGGTTGAGAGGAACCTTTAAAGGTCATCCAGGGTCTCCCCACCCTCACAAGGAATAATTCCTTCCTAATGTCTCACCTGAATCTCCCCTCTTCCAAGTTTTAAGCCATCCCCCCCCATCCCATCCCTCCCTGCCCTTGTCCCAAGTCCTTCCCCTTTTGACAAGGCTGTGGAATGACAGGATGAGGGAGAACAGTTTCCAACTGAAAGCAGGGAGATGAGAGGGAGCAATTCTGGGCTGTGAGGGTGGGGAGAGCCTGGCCCAGGTTGCCCAGGGAAGCTGTGGCTGCCCCATCCCTGGTAGTGTTGAAGGGCAGGTTGGATGGGGCTTGGAGCAACCTGGGCTGGTGGGAGGTGTCCCTGCCCATGCAGGGGGGTTGGATCTAGATGATCTTGAAGGTCCCTTCCAGCTGAAACCATTCTCTGACTCCATCTGGCCACATCCCTCAGCCTGCTCTGTGCTGCTGGAAGGTGCCTGAATGCAGGTTGGCCCCATGTGGCAGGGATGGACCTTCCCTTTTAAGAACTCAGTCTTTAAAATGCCTCTTCATTTTACACAAACTCTCACATTTTCTTGGCCAGGTGGCACTCCCAAAGTGCCTAACTTCTTCCTGCCCTCTCCTGACTCCAGAGGGGCTGGCTGTCCCATTTCTTCAACCCTCTCACTTCCTCAGTGTTGATCCATGTTCCCCATCAGGAACATGATCCCCGTTCATGCCTTTTTTTTTTCTGGATCAGAAGAAAAACATTCCCCTCATACAGGAATAAAAATGACCCAACCAAGCCAGCAGTAACTTGACTAGTAGCCTGGTACTAACCAGGCTCCTTTACCTTGCTCCTCCTACGTGGAACTGCCTCAAATCTGCTGCTGTTCATCGCAACGACCTCTTGACATCAGAGACAAGTTTCTCCTCCAGTGCTGCTCCTGGAGGCAGAACCACCAGCGAGCTGGGGTGCCACCTGCCTTCCCCAGCAAGCTGAGCTTCCCCTCTGCTTCACTCCTCAGCAATATTGCTCCTCTTTGCAGCAGGGGCTTTGCCAGAGTGATCTTGCAAAACCTGACAGCATTCAGGAGACGGATGATCTCCGCTCGCAGTTCATTTCTGTTTCCCAGCAGGGGTTTCACTGGGGCCCTGCTGGGTTTGGAAATGCTGCTGTTTGGTTAGTAGATGAATGTTTTGTGGATGAGTGTGTCTGGGCTCTGCTGGTGCCAAGTTTGGCTTCCTCTGCTCCCTCTCCTCCTCACTTGCAGCCAACATTGCGAGGCCTAAATGGGTTTATTCACAGGACAATAACTTGACTGTCATTAGCATGGGGAAAATAATGTATGAGCAAGCCATAAAGCAAAATGCTCATTCCCTGCCATCCATAACTGCCTGGGAGGGCTCTTAAAGATGCACTGGTGGGAGCCATCTGCTCAGAAGGGGAGATGGGACTGTCAGGAAATGATGCGCAAGTTAGAGATGGGGAGGGAAGATCTATAGTATCATCCAGACCATTTACTGAGTGAGGCTGCTCATTACTGCTCTGCCTGCTCTGCCTGGGAATTGAACAATGGCATCTCCCCTGGTATTAGATGTCTTTTGTAATGAGCTAAGCCTTTCTTTCATTGCTCAGTCTGATCCTTTGTTTTGTCTTGTCTTGTTTTTGCTTTTCCACCATCAATGGGATTTGGGAGGAAAAAAAACCAACTTGTTGTGTTTTTTTTAACACAAGTCTTTTGCTGTATTTTGGAATTGGGATTTGGGGTTGTGCTGGGTTCTGCTTTCCTTCACTACGATGGGATTCCTGAGCCACGAGCAGATGGTTGCTGAACTGCTGAGTAGCTCCTTTGGTTCTTCTTGCTCCTTGCAGGGAGCTCAGGGGTGTAGAAACACTCATCACGTTGCGTGGGGAACTGTGAATTGCAACAGAATGCTTGGAGTTTGGTTTGGGGTTGGTTTTTTTTTGCTTTAATGTGCAGTCTTGGGGCAAATCTTGATGAAAATCCCACAGCAGCAGAGCTGGGGTCTTGTCATCCTGGATATTGTGGTTGTGAAAGGGAGAGAGGTCAAAGTTGGATGAAGTCAAGGGCTCCCTGCCATGTAATTCAGGGTTTAGCTAGAGGAGGGTTTCTCCACCCATGACATTTGGCTTTATCCTGCAGGGCAAACTGTGGCCCTGGCTCCTCAAGCAAATGTTTATTGCAGAGCTTGGGCCCCCATCCAGGCCTTGGTTGAGGTTGAAAGGTGTTAATGAGACTCTATAAGAGGTTTAATTTTTTCCATCCCTCTCCATATGAATGGGATGGTGGAAGTTGCTTGGGTGGTACCTGTGCCTGGTCTAGCAGATTCTTTGCAAACATCCAAATGATCCCATTTCCTCAGAGTTTTGAGCAGCTGTGGCTGAGCTTGCCTGCTGGAGATGGTCAGTCTGAAAGGGAAAGTGCCCTGATGGACAAGGGCATTTTCCAAATTGGTCACTGCTTCCCAGAAACTGAGGTACAAGAATATGGCTTTGTCTGTCTCCATCCTCACACCGTGGAAGCATCATCCTGGTTCAGAAATGGTCCCACAGCTGGATGGGGCTGAGTCAAGAAGGGTCAAGTAGCTGTGTTCAAGGAGGAGAAACTAGTGTTTTAATAGGGGGGATCTCATTAATATCTATCAATACATGAGGCATCAAAAAGGCAGGACAAGCTCTTGTCACTTGTGCCCTGGGACAGGATGAGGGGCAACGGATTCAAACTGAAGCCCAGGAAGTTCCAGCTCAACATGAGGAAGAACCTCTTTGGTGTGAGGGTGACAGAGCCCTGAGACAGGCTGCCCAGAGAGGCTGTGGAGTCTCCTTCTCTGGAGACTTTCCAGACCTGTCTGGGTGCCTTTCTGAGTGACCTGCCCTGGTTTTTTTGGCCCTGCTCTGGCAGGGGGGTTGGACTGGATGGTCTTCAGAGTTCCCTTCCAACCCCTAATATCCCGTATTTCAGTGACTAGTGTTTCAAGTTTGCCCACTAGTCTGACTGTAATTGCTGCTTCTCATTGCCAGAATCAAAGGCTGGTGTTGTCTACTCTCCCATCTCCTGAGCTGAAGAGTTTGTCAGACCTGAGTCTCCCAGGGGTTGAAGTGGCCACTCAGTTTGGGTGAGCTCAGTGTTGGCACCAGCTGCCAGACAGGGGGAGGGAGCTGCTCACAGTCTCCATGCACAAGGAATTTCAAAATAATCCTTCAGGGACATCCAGGGACAAGAACTGTGATCTCTTTAGCCTTTGATGTGCAGAACACAAGGTTTAATTTACTGAATCAATGACAAGTGGTACCATCATGGGCAGCACTTTAGTTTCCTCCTCTCTGCAAGGCTGTGTCGTCTCCCTGGGGCTGGTGCTGGAATCCAAAGCTGTTGCACCTGAGATGCCCTTAACTTGGTCAACTCAAACCCTGCTGGTGCCCCAAGAATCAATGCAGAATAGTAAACCAAGGGAATACATGAATCTGTAGAGCTTTTTATTCCCTGCTTCCTTTTGCAGGAGCTTTTTTGGAGTTTCTGACTCGAGAAGCTCTAGATAATCCCAAGGGTTTCATAAAACTTGAATCTCACAAGACTAAGGGTATTTGGCTTCTAGTTGTGGCTGGAGACACGTGTGTTATTTTGAGTACATTGCCTCTCATTGCTTAGTGGCTTGGCTTTTCTGCTTCCTGCTTTGTACCTGGGATGAGGAGCTGTTCTGAGAAGACCCCAGCTCTATCTGGAGGTGGTTGGAAGGCATTTTCTTGCTGACTTTTCTTGTGATTGTTTTTTTCCCCATAACACTGATGTATTGGGTTTAAACCCTTTGGAAGCAAAGGAAATGGGGGTTGAGGAGTCTCTCCCCTCCTGGCAAGTCTGGTGGCTGGAGCATTGGCCTGTGCAATAAGAGGTGCAAGTTCAAGTCCTCCTGCTGACTGAAGGGTCTAGGAGAATAACTCCACTCCTTTCTGTTGGTTCCCTAACCACTGAGATGGGCAGAGATTTGCTTTGCCCATAAGTCTGCATTTCACCATGGGTCTGGTCCAGTGGAAATGTGGAAAAGGTCTTGATTTTGCCCAATCTGCTGGAGGGGACCTAAATTACATCCATCAGAAGCTGGAACCCAACTGTCATCCTCTGGCCATCTCTGGCAGTCTTTGTGTGCATTGGGGTGTAAATTCCTCAGTACACATATATTTTTTTCCCTTTAAAATGAAGATCAACCTTAGCCCTGCAGAATCCAAGAGCTCTGAGGGCAGCTCTGTGGGAGCTGGTGGCTGTTGATGTGGCCCATCAATCATCACTGGCAATGGGAATATCCAGCCCTGGGCTACATTTTGAGGGACAAAGAGTTCTCAACAAAACCAGCAGAGTAAGTTTTTTAGCACATGCACAGCTGCTGAGTTGCAGAAATCCAGCTTGAGTTAGTTGCTGGTGGGTAACCTTTAAAAGCCTTTTGGAATATTTGGGATTTCTTCTCTTTACTCTCTAATTCCTACATTTTGTAAAGGATCATCTAAAGATAAAGCCCAAACTATTGTTTAGGGGGGGGAAAGAGCCCAACACCCACCTCTCCACAGCCTCCTCTCTGTTAGTTGAAGAGAGCAATGAGGTTTCCCCTCAGCCTCCTCTTCTCCATGCATCATTCCTGTGGTTTAACCATATTTTCATCTGTCCTGGCTTATGAAGCCACAGAAAACAATGCCATAAATTTAACTACTGATTTTAATACACTTTTGGATGTCAGAGCAGGAATTTTAATTCACTGCCTGGGATTAGCTGGACTGTCTTGGGGGGCCTCTGCCCTCTCCCCATGTTTCCCAAGGATTGCTCTGGAGAAATACTGACTTCTCCATCACATGAATTATAGTTGGGTTAATGAAGAGTGAGACAGCAATGTGAGTTGTGGTGCCCTAAGGTGAGGTTTGAGTGACCTTTGTGTATCAGGATCCTCCCTAGGTTGGTTGTTACCTTGCAGAAACCCACCAGGGACATTGGTCTTGTCAATCTACGTTGTCATCTAGCCCTACAGGTGAGACTTTTAGACACTTGCTCCAAAATCTGGGTGATCTTTCACATTTTCATTAATTCTTGTTGAATTTAGAGCACAGTTGCAGTCTGTGCATTAACATGGCATTCATGGATATATTTGGCCATTTTGTTTCTAGTGATCTTTCACACTTTCATTAATTCTTCTTGAATTTAGAGCACAGTTGCAGTCTGTGCATTGGTGTCCACATGGGCAGCATAAATCTAGGAGCACAATGTCATCTTCTTTTGGGGGCTCTATCCTACTAAGCCATTCTCCACCTATTTTTTTTTCCCAATTGCTACTGTTTTTTCATCAGCCAGCCACTTGTGGTTGCTGCATCTCTCCTTCATGTGGGGCATGTGTGTGCCCTCTCACTAGCAAGAAATTTGCAATAGATAAGCAATGCTCTAAAGGATGTGGGACTCTGAGACTGAAGAGAATAGACCTCAGAGCTCTTACTCATCAGAATAATACAGATGGGTCATAGTCTCCAAACTGAACTAGCCTTAGGAAAATAGTTATTAAGAATCAAGGCTCACTCTGCTCCTAAAACTGAGCATCATTAATGTCATGGTCCAAGTTCAATTTGTTTCACGTTGCAGCTGCTAATGATGTTCTAGAGCAGATATCACAAAGGAGAAAGGAACCTGCCACTCACTTCATGAGAACTAAACCATCACCTTGCTCTGAGTTTACCTGTAATTGGGAGAGTTCTGTAAAATCCAAAGAAGAGCCACTCCTGGGAGTATTCAGAGGGGCTGAGAATGTCAAGGATGAGCTTTTCAGCTGTACAAACTGTGCTTGAAATAGCTGGATTTGATTCCTTTTCATTGCAGCCTTGCACAAATGTATATTGATTAATAAAAGAAGAGTGTGGCCTGTGCCTGGCACTTCTTGAGTGATAAACAGTTATGCAGCAGTAAAGAGGGTATATTAAAGGGTAAGAGCTAATGACTTTTCTTGTGTATGTAACACATTAAAACCAGCATGAAGCTACAGCTATTTTATCATGCTGCTAATGTCCCTGACAACATTCACTTGGTGGGAGTGAATGAATGGAAATCCATTTAGAGAAGTAAATTAAAATACCTTAAAAAATGCCTTTAATAATAGCTACAGAACTCAGCAGGATCAGAGAAGTGAGAGTTACAAAAGACCTATTAAGTTATGCAGTCCATCTCCCTGCCAAGGCAGCTGTTTTCCTTATGATGCTGTTACTACTGTATCATTCCATGAAGATTTAAATGTCTCAAGTGCCAGAGCCTCTGATGGGAGAGTAATCTAAAGGCTGGGAGATTGGAGTGTCACAAGCTTTCCCCTGGGTACAACCTAATTTTTCCTTCCCTGCTCCTCTCCTGTGCTGCACACGTAGAGGCACAATGGGAAAATAAAAGGAGGAGAATCTTTATCTGAGTGTAAACTTTTCTATTTCCTGCTTTTTAAGCTTCTAAATATCACTGAATGGTTTGGGTTGGAAGGGACCTTAAAAATCATCCAGTTCCAACCCCCCTGCATGGGCAGGGACACCTCCCACCATTCCAGGCTGCTCCAAGCCCCATCCAACCTGCCCTTCAACACTGCCAGGGATGGGGCAGCCACAGCCTCTCCGGGCTCTCTGGGCAACCTGGGCCAGGGTCTCCCCACCCTCATAGCCAAGAATTTCTCCCTCATGTCTAACCTAAATCTCCCCATTTTGCAACCTGCTTGGCATTGTGAGGGTGTGTTTGGTTGTTTGTTTGTTTGAAGACTATCCAAAGACATGTCTGTTGAAAGTCCAGTCCCCTGGCTCTGATTGATTAGTGTTTTCAGAGGTGAGAACCACCTGGGGAGGGGATGCTGAGCAGCTTCTGTAGTTGGTCCCTCTCCAGCAGGATGAACTCACTGGATTCAGTGAGTTCAGTGAGATTTTCTGTGATGACCAGTGACAGGACAAGGTGCAATGGGTGCAAACTGGAGCACAGGAGGTTCCATGGGAATATCAGGAAGAACTTCTTTCCTGTGAGGGTGACAGAGCCCTGGGACAGGCTGCCCAGAGAGGCTGTGGAGTCTCCTTTTCTGGAGACATTCAAACCCACCTGGGTCCTGTGTGATGTGCTCTGGGTGCCCCTGCTCTGGCAGGGGGGTTGGGCTGGGGGATCTTTCCAGGTCCCTTCCAACCCCTGGGATTCTGTCATCCAGTCCCTTGTTGGCATGCTGGCAAACTCCTGGACATTGGCTTGGAGTTGGTGTGCTGAGAATTCCAATTTCCTGAGGAATCTGGGAGATGGGAAGAGTTATGGTGTCTTTCTGGGGGACAGACTTGCATTGCCAGTTCTGGGGAAGAAAACACCACCACTTTTAGGTGTTTCTGGGTGAGATCATCTGGCATGGCAAGGTGGTTTTGTTTAGCTGGTTGTTTTTAAGGACACCTTGGGCATCTTTTGACATGGAATGTGCCTGAGCTCAAAAATCAGAAGAAATGCAGCTGATCTCCAGGTGAATCAGCCGTTGGGATGTTCACCCAGTAGTTTCTGCACCAAGTCTGTAGCTCCAAGTTTGAATGTAGTTTATCTTTCAGAAAAGCACTTGGGATTGATTTAGAGCTTTGCAGAGATGGAGAACCCAGCACAGGCAATTCCAAACCATTTGTGTGGTTAATTAACTTCACTGTGAAAAAAACACCAGGCTCGTTTTTGCTCTGGTATGATCTGACTTCAGCTCCCACCTGCTGGGTCACTTCATGGCTGGCTTAGAAGGCTTAAATAAGATAAAGAAGGAGGTTGAAAAGCATCCTAGTGTTACAGGCATTTGGGGGGGTCAAAAAAGGGACTTTTTTCTTCTATGCAGATATCTGAGCAGTAGAAGTGTTGTGATAACCATCAAGTGGAGTTCATCTGAGCCACATAAAGCAGGCAGTGGAGTGTTTCTCACTGGGAAAAGCTTTTCATGTGTACTTACCTGGTCACATCTTTCTGTATTGGTGGTAGAAAACTTGTTTTCTGGTGGGACAGATGAAGTGTAATCTTATACATGAGTGAGCATCAGTCTATAGTGGTCACTAAGGCTAGGGAAGAAGAGCTGAACTGCAACCCAGATGTTAAGTCCATGTCCTCCATGACATCAGAAAGCATGAAGGTGGGTAGATGTTGGGCAATTCTGACCTGTGATGCTGTAAGAAGGGACTCACTTGAATCAGAAATTTGGGGAAATCTTGCCCAGAAATCTTCCCCTTGCTGTGAAGTACAATCTGGACCACAAGCCTGTATCAAATTTGGACAAAGAACAGGATGAAAAATCCCTTCCTGCCATACTCATGGTCCTGGTGCCTCCTCTCCAGCCTTTCCCAGCTGTGGGGTTTGGCCTCACATATTGCAAAAGAGGCACTTTGGGCTCTTAGACTCAAATTGCAGAGCCACTTACCTTGTTTTCTTTTAAAAAACCATTGCAGAGCAGGGTTGGAAAACACTGGTGGCAGAGCCCTCTGGCTGTGCTTTAAATAGTGGTGATTGTTTCTGCACTTGCTGGGCTTCAGCCAGGTTGGCTACAGTGAAGTGTCAAATCCATGTATAATAGAGGCTCCTGTGCTCAAATCATGGACTCTGTGAAACCCTAAATAATAAACAGGGTGTTTAGAGAGGAAGAAAAAAGTTCTGTATTGTTAAAGGCAGTAGAGTAATCAGCAGATTTTCTGGTAAGTGTTCTCCATTTAAAATAAATAATGAATAAATAAAAGAAGTACATTTTGATCTTCATCAATGTTCTAGTTCACTGGAGCAAGTGTTTTCTGGATCCCAGGTAAATGAGAGTTATCCCAGACCTTGGTTGGGCACTTATTTACCTGCTGCAGCACCTCAGTTCAAGGTGAGACAAAACCACAGGTTCTCTTGAGCTCCTGCTCTCCCTTGTGCTGAAGGCACTCAGGACCTCTCAGAATAAAGCCCATCAAAGGAAGACCATCACCTGCAGTGAAACAAGCAGAGTGATGGTTGAAAAATGAAAAATCCCTCTGAGTGAGGAGGGTTTAAGAAGCAAAGTTGTAGGAGGGTGTAGAATAACCATAGTAACGGGCAGGATCCTGCAGGACTGATAATGGAATCATGCATTTTGCTGGGGAAGAAAAACAAGCTGCTGGGTGAGAAAAGCAGGCTATCAGATTGTGAGGCTGTAGGAAGAGGTTTTTTGGCATTTAAACATGTATTTCAATTGATACATACTAAAAACTCCAGCCTTTTGTAAACCCTGGCTGCACCACGGAAGCAAACAAATTGAAAATCCCCCTTATAGCTCAGTGTGAAATAACCACTAATTGGTAAAACAGGCAATTCAGGCTGTCATCTTTCCTCTGTTAGCTTAAAAAGTAGGTTTGAGTTGGCTCAGGGTTGGTTTTTTTCTTGATTCCTTCTATTTTAGTGGGGATAACCACAGCACTGAGACTGAAATAGGGGTGCAGGTTGGCTCCCCATGGCAATGGGGCAGCACCCAACTCTCCTGCCACAGGGTTGGCTATTTTCAGGGCATCAAGTAGACTTAAGCAGGCAGTTTATCTCAGTATTCAGGGGAAACTGGCTCCCCAGCTCCTGCTGTTCAGATTTGAATGATTTCCATCTCTTAACTCTGCTCCACCACCAGGTAATAGCATCTAATGAGATGAGAGAACAGTTATTTCATCCGTCTCACAAGATACCTGTTCAGTTGCTGGAATTTGGGCACAGGAGGTGAATGCATTTGTATTTTTACCTCCATCCCCCATTGCCCTTCAAGGCCCTGACAGGACTTGGTATTTATCAGCTCACAAGAGCCCGTCCAGGTATTAAAGCAGCTCAACTGGTAAAGCAAAGCACAGGGAGAGGAAGGCAGAGGCTGCAGAGCTTCGTTCCACCTGCCCGCCCAGGAACAACCCACCAGTAATTGACAACAGAAGAGCCAAATTGCAGCTGGCAGCCAAAAGCTGTGGAGCATCACGGGTCAGAGCACAGGAGGAGCAGAGGAGGCAGGTGGGGACGAAGGGGGAGCTCAGGAAGGAGGGGTTTCCTAATTGAGAGCTGATTGCCTTGGGTGGGATTTTGGCCAAGCTCCCGCAGCTGCCGGAGCCCTCTTAGTATGTCAATGTCTTAATAAAATTAGTCATAATATTGATGAATCAGAGAACGGAACAGCCCAGGTTGGAAGGGGCCTGAAAAGATCATCTGCTGCAGCCTCTCTTGGGAAACAGAGCTGAGATGAGATTATCCAGCACCTTCTCCAGCCATGGGGACTCTACCGTGCCCATCAGCTTCATTCCCTCCATCCCAAACTGTCCAGAAACTGTTTCTGCAGAGTGAGGAACTGGCCCACAGCCCACAGGTACCACAAGAAAGCAACACCAGCCTTCCCAGCAGGAAAGGAGACACTCCACACTCTCCTCAACCCCAACCACCCCGTTTCCAAGTGCAGCCCCCAGCTCCACAGGAGGAGCTGGAGCGATTTGTGGGGAAGTTTGGCACCACAATGGATGATGACACAGCACATGGCACCTGAGACAGGTGAGGCTGCATCAAGCAGAATAAATCTGTATGGATGACATCTTTCTGCTGGGGCAGGCAAAGGCTTCCTCCTTGGACACAGTTATCTATATATTTCCAGCTCTTGCCTGAAGAATAGTGCCCCACCATGGGTCCCTGGGGCCCTCTGCTGAATACACCTTCTCACTGCCAGGGAAGGAGGATGAATGATACTTTGGAAAGGCAGATACTGCCAGTTTAACATGTTTGGGGGTAGCTGAGAAGCTGTAATTAGGAAAAAAAAAATGCAACATGAATAAATGTTGCATGTCAAGGTGTCAGTGTGACACGGAGCCACTCGTGTCCTTTGGAAATGGTCCCAAATGTGGAGCTGTGGCTCAGCACTAAGCTCAGAGAGGTCTGAAAACCTTTCATCTCTGCTGTCCAGCCTTTAATTGCATCTGGGCTCCCTTATACTCCTTTTAAAATTGTGGGCTGTCAGCTAAACTCCAGCTTAAAATTTAGATGAGGCTTTATTTCTGTTTTCCTTGGAGGCAGCCACGTCCTGCCCTGTCTGGTGCCCTCCTCTGCCAAGGCATCTCCAGGGGATGTTTAGCTGATGGGCAAGAACAGACTAATAATGGACAGCTTTCCAGTGTCGAGGTGTCTTCTTCCATCTGCTGTGTTTTCAAGAGCCCTTTAGGTGGTGAAGACATCCTTGTATCACAGAATCACAGAATGGTTTGGGTTGGAAGGGACCTTAAAGATCATCCAGTCCCAACCCCCCTGCATGGGCAGGGACACCTCCCACCATTCCAGGCTGCTCCAAGCCCCATCCAACCTGCCCTTCAACACTGCCAGGGATGGGGCAGCCACAGCTTCCCTGGGCAACCTGGGCCAGGGTCTCACCACCCTCACACTAAAGAATCTCTTCTTAATATCTCATCTAAATCTTCCCTCTTTCAGTTTGAAACTGTTTCCCCTTGTCCTACTGCTACATGACCTCGAAAAAAAGTGCATTCACAACTTTGCCTTCTTCCCCCAAGAAAGTGAATGTAATGACCAGGTGTGGGAGAAGCTGTGATTTCTGCAAGAAAAAATAATACTGAGGGTGGAGATTGTTGCTCTGGTCTAATTGATCCTCACCAAGAAGTTAAGAGGAAACAAAATGACAGATTGAAAATCTCGAGGTTTACGTAGGGTTGAGCTGTTGTTTTGAACTTCTTCTGTATGCTGGGGAGTCAGAAGCTTTATTGTGCTGAAACTGCATTTTCAGGGACCTTTAAAAACAAACCTCCCTGTGCATCCATTTCCATTAAGTGCCCTCTTGCTTTAGAGTTCAGGCATTTTAAAACAAACTTCAAAACAAGACAATAATCCCAGAGGGATTATTGAAATAGGACCTTTGGATCTGCTTGTTCTTCTCCATCACTCTGAGCAGGTGAAAGCTCTAGGGTCAGAGTGCAAATTCTACCTGCCCTGGAGCTGCTTTATGTTCTGTGAAGCTTCAGCACAGCTGAGAATAAGGAACCATATCAAGGAATAGTGAGAAACGTCTGCAAAATTAAAACCCGCGGTGTCAATAACGAGTGGTTCTGCTCTCTTTTACCCTATCACCTCAACAGCAGCTAATGATGGTAAGAAGGAATTCCTTTTTTTTAATTTTTAGTAGCCTTCAGACTCCTTTTAAGCCTTCACCCTGAGGTGCTGTAGGAGGAGTGAATCCCACCCTGGGCTCAGGATTCAGCACCGCGCCGCGTTCTCGGGTACCAGGAGATGAACGTTGCTCTGCAGATGAGTTCCCCTTGTTAGCGTGGCTTGTTGTCTTTTCTGAAAAGGCTTCACTGAAGTGTCTTGCCATCAAATTGTGCTTTGATCATCCCCGTTTGCTGTTAATGAATCCAGATGGGTTAGAGGCAACTGGATTGTGACTCTCTGATAAAACGTGCGCCACTTTTCATTTTCCCACGCGGAGTTTCAGAAGATCCTGTGCTGGGCCCTGCTAACGAATCCAGCTACAATACCATGGCCTGATGCCTCCTCATACTTAGCATCCCCAGGGACACGTGCAGATGTGTCAGGATTGCTTTGGAAAAGGTTAAAATGTTCCAGGAAAACAGGTCTCTGGGACTGTGGTCTTTCATATGGTAATCGCCTTTTTTTATTCCTTTTATGTTTTTCAGTCATGCAAGGGGCTTTGTGTTTCCTTCAAATCAAAAGATCTTGTTCAAAAATGAAGACATTGGCAGGAGCTTGGCTGGGATTTTAGTGCTGTTGCAGAGAGGAGAAAGTGGGAGAAACTACGTAGAAACCAGCAAACCCTTCTCTTTTAATGTAGCCTTTGGGTTTTTAAGTTGTTTCCTCAGATGTTGAGTTGTGTAAAGAAATAGAAAAGGGGCAGGAGAAGACCAGGTGTGATTCCTCCTGGTGTGGTTGCAGGTTCAAGCCATGAAGTTTGCTGTCACATGAGGATGCCTGGAAGGACACATCCCTCCCCTGGTAAACTAAGAGAGATCAGTTGATGTTATGGGTCTGCTGGAAATCCCACCCACCCCTCAGCAGTGAAATACCAGTGAAAAGTTCAACAAAGAAGAGAAAAGTGTCTTTGTAGGGAGTCTCATGGGAGTGGAGCAGAGGGGGACAATCCCCTCCCTGGCCCTGCTGGTCATGCTGCTGGGGATGCAGCCCAGCACAGGGTTGGTTTCTGGGCTGCCAGCACATGTTGCCAGCCCATGTTGAGCTTCTCATAAACCAACACCCCCATGAAGGTGGGATTTTGCTCTGCCTCTAGCCCAGTGGATCTAATGGATCTGATTTCCCCAAATTACTAGATAAATTGAGGTCATTTTTCAGCCCAACATCCATGGTTTTGAGTTTATTCTCAATGGAAAGGTCCCAGATCACCCATTTTACTGCCATTTGGGTGGATTCTTGTCCCCACCAGCAGCTGAGCAGTGATAGCAAAGAGCCTGGGTGACATCCCAATCTTGTAGCAAATGAGCCCACAGGTCTGGAAGCAGCATCCCTGGCTGCTGCAGCCTCTGTCTCCTTCACTTCCTTGTAATGACTCCAGGATGGGTGACATCCCAATCTTGTAGCTAATGAGCCCACAGGTCTGGAAGCAGCATCCATGGCTGCTGCAGCCTTTGTCTCCTTCACTTCCTTGTAATGACTCCAGGTCCCAAGTCCTTTAGGGTTGGTTGTTCTTCCTCCACACACATCAAGGGTGGGCTTGGGTGCTTAGTGAAACACAGGCACTTGTAATAATAGAAGGAGCTTGTGCAGGAGCATCTGAGAGGCAGCAGCACCAGCCTGTGTTTTCATTTGGACAAAATAATCCCAAGTTGTTGCCAATTACAGTGTGAAAGGTGGGGATCATTCCTGTGATTTGCTGAATAGGATACAAGAAGGTTTTGTGCTTGTTTGGTTATTTTCCCCCCCTCCAAGTTCAGATGTGAGCCAAGGACACACCAGGAGCAGCAGAAGCAGTGACTTCCTTGACAATCTCCCCCCCATGCTAAGGAGACATGTGTGCTCTGAATGAGGATGAGGTTTGCAAGTGCTTTTTTACCAAGTCAGGGACAGGGAGCAGAGCAGAATCAATTCCTGTCACTCACGGGGTTGCTCTGGAGGAGCAGGATTATGGATCAGGGCGATGCTGCCACCTTTTCATCTGGAAATCAATAGAGGGAGGGAAGTTGGGCTTGTGGGGATGTGGCAGAGATGATGATTTGGGGTTTGATGAGAGTCTACTCTGCAAACAACTTGAGTCACTAACTCCTCTCCATGTGTTCAGCCTTGGTACAGCTCTCTCAAGGTCCCTGGGGTCCCCCTGTGTAATTTGAGTCCAGAATTTCTCACAAAGACAAAAAGTGGTTGGAGTTTGAAGGGACCTTTGACAATCATCTAATCCAACCCCCTCTGCTAGAGCAGGATCACCTGCAGTACATCCCACAGGAACATGTTCTCAAATGAACCAGGGCTACCAAATGCTTTGTTCTCTTCCTTTGCCTTTGCACGTAGCTCAGGAATGACCAACCTTTCACCCCACTGAGCCTAATATTAATACCATTTGTATTAGCCTGGGACTTTGATCACCTTCCTTCCACTGTGTAGCAAACAAATTAAATTCCACAGGCATTTTTATAAATACAAACAGTGCCAAGTCACCTTGGGGTGCCTCAGAAACCAAAAATTCATAGAGTCACAGAATCATTAAGCTTGGAAGAGACCTCTAAGATCATCAGGTCCAACCATCAACCCAGCACCACTATGCCAACTAAACCACATTATTCATGCACAGTTGTTTAAAGCTTGGATGTTGTCAGAGATTTGGTGCCTCCTCCTGCAGGCTGTCCAGACTGGTTCATCTATGGATGTGGAGCAGCAGCTTTGGTTTGCAGATTTGCCCTGTTGCTCCCACGATGGTCATGCACTGCCTGGGGTGACAAAGGGATTGCAAGAAGCTGCTTAAATGTGGGCTGAAAGTTTGTCCCCCACCTGTGTAGCTTATGGATCTGGGAGTGATGGGTGAAATCCCCTGCTCGTTAGGATGGCCTGCAACCAGTGAGTCCAGAGTTATTGGTCAGGGGGAAATGCTGGGGTGTGAAGGCCAAGCAGAGCTCAGCAGAGCTGCACGTGCCTGCTTCCCCTACAAATCACACTTTTGCATTCTGAGGTTTCATCTCGTGGAGGAAAAACCTGGTGAACTCCTCTGGTCCTCAGCAACTGGCTCAGAAATCCAAACGTTCAGACCTGGGGCTCAAACCCTTACACCACCCCTCTTCATCTCCTGCCTGGTTTCTTCTTATTTCCTCATGCATTCTGCTTTACATCGCTCGGTGCCCTGGGCTGCCCCAGCATCTGCTCCACGTTGAGGAGCACCAGCTGCACGGTGGCACCTGTGACTCTAAGGTAGCAAAACATGTGAAGGTTGGAATTAAAGATACATGCCCAGCTCCTGTTCAAACATCAGCTTTTCTTTCTTTTCCAGAGCACAGTCATTGTGGAGAAGACTGTTCAAGACCTGATGAACCTGATGCACGACTTGAGCGCCTATTCAGATCAGTTCCTCAATATGGTGTGTGTGAAACTCCAGGAGTACAAGGACACCTGCACCCTTGCCTACAGGTACACCCAGGCTTAGAAACTGGTTTCTGCTGGAAATACTGCTCTTGGGCTCTTGCTGTTTTGCCATGGATTACTTTTAGAAACCATCCCCGCGAGGGTGGGTGAGGATGTTTCTTTCTAGGTGGGGAAAAACACTGAAATAATAATCATTGGTGTTGTCATTAGGGCAACCCAGGGGGGTTCAGATTGAACCCCCTTGCTTTCTAAACTCCTTCTCAGAGAGGAGCCCAGGTGCAGCTGGATCCAACCTTGGTCTCAGACCTGGCCCTTCCAGGGACAGTGATTGAAATGTCACAATCCCAGGAAATGCTCAACCTTCCAATACCCCTTGATCAGGTTAAGGTGAAACCACACTGTATTGGAATTAGGTGTAATTAAAACTCTAGAAGGAATGTGGGTACTTCAGTTATTGTCTTAGGCTGCACAATCATAAAGGCTGACATTTAGATCACAAGAGGACAATACAGATCTATTTAACCTGCACAACCTGAGAAAAAAGTCATTGTGTGGCCTTGTGTTACTTCATGGTTTTAGGAAGAGAGAGAAGAAAAGGAGAAGAAAAGTTTAGAGAGAGATAGATCATAGAAAATCACCAGTCCTGGACCCAGCATTGGGCCAGCCAAGGGGGGAGAGTTGGTGTCAGGGAGGCTCCCCAAGCCCACCATTGCAGCCCCCTGTTTGATAGGCCTAGTTTCCTTGTTTCACAAGGATGAGCAGGTGTGACAGAGTCATAAGACTGAGCAGCAGGAGTGGACCTTCACCCCCTCCAGCCCTTGATCATTGTCCTTATCTCAATCACTGTACATGCAGCCTCCAGGCCACCATCTTGTCTCCATCCTCTCTCAAAGGCCTTTTGGGATGCAAATGGGAGGGGTTACAATGGGGTTCCCACACCAATTCCAGCAGCTGTGGGTCCTGAGGGCTGCCCCCTCACAGGTATTTGAAGAGTCTTGGCTTCCCAGTGACTTTATCAACATCACACTGTGGTTTAGACTGTTTAAATGTGGATGGCAGAGGTAGTAGAACTTAGAAACTCCACAACTGTTCTCTTAATGAGTCAAAAGGACCTCAGGTTGGAGGTGGAGAGTATAAGGCATCATCTTTAACATAAATCTCTGTATCTATCTATTGCTTGGTCGTAAAGCAAGTCAGGTTCTTCCATGGCAGTATTCCCAAGAGACTCAGCTCTATTTTAGTTAATTATATTGATACCAGACCCCACCTGTATTGTGTCCAGCTGTGGAGTCCTCAGCACAGGAAAGACATGTTGGAGCAGGTCCAGAGGAGGCCACAAGAATTATCAGAGGGCTGGAGCACCTCTGCTGTGAGGACAAACTGAGAGAGTTGGGAGTGTTCAGCCTGGAGAAGAAAAGGCTCCAGGGAGACCTTATTGTGGCATTTCAGTACTTAAAGGGGACCTATGAGAAACACGGGGATGTACTTTTAGCAGGGCCTGTCACAGTAGAACAGGGGGTGATGGTTTTAAACTGAAAGAGAGGAGATTTAGACTCAACATTGAGAAGAAATTATTTGCTGAGAGGGTGGTGAGACACTGGCCCAGGTTGCCCAGAGAGGTGGGAGATGCCCCATCCCTGGAAACGTTCAAGGTCAAGTTGGAGGGGACTCTGAGCAAGCTGAGCTAGTTGAAGATGTCCCTGCTCACTGCAGGGGGGTTGGACTAGATGACCTTTAAAGGTCTCTTCCAACCTGAACTATTCTATAATTCTGTGATTCTATGACATTTGGGTGTTCAGTTCTCATGGCAATGTAAGAATTAGTTACTACTGGACACCATATAAACACACACATATTGGGTTTTGTGAAACCTTCCCAAACCTTTCCATAAAGTTACACTTTTAAGGGGTCATCAGATGCCCTGTCCTGGGTTGTTTTTGTTTCTCAGTGGTTTTGGGTGATCTCTGTTCTGCTTCCCCAGCCACGATATGGAAGCTGAATGCAGTGTGGTCCCCCTGGGCATGGGGTGATCAGGCTGGGTCATGGGGGTTGAGTCCTTCAGGCACTTGCTTTGTCATAGATTTCCTGGGGGACCATTGATAAGTAACTTATTGTCCATACATCCCAGTTGCCATCTGTAAACTGCCCCTCCCTGGAGGGGGGCACCAGGAATGTGGCCCACACCACGGGGACATACACTTGCCTTGAAACCACCAAAGATGCTGCAGCAACGTGGGCTGTGATAGCTGCTCCACAGCATCTCCTTTCATGGCTAATTGAGGCTGGCAATAGCAGGGGAAGCTGAAAAAAAGAAAAAAGCCCCTTGTGTTTTCTGACCAGGAGCATTATTTTCTAGTGCCTGGTTTCATTCAGGAGAAGCTTCGTCTGGCGAGCACGGGCTGGTTATTATTATTAATAATGCCAACAATAAATAGCCCTGAGCACATATGTGGGCTAAACTTCATCTGAGCACTCGTGTTAATTGGTAGCTGCTCATCTGCCATTGTCCAAAACGCTCATATTTTATATGAAACTTCACTGACTGGAACCAGACAATGGATGTAATTTCTTTGGCTTGAACTTAAAGGTCCTTCCTTCCTTCCTTTCCTGATGCCATTCCTGGATTTGGCACCTGCTGAGGAGTAATTAGGACAGCCCTAATTTGGCAATATCCTGATTGCAGCAGGAGGAAAAACAGGAAATGTTCTAGTTTTGCTGCTAGCAAATAACTGACAGAAATAGAAATCTATATACATTTCAAATGATGCAGAGGAATAGAGCAGCTCCCTGGTTTTCCCAGGTCCGATCCGTGGGGATGTTATGCCCTCTGCAGGGATCCCATGTCAATACGGCTCCACGCAGCCTTGCCTTGGGTTTTCCTTAGGGGTTTGAGGTGGATAAATCCTCGTGTTGATAAAGTTAGTGGAGGAAGGATCATTTATAGCTGCTTAACATGGGAATAAACTCCCTAGAGCTGGGTACTAACGCGATCGGGCGAAGTTACCGGAGCAGCAGAGCGTGTGTCAAGTTCTTGAGATGTCCAGACAGTGAGAATTTGGGAAGCCAGAGAGATGATTTCTGGAATTTGTGCACGTGGTTCTTGAAGGGGAACAGGACCAAACGTGGATGAGGTGTATTCAAATGCAGGCTTTTGAGAGCAAGGTGTTTATTCAGAGCCCTCCACAGAACGGGAACGTCGGTGCTAAAAAACACACGGCTGAGATGGTTCATGTTTGGTTCCCATTTGGCTCATATTTTCCAGTGAATGCAAAAAAAAAAAATAATCAGAAAAAAAGCCACCAAAAAAAACCCCCACCAAACCCTAACAGGGCTGGGTGTGGATGGATTGGACATTTATATAAGTAGCAACAATTTTCTTGCTTTAACCGATGAAGAATTTGGGAAGCGCGTTTAACGTGACATAGGTGAGGTGGCTTCAAATTGCATGTTTATAAGAAGTGCAGTTTCAGTTTGATGCAGACTGTTTACAGGGATGTCAGTGATGTTTTCTGACTAGTTTGTGACGGGTTGGAGATGAAAATGAAAACAAAAATGGGAGGCAGAGCCACAAAACCTCCTGCTGTGTTGACAGTCCCGTCCAGCCAACGTCTAGATGGTTCTCCAGCGGATTTCAGTGAAAGCAGCTCTGCTCATGAGTTAAGCCATTAAATGGTAGTTAAACCATTTTTACAAGGCTTTGGGAAATACTGAAAGGAATCACAGAGACAGGGAAAAACCTGAGTAGTTCAAGGTAGCTACGTGAGCCTGTCCTCATCACAGAGCTGCTCCAGCCCTCAGATGATTTTCCTGGCCCTTCTCTGGACACGTTCCAACAGCTCCACATCTTTCTTGTGCTGGGACCACCAGAGCTGGACACAGTGTTCTAGGTGAGGTCTCACCAGGGCAGAGCAGAGGGGCAGAATCACCTCTCTCCATCTGCTGGCCACACTCGTTTTGATCCAGCCCAGGATGGAGTTGGCCTTCTGGGCTGCAGCTGCACTTTGGTCGCTCATGTCCAGCTTTTGATCCACTAGAACCCTCAGGTCCTTTTCCACAGGGCTGCTCTCAGGTGGGACCTCCCCCAGCCTGTATCCATATCTTGGGTTACCTTGGCCCAGGTGCAGGACCCTGCACTTGGCCTTGTTGAACCTCATGAGGTTCCCCTGGACCCACTTCTCCAGCTTGCCCAGGTCCCTCTGGATGGCATCCAGTCCCTCTGGCATATTGACTGCACCACCCAGCTTGGTGTCATCAGCCCTTTCAGTGAAGAAGCCCTTAGCAAGCAGTGCTCAACACACAAACATCACCTCAGCCCTGGGAAGAGAGAACAATTCTTCAAAACCACATTTGGCACCAAGCAACAGAGCCTCATTCACCCCTGTGGCCTCCAGATGTTCTTCCTAATGAAAAGCCATGGCCCCCCCAGCTGTGTCCAGGGATGTTCCCCATCACTCTGCTCCCAGCTCGTTGGTGCCAGTGCTGAAATTCTGGTCCCATGACCACCAGCAGATGTTTCCTGGATAAAACCCAGCGAGCTGTGGAGGGATCCACCCTCCTTGCTCAGGTGCCATCACCTGGGTAGATGTTCCACCCATTCCCCCCCAGCTCCCAGGAGCTGGATGCAAACAGATGGCACCTTCCTTGGCCCGTTGAGCTGTGGATTAATTAGTTGATGAAAGGCACTGTAATTGCATCCCTATTCCAGCAGCAGGAA
>NW_009953316.1:1904603-1909476 GCF_000747805.2 Chaetura pelagica
GGAATAATTACATAGGAGTTTGGGAGAAGGTGGGGGAGGGGAGGTGTTTGAGAGGAAGAGTTCTGAGCTGTGCTAAAACATGTCACCCTGGTTTGTGACACTTTACTCAAGGCCCTGCATTAGATTGACATTGATAAGAAGTTACAGAGGTTGAGAAGTGACTGAGATGCTAGAAGGAAAAGGTGGGGAGAAAGGAGTTTCTCATTGATGGGGAAAGCTGGATGTCTGAGGGAGGTTGGGGTTGTGTACCTCTCTGATTAACATCTTCCTTAATGAGGGGGATGTGTGGAGCAAAGCCAACCCAGCAATAAAAATGAGGGGGTGTTGCAATCACAGGAAAGAATGAGGACAGAATTCCAAGGGACCCACACAGTGGTGGCCATGTCCCAGCATCCAGTCATTTGGAGCTCCCTACTGATTTCAGTGGGGAATTTTTCTGAGGGCTCCAGTGGCTCATGGACCCACGAAAGGTGAGAAAAGCAGGAATCATGTGGGTTAAGCTTTCAGAAAACCCTAAAAAAAGTGAGGACACCAAGTTCAACTTGCTGTGGCAGCTGGACAGCCTCTCCTCTCTCCTCCCCCTTCCAAAAAGCAGGAGGATGTTTTAGGACAGCAGATCATGAGGATCACAAAACCAGTGAGGTGGGTCTGTCCTCTGAATAGCTCTCTCAGACTTCCAAAGATGACTTGCATCCCTAGACACCTCAAGGGTTAGGATAAGGCTGTAAATAATTGAAGAGAGTAAATACTGGAAGTGGTGAGGCTGCTGGAAAGGGACATAACAGGGAGTAATGGGATGAAAGTGAGTAAAATAAAACACAAGATTTTTATTTTTGTCCACGAGTTGGATTTGTTCAGCTGTGAAATAGACTCCCAAGGGAAGGAGACTATTGCTTTAGTCATTTAAATCTGGAGGGGACAAAGCACTGGCTGATCTCTTCCATGGAACAGTTGTCTTGCCTTGGCAGAGGAATGCCCAGATAGCAACAGATGCAAGTTTTTTCCATCTCAGATGTCAGAGATTTTGGTGGAGCACTTTTTTTTTTCCCCATTGGCTTTGGGTGGGGTGGAAAGAAGAGGAGACCTTTCTTCCTAAGTGAAAAAAAAACCCCAGTTCCTAACAGCAGCAGGAGGCCAAACAGAAATGTTGACACTGAGGTCTCCTGTGGCTGGAAACAAAATGGGTTCGTTTGTCTGTGGCAGATTGAATGTGAAATGTAAAGAGAAGGAGGGTTTGTCTGTGGGCACATGTGACACAAATCATCTGTGCTTACTGAGCAGAGGTTGCTTTCTTGGTGGTAGGTGAAAGGAGTGGCAGGTTGGTCCATGCTGGTGGGACAAGAAGTCATCTGCTCTGTTTTCAAGAGAGATCAGTGTTGGCTCCTACCTCAGTGCCTTTTACACTGGTTTTCTCTTCAAAACACAGCTACTCACTCTGTTGTTGCTCTTGTTTCTATGTATTGACCAAACCATCCCTTTCATGAAATGTAAAACAAGAGCAGTGAATCCACATAACCCCTTAGAAATGTGTGAGGTCTTGATTTTGATCATGCCATGACCCTTTCCAAAACCACCACCTGGAGCTTAGTGACAGCTCTGGGCACCAGTTTGTCCCATGCAACGTCCTGGCTTGGGATCCAGAAGTGTGCAACCAAATAAATGGCTCTACAAGGTCCCAGGCTGAGCTGATGTTGGTTGGGCCAGTACAGATCCATCCATCCATACTGCAGCACCCAGTAACTCCAGTTCTTGGTTGCCAGATCCAGGTTTTAATCTCTGCATCTTTTTGATGCACAATGTTTCTGTCCATGTTGGAGAAGCCATTTCTTCTTGAGGGACAGTGACAGAAAAAGATCTGTCTGGCTTTTCCACCTCTTCACCTCCTTGCATTGTAGGGCACAGCAAACATGCATTATTTCTGGGTGTCTTGTAACCTGATGAGCAAGAGGTGGTGGGTGCTACAGTGAGCCCAGAGGAGGGCATCCAGGCTGGGGAAGGGTCTGGAGAACAAGCCATATGAGGAGCATCTGAGGGAACTGGGTTTGTAGAGAAAAGGAGGCTGAGGGGAGACCTTTTGGTTCTCTGCAGCTGCCTGAAAGGAGGTTGGAGCCAGGTGGGATCAGTCTCTCCTCCCTGGTAACAAGCAACAGGACAAGAGGAACTGGCCCCAAGTTGCACCAGAGGAGGTTTAGATTGGGTGTTAGAATAAACTTCTTCACTGAAATGGTTATTAAACACTGGAACAGGTTGCCCAGGGAGATGCTCTAACTCGTCACCATGTAAGGACCTCCTAGAAGAGCCTTCCAGGTGCTCACCAGAGGAGGAAATCAGTGATAGGCTCCAGAAGGAAACACCAGCACCCCTAACTCCCACTTGCCTTTTCCAAGAGATTGAAAAACATCTCCCAGATCCTTGCTGTCTCCTGAGCCACCCAGGAGTGAGAGAGGACTTTCCCCTCTCTAGTCACCAGTGAAGTTGCAAACATTGACAAGGACTATGCTGAGGGTTGTTCTTCAGCAAACCCAACACACCAAATAGACTCCTAATAGACACCTAATAGACTCCTAATAGACACCTAATTGACTCCTCCAAGTACCCTGTCCTGCAGTTGCCAGTGAGGAATTCAAATTAGTTCCACTGCCAAAAATATGACACAGGGAAAATCTTCATAATTGGAATGTGCTGTGATCTTTGACTTGGTTTCACACATCCATGCAATGCAAGCTGAGATCTGTGTTATTAGATGTTTTGCATAACTGGAGGGAAGATCCTGGCCCCTTCATTTCCTTCCATTGCTTCAGACCTGGTCCCCAAACTGGGCCAGCTGGTGTGCAGTGAGCTGGTGGCTTCCACCCAGGTCTTCCTGGGCAGGTGTCCACGTTGCAGTCACAGCACAGATCAGCAGTGGCTGGAGAGTTCAATTGAGATTGCAGAGAACCAATGAGCCTTGAGAAACTGCCTTCACTCTCTCCTAGTACAGAATGACCTCCTCTGGTCGTGTAAATGGTTGCAAGTTGAATGATTTGAAGGGTGGGGAGAATATGGCCCTTTTTCCCTTGAAGGACAGTGCATCAAGTTGTGAGGTGGAGACCATTTGATATCCTGCCCAGCCCACGTTGCTGTGCCCTCCATGCCAACTTTTTGGGTCATTCCCTTTTTTGGAGCCCTTCCTTAATGCCCATTTGTGTGTGATTGGAATGAATGTGGGCAAAATGGTGTGAAAAAAACCACCATTTGCTTTGAATAATGTTGTGGTTGCTGCTCTCCCCCCAGGAGCATCGTGCAGTCGGATGAAAAGCTGGTGATCAGTGCATCCTGGGCTAAAGATGATGATATTAGCAGGCTCCTGAAGTCTCTGCCCAACTGGAGCAACATGGCTCAGCCCAAGCAACTTAGACCCAAGAGGGAGGAGGAGGAAGATTTCATAAGGTAAAATATTTTACAAAGTCACGCAAGGGTTTCAAGGAGAGTAGCAACGATGGTAAAACCTGCTGGAAAGAGAAGAATCCTGGTGTTTGTGTAGCTGTTGTGTCCCCAGGTGTGAGAAGAAGTTGAGATGTGGTCTTTCCTCATGTGGAGCCATGAGACTTGAGTCCACTTGCCATTAAGTGGTGTGATTTGCAAGGTCCTGCACCTGGGTCGGTGCAACCCCAGGCACAAATCCAGGCTGGGGGGAGAAGGGCTGGAGAGCAGCCCTGAGGAGAAGGACCTGGGGGTGGGAGGAGGAGAGAAGATGGACATGAGCCACCAGTGTGTGCTGGAGCCCAGAGGGGCAGTTGTGTCCTGGGCTGCACCAAGAGAAGTGTGGCCAGCAGGGCCAGGGAGGGGGATTCTGCCCCTCTGCTCTGCTGAGACCCTGCCAGGAATTCTGTGTCCACCTCTGGAGCCTCCAACACAGGAAGGACATGGAGCTGTTGGAGAGAGGCCAGAGGAGGCCCCGAAGATGCTGGGAGGGCTGGAGCAGCTCTGCTCTGGAGCCAGACTGGGAGAGTTGGGGTGTTTAGCCTGGAGAAGAGAAGGCTCCAGGGAGATCTTAGAGCAGCTTCCAGTGCCTGAAGGGGCTCCAGGAAAGCTGGGGAGGGGCTTTTCATCAGAGAGGGCAGTGATAAGACAAGGGGTGATGGTTTTAAACTGAGAGAGGGGAGATTTAAGTTAAATATCAGGAAGAAATTCTTCATTGTAAGGGTGGTGAGGAGCTGGGATGGGTTGCCCAGGGAGGTTGTTGATGCCCCATCCCTGGAGGTTTTTAAGGCCAGGTTGGATGAGGTTTTGTGCTCATGGCAGGGGGGTTGGAACTTGATGATTTTTAAGGTCCTTTCCAACCTTAACGATTCTATAATTCTATGATTTTAAAGCCAGGCACTGGCTTTGCTGGACTGTGAGTGTCCTGTGTGTTGCCTGGATTTAGTTCTGTTGATAGAATTGAGAAATCATGAAGGAAGTGACCTACTTGAGGGATGTTTCTGGGCTTTGCTTATCAGTGGTGTGATGTATTGGTGGATAAACCATCCTGAAGCTCTTTATCCTTCAGGAGAAAGGAGAAAGCAGAGCTGCTTCTCACGTGGAACAAGGACAGCAGAGATGGAGATCATAGTTTATTAAGGGGCTTCAGTGGCAGGGCTGCCTTGCTCCTTTCCTGCCCTTATTGCTCATTTCTGCTGCTGTTGTTCAGATGTGGCTGTCTGAAGAGTCATCACAGAATCTCAGAATCCCAGGGGTTGGAAGGGACCTGGAAAGACCATCCAGTCCAACCCCCCTGTCAGGGCAGGGTCACCCAGAGCACATCACACAGGACCCAGGGGGGTTTGAATGTCTCCAGAGAAGGAGACTCCACAGCCTCTCTGGGCAGCCTGGCCCAGGGCTCTGTCACCCT